>NC_084490.1:60166572-60479660 GCF_030035675.1 Rhineura floridana
TGTGGCATAAAATAATAGTGCATGTTGAAATGCATCAGCTTTCCCACTTTGCTATAGAGGACCAAGTTTGAGATATGAAATGACTGAAGGCTGTCTGTCTGCAGGCTGTTCCTAACAGTTCTATGAGCCTCAGTGATATCATGGAATCTTGATAAAAATTTAAACTGTTTATAAATTGCCTGTGTTATGAGACTAGAGAATGTGTTTGCTTGGCAGGTTTGAGGAGGCTGAATTTCAAATGTGTCTTCTGCTACCTTAGGCATATGAGTCATCTTCTGCTATCTGGCATTGGCTGTATGACAGCATTGACATGTCCAAGAAATGTACCTCTCTCTGTGCATGCAATTAGTAGGAAGAGGTATATTGAAGAGAATTCTGTGAGTGTGTGTGTGTTATTTATCACTATGCTGTGGTAGGAAGTAAAGAAATAAAAGAAGATTGTATTTGAGCCTACATCTCTTTGCTGGTTCTATAACGTATCAAATTCTGCTCATTCTGCAGAATATAAATTGTTTGGGCTAATAGTTCTTTAATGTTTAATTAAACAAAATAACTGGTTTTAGGAGAGTCTGAACCATATGCTTGTGCTTCAGAATATTGCTCAATTTTCCCAACTGCAGTTTATTGACTTACAGAGCAAAGTTGCTAAGCTGCAATAGTCCCAATTTCAGCTGAAAAATGCATAATAAATTTGCTTTAAACCTCAAGACAGCTCTTGTAATTGTAGAATGAGGACCTCCAAAACAAGTTTGGTTTCTTTATGTCCAAAAGCTCTCTAATAAATATTAATCTCCTCTTCCAGTCTCTTCATATATTTTTTTTAAATCTCTTCAGGTCACACCTACACATTTAAAGTACATTCATTCCCACCCACCCCCAAATCCTGGGAACTGTAATTCACCCCCATAGTTACAATTCCCAGCAGACTTTACAAACTACAGTTCCCAAGATTCTTTGGGAGAAGCCATGTGCTTTAAATATATGGTGTGGATGTGACCTCCATCAACCAAAAAGGCTCCCAAAGTGACTTACTGATAACTAAAAGCTACAGACCCTGCCCTCAGGTTTATAATCTAAAAGGACATGGCACACAAATAGACGATTGAGAGAGAGGAGGTCAAAAACTCAGGAACAAGTTCTTAGTTGCAATTTCATCTAATGACCAACTGGGTGGAAAAGCGCCAAAAAGGAGGCTCCAAGAGTGGCTGGTCTCTCTGTTGCGCCAATGGAGGGGCCCTGCATCATTTCTATTCCTTCCTCTGCTGCAGTTGGATGGAATAGGTGGAGGACATTCTAGATCCTTTGGGGAGACCACCTCCTTTGGATCAGGAGGCAGGGCACAGCACCTTGCATTAGCTCTCCCAGATTAGTCCTGCATAGCGATGGTGAAGCAGGTTTCTTGCTGAATCTGTTCAAGCTTGCTATTATCAGTTTCCAAGAAAAAACAGCCACCCCTCTTTCTTGCTTTCCTTTCCCTCCCAGGCTGTTTTAGCAAAGCAAAAGTGCCCTATGCAGTCAGGATGAATAGGAGGAACTAGTCAGATGCACACACACAGAGCAGTGATTAGGCTTGGCCCTCTAGTCTCCACCCATTGCTGATAGGACAGGTTTCAGAGCATAGGCGCATTACTTTGACACTCACTGGACAAATGGCTGTTGAGTCGAGGGTCAATATTGCACCAGTGCTCCTCCCTCCGAGGCAGGGTGGCAGAACAAGCACCCTTCCTCTAAACATAAACATGTTGCAGACATGGCAGAAGCATCAATTGTTTGGGGCTGGCTTGGATTACCAGACCCTGCAGGAGAGTAGAACAGCAGGAAATCATTGTGGTGTACTTGTGGATGGGAGAAGCGCAGGAATGCTGGGCTCTTTGCTACCTCCCTCTCCTTCCTCTTTCAGCCTCATTTAATTAGTACATCTTCCCCTTCTGTCATGGAAATGAAGTTGGCATGTATGGGGTTCCCAAGCAGTCTCCCATCCAGGCTCCTGACTAAACTCAGACCTGTCTGTGTCTCTGTGTGTGGAGAGAGAGATATAATTATGTATGTATTTTCAGTGTTTATAGGCTGCCTTTTGAGAATTAACCTTCCCAAGGCAATTCACAGCATATTAAAAACATAAGTCATATGAAATATAATTAAAACCTTCGCTTAGCTTCAGGAAGGTGCCTGCATCATAAGCCCTCAGATCACATTTAGTGTGGATAAAGACTTTCCTGAACATTTACAGTGGAGAGAAAAGCTCTGGTACTTAAGGAAATACATGGATTGGTGGGGGGAGGTGAGAACCCCATAGCCCTTGTGCCCAGTGTGGCTCTCTTTCTTTGTGCTTTCTATAGGGGCAGGTAGAGGGAATAGGTCCTATTGATAGGACTCATAGCCCTCTAATGCCATACTCCCTAGCCAGACATCTTGGTTTGTAAGAAGTGGGAGGCTATTGAAAGGAGAGATTGTGCAGACAAGTCAAGTCTAAGTCAATATGGACTGATCTCAGCTGATACATTCATTCCCTGGATTATTGGCTAAATCTTTCTCATGACATGGATAAGGTAGTGAGTCGCCCATTCCTTGGGGTCCCCAAGGCAATAACATTGTCTCATCCTGAGTGTTAGGGAAGTGGTTAGGAATCTGGAGAGTGAGCATTCAGGATATCTTGGATTTCTTAGAAACAGAGGTTTTAGCACCAGCAGTCTCAAGAGACAGACTGCTGCTCTGAATGATGTGTTGAGGTGTCAGGGGAGAGGGCTGTTTCTAATCAGCTAAGAGTTCATAGATTCTTGAAGCTGACAGCTCTTCTTAGCCTGTCTCCAGTACACTGTTTATTGACCTGTAAACGGAACTGAGTTCTTAGCTGCCCTGATGGGGCCTTCCCTTCAGCCTATAGCGTGATGCTCTGTTTAAGGTGCTGGCCTTTTTGAAAGTGATTTTTCTTGCAGCCAACAGATCTGCCAGAAGATACCTTTCTCTCTCTTTTCATCCTGCATTTTGCATTTCTTCATGGGGGTGTTTCTATGGCCTGACTTGTCATGCATGCTAAAGGTTAACTTCTGCAGGTCACAGCAACTTTGTTTGCTATCTTTCTGTTCAAAGAGAGGAGCTGGCATAAAATTGGTTGTGTGTCAAGCGTGCTAATTCTGTCTGGATTGGATTACCTGACTCCAGCAGTCACATGTCTTCCTGCTGGCATGAATGTGTGCAAAAGGCCTCCCCCAACAGAGGTCATGTCATGGCCCATTCCATTGGAGGGTGGGGCAGTTACCTCCACAGCTTTCTATGGAAGTTCCTCCTGTAGAAGAGAAATGCAGGGCAGTTAAGAGAGTCTTAGTTCATTCTTTGGTTCATACTTTAGATTGACATATTCTGCCCACTGGATTCAACCTTGGGTGCAGGTGATGTTTAGATCATAGACAGCCTGGCCACACTGGATATTCGCCTTAGGAAGGCACTTCTTTTTTTATATCTCGCAGGGGGGAGCTCCTAGTAGGTTCCTGTGTCTTGTCCTCCATGTCTCTCAGTTTGTCCACAATTATAGTTCTAAATGCTTTTATGTTGTCATTTGTACCCCACCCCCAGTGTTCTTGCAGTTGATGGGTTGAGGGATGTCACCTGCTCTTTGCATTTGTGGTCTTTGCAGGCAGGGATGCCCCTTCCTTTGGAAGAGCTGGTGGAAAACGCTGGAACACCCTCTCCCATGCAGTCTGAGAAGGTCAACTATAAATTTTCTTAGATGCCTATTAAAAACTTATCTATTTGTTTGGGTATTTCCCCTTGTTAAGTTTTAGATTGCACTGCTCAGTATTTTGATTTTGGATGTTTATTGTGATATTGACAGTATGTATTTATTTTAGCCTTGTAATTTTATGGAGTCATATTTGGGAGCAGATCCACTGAGATTGGTAGATAAGTTCATTGATTTCAATGAATCTACTCGGAGTATGACCTAGTTAGGTACCACCTATGGTTTACTTTGTAAACCATTGAGAGAGAGAGAGAGAGAGAGAGAGAGAGAGAGAGAGAGAGAGAGAGCGCAGATGGATGGATGGATGGATGGATGTCTAGAAATTGATTAAATAAATAAACCTGCCTCCTGTTGCAAAGGGAGGTGCTTTCCCAGTGGGAATAGTAATAATTAGTAGGTCTGTCAAGGCCTAGGATGGTAGAGGAGTAGAATGAGGATGAGGCAGTCATGGGTTAAAAGTTAGTGGAGGTACAAACAAGATGAAGCTCTAGTTATCAAGGAAAATGTTTTCTAAAGGAAGAAGAAAGTGGCTCATTGGCAATATAGAGGGGATGACTGTTCTAGATTTAGAGTATACCTCATACAAAAACAGTGATTTTAAGACCTTGTTGAGTATTCTAGCTAACAGATTAAAGCCAAGTGATCAAACTAGATCTAGTGTAGAACCAGTGGTGTGGGTTGTATGGAAATTTTTCTAATGCTCTAAAAATGTGATCTGATTTAGTGTGTTTATTGACTTGTATTTCGGTTGTTGATTTTAAAAGATACCCATTTTAATTTTCTGTCCCAATACCCATAAGTATTTAAACTTAAGGACACTAACAATGCAACCATGTACTTATTCTTACTGGTTGCGAAGCATTAGGGTGAAGCAGAAGACTTCAGATGCCACTGGAAGTACAGATCCACTGTCTTTATTGGCAACACACTTGTAGAAATGCATTTGTACACTGCAGAAAGCCATTATTGGCTGAGCTGTTCTACTGCAGATCCTTAAAAATGGCATAGAGTCATGGGCGGGATAAGTGTAGCATGGGGAAGAGTACACCCATGCTGAATTCTGATCGTCATTTCATGTACACATCCCAAACATGGTGGAAATACACACTAGCTGAGGACCTGGTGTAAGTAATTTCTATCCCTTTGAATTCAACGAGTCATGAAAAAATAAAATGATAGTCCCCTGCTTCCAAACCCACACATCTCCCAAGCTGGGGACCATTTGGACAGTACAAACATTTACAGAATGTAACTACAGCATCCCCCTCCCCTTCATGGAAACGTGAGTATAGGATTTTGCATTCACTTGTACTGTGAGTTGACATAAAATTTTTAGCTTTGTCTGTGATGATCAAATAAACAAATTTTTGGTTTTGATTATTATGTGTTTTTGTGGTTTTATTTTACTCTACCTTTTACAAATCAGTTAAGCATATATGTACATTCTCACACACTTACTAGCGACAATCACCTGAAAAATATTAATTGCAACTTTGCAAAGGTTGCCTGTTACTTGTCATCCATTAATTGTTATTAATTCATTAATTTTATGAAACTGAAGATGCCAAAAGAACATTTGACAGAGAAGTAAAAACATTTTTGTCAGGTTTTCAGAGCATTGATATTGAAGACTGCTTTATCAAATGAATTAACAAAATTCCAACTGCAAGAATGTGTATACAAAGGACTTTATTTGGTCCCTTGTATACATATTAATTTTACAAAGATAGTAAGTGGTAGTCCTCTGTCATCCTTACTTTTTGCAGGCATTGGAAACTTTGGCTATAGCAAGTGGAACACAAATTTAAAACTTCTGGTATTTTCTTAACTAAGAAGATTTTAAAGTTTCATTATATTCTCTTGGACTAACCTATTGCCCTCCGGGTGTTGTTGGACTAGCAGCCCCAGTCGGGATGTCCAGTGGTAAGGAATGATGGCATCTGTAGTACAGCAACATCAGGAGGATAACAGGTTAGCCACCCATGGTGTATATAGTAAGGTTTCAATGTATAAAACGGGCAGAGCAATCCAAATGCCGAGGGACTGGCGGAGGAGGAGTGCTGGCTCCCACAAATCAGCCTCCTGGGGAGTAAGCACTCCCTGTAGAGGCCTACTACAATTTTTTACTGCACCGGCCTTTTGGGGTGGAACGGGACCCAGGGGAGGGCTCTGAACATGAGGAGGGTCTTGTGTAAGTTTCCCCCACGGCTCCTCCCACCCCATGCTCCTGGAATGCCCTGTTTTCAGGGCTTTCGGTGGCCTTCCATCTGATGGTCTGGCTTTCCCTGGAGGACCCCTGGTGGCACCGGCAGGCTCCTGCTGGCACCATGTATAGCCGGGGATTTATGGCATCCCACCCATCCCAGCCTGGCAGAAAGGTGAAACATATAATTCTTAAAATAATTTGCAAATAGCAAAAAAGAAAGAAAAGAACAGTTAAAAGAGTGAATAAAGTTCCTTTGTAATTTTGAGGAACTTTATGTCAATTATGTAGTCTTTATGGATGATGGCAAGCTCTGTGCTCTAGATGCCTTACGTTAAGAAATAAATTTACCCTAATGTACAGAGCTGATTACTTAGACTTTGTGATGAAGAAAATACCTCAGTTTTACATAACCACTTAAGCTAATATTCAGATGTATCTGTTTTACAACAAATGACCTTCATTTATATTTGTGACAGTATGTGGTTTTTAAAATGCATTGGTGGAAGTTGAGAGTTTTTAATACAGTAAAAGATGTACTTTCTATTGGATGTTCAATAATAAAGTGGTGGAACATAATTAAAAATGGCAAATTGCTGAAGACTAATTTTGAAAAGTATTTCATATTAATCGCTTTCTGTGAACTTCATATTGCATGAAAAAAGTCTATTATTGACAATTATACATTACATTGTTGTTTTGAGGTGGGTCTGCAATGTTCTTTTATGGGTTCTGTCTGTGCTAGAGTAACTAATTGTGACAAGGAGGAATGGAATGAGGTGTTTTATTTTAGACTTTCAAAATTGAAATATGCTTTATCAGTCCCTTAGTTTCCCCTGGTGATTTTTCCCTGGCTGAAACATTAGAAGACTGAGTTTGAAACATGCTTCTGAATTTGATTTCTGTGTTTATCCTTGCCTTTCAAGCGAGGCCCTGCTCTACATGGTAAAGACATTTGAGCTTCGTTATTCCTTACTCTGCAAAAATGTTAAACTATGCAAAAGACAATATGAGGCCTGCAGTTACTCAGTCAGTCTTAAATTAAGCCACGTTGTTGCAATGTCATTCATAGTGACTAGAGTCATAAGTCCTTTACTAATGTGAAGTTACATCAGGTTAGGGATGAAGTGGCACATGGAGAGGGGATGCATAAGTAGCTATGCTTGATGTTTTTAGGCAGAAGGCAGGGGTGCAGAAGAAACCAATACATTTAGACACCAGAAATCATTCTCAATGATTTTATTTATTTATTTATTTATTTATGGATATATTAGTCGCCCATCTGGCTGGTTACCCAGCCACTCTGGGCGACGTACAAAACAGAATAATACATTAGACATTAAGCGTACCATAAACATTAAAATATTAAAACATACAGTAAAAATTTCAACCCATCCCAAAAGCCTGCCTGAAGAGCCAGGCCTTTAAAGTCCGGCGGAAGCTCATCATAGAGGGGGCATGTCGGAGATCATTTGGGAGGGAATTCCATAGGGTGGGGGCCAATATTGAGAAAGTCCTCTCTCTGGTCCTCACCAGCCTAGCTGATTTAACCGGTGGGATCGAGAGAAGGTCTTGAGAGGCTGATCTTGTCGAGCGGCATCCCTGACGGTGCTGGAGGCGCTCCTTCAGATAAACTGGGCCCAAACCGTATAGGGTTTTAAAGGTCAAAACCAACACCTTGAATTGGGCCCGGTAAACAACTGGTAACCAATGTAACTGGAGTTATATGATCTTGTCGGCAGCTACCCTTGATCATACGAGCTGCCGCATTCTGTACCAGTTGCAATTTCCGGACCGTTTTCAAGGGTAACCCCACGTAGAGCGCATTACAGTAGTCTAAGCGAGAGGTGACCAGGGCATGTACCACCGGTGGGAGCAAATGGTTGGGAAGGTAGGGGCGCAGCCTCCGTATCAGATGCAGTTGATACAGCGCTGCCCTGCTCACAGCCGAGACTTGAGCCTCCATGGACAGCTGGGAGTCAAGAATGACCCCCAGGCTGCGGACCTGGTCCTTTAGGGGCAATCGTACCCAATTGAACACCAGGTCCACATCCCCCAGCCTTCCCTTGTCTCCCACAAACAGTACCTCGGTTTTGTCAGGATTCAGCTTCAGCTTGTTCCTTCCCATCCAGTCACTCACCGAGTCCAGGCACTTGGACATGGTTTCTACAGCCAACCTCGGTGAAGATTTAAATGAGAGATAGAGCTGCATGTCATCTGCATATTGATGACACTGCAGCCCAAATCTCCTGATGATTGCTCCCAGCGGCTTTATATAGATGTTGAATAGCATCGGGGAGAGGATAGAACCCTGTGGCACCCCACAAGTGAGAGGCCACGGATCTGAAACCTCCTCCTCCAGTTCTACTCTTTGGTACCTACCAGAGAGGAAGGACCGGAACCACTGTAATACAGTGCCTCCTATGCCCAGCCTCTTCAGGTGGTCCAAAAGGATACCGTGGTCAACGGTATCAAAAGCCGCTGAGAGATCAAGGAGGACAAGGAAGGTACCTTCGTTCCTATCCCATGCCCTCCTCATATCATCTACCAAGGCGACCAAGGCTGTTTCAGTCCCATGCCCAGGCCTGAAACCCGATTGAAATGGATCTAGATAATCCGCTTCCTTCAAGTGTGCTTGCAACTGTTTCGCCACCACCCGCTCAATCGTCGTGCCTAAGAATGGCAGGTTTGAGACTGGGCGGAAGTTGTTGAGATCATGAGGATCCAAGGAGGGTTTCTTTAAAATAGGTTTTATTATTGCCTCCTTAAGCGCTGATGGCATTATTCCCTCTTCAAGCGATGTGTTAACCACCATCCCGATCCTCTCACCCAGTCTATCTTTACAGCTCATAAGGAGCCACGATGGTCAAGGGTCGAGTAAGCAGGTGGTTGGCTTTAGAGTTGAAAGCACCTTGTCCACTTCATCAGAAGGGAGAAGCTGATTAACTTCATGGTCCATGGTACTGTGGAAAACTTAATGGTTTTCAGAAATAAGACTGGCAGGCAGATGTTTTGGAAGCAAGTCTGTATGGATGGGTTATATTGTGATTTTTGAATATATATCTAAAATATATAATGTATGCAATTATATATTGAAGACATCATAAGGGCATTTTGTCATAAAATCAAAAGTTGAGTGTTAAACTTTGTCTCTCTTAGGTGGAGTCATTCATTTTGGATCAGGATGACCTGGAAAATCCAATGCTGGAGACAGCTTCAAAATTGCTGCTGTCAAGTACTGCTGATGGTGCTGATCTAAGAACAGTAGACCCAGAAACCCAAGCTAGGTTAGAAGCTTTACTGGAAGCTGCAGGTAAATACCGAAAACTTTTGCTCTAATTTTGAAAGGGTATGCATTTCTGTTCTCAAGATAATTTAATGGTGAGATTAGATACTGTATAGCCTATCCATAGTTACTCATGCCCTGGTAACATTCAAATTGAACTACGTCAAGGGTCCCCAACTTTGTTGGGCCTGGGGGCACATTTGGAAACCCCAGGAACTGTCATGAGCAACATTACATACCCATTTTCAGAAGGAGAACTGGCAGTGCTCAGAAACCCTACCCGCAAAGAATAGGTAAAACATTTCTTAACACACACACACAATGAAATGCAAACAAAATAAGCAGACAAGGACCCCTTCAAGAAAAGAAAAGGCAATCCTCACCAAACAACAACAAAAATGCCAAAAAATCTCAATTTTAAAAAACTGAGAAGGGCAAGGTGCCTTGGTGGGTGTCTGAGGACACTGTGAGTTCTTTTGGGCCCCCAAACAGTAGCTTTTTTCCCTTGAGCTGCCTTTTAAAATTTATTCAGAAACTACAATGGATGCATATGGAGTAGCCAGGTTGCTGGTTGGTATTAGGCGCCAAGAACACATCTTACAAGCGTTAAAACAGCTCCACTGCCTTCCCATTTATTTCTGGCCTCAGTTCAGAATGGGAGATTATACAACTTCTTGGTAGCTGAATGACTGCCTACTCCCATACAAACCTGGCCGGTATTCTGACCCTCACCAGAGGCCCTTATCCAATGTCTCCGCCATCAGACATGGGGTACCCTACCCCATTTAAGGAATACCCCTCCCGAGGTCTGCCTGGTGCCATCTTTGCCAAACCTTAGATGCCAGATAGACTAGTTTATTTGCCAATGCCTTTTTGATTTTTTTAGGTTTTAGCAAAGAGTAAACTTGTTTTTAGCTGTTGATAACTTTTGGACAAACAGCTTTATATTGTGTTATATGAAGGTTTTATTAATTTAATCGCTAATGCAGGTTTATTTTTTGACTTTTTGTTATATATTAAATGTTATGTTTGTTTTGATGGCTGCTCTGGAAACTTAAATTTAAAAGTGGTGTATAACAACAGACTGCTTTCTCATTAGTTCAATCCATATTTGGGTGAGTGGTAATTCTGGGTTCTTATTCCAAAGGCAAAGCCCAGGAGTGGTAGCTCTCTGAAATAAGAAAGAGTGAACTTGTTATAGTCATGAAGCATATACTAGTCAATAACTTCCAATGCGGTTACTGACTACTTCAAAATGGTATCTTTAAGGAATTTCTACATTGCACATTCAGTGCTTTAACCTTGTCAGCCTTCCCCAATACTATAAAATGAATAGGCTTTTTCTAGTTTTTTGTATGAGCTCAAGTTGTCTTTATTCTTCTTTTTCCCATATAAAAACTGCTTATCCATTGGCTTTATGCCCTCAAATAAAAGGAATAGGTAAATTATCCACAGCCGATGGAAAAGCCTTTGCAGATCCTGAGGTGCTTCGCAGATTGACTTCTTCGGTCAGCTGTGCGTTGGATGAAGCTGCTGCTGCACTCACCAGAATGAGAGCTGAAAGTACAGCAAATGCAGGGCAGATGGACAAGTGAGTGTTTGCTTCACCAAAGCTTGTTCTAACAAGTGTTCACAGCTGTTCCTTAACATGTTTACGATGGTTAAAACAAAATTGTCTACTAAATTATCCATACTATTAAACAAATGTTATTTCTTATTTAACCCATTTGGCACTAGGGATGTCAAGAATGATAAAGCAGTACATATTGGAATGAGCTTGTAATCGCCAGAAGAAGGGGTCCATAAATCTTGGCATGACTTAGTAGCTAGGCATTTTTTGGGTCACCATCAGTTACTACTCTGAGTCTTCTGGCAAATATCTCTTGTGGTTTCTGGCTTCTGCAAAACCCATCATTAAAAGTGAGAACAGTTCTTTTTTCCTCGAGTTATCTGCTTGTGCCACAGGACTTGGCAGCAAAGGCAGGATTAAATTTTCATATCAAGCATATCAAGCATAGTGAAAGACCCCCTCCCTCTCCAAGTTCTCAGAAATTTGCAAAGGACTGAGGGAAGGGGATGTTTGTATTTGGCATTTGGGCAGAGGAGATATCATCAGAGGCATGGGGAGGTTGCTATTGCCAACCAGATTTGTGGACCCTGTCCACAGGCCTAAAACTTTTGATTAGTTTGGCAGGATTTGTTCTTCATTAATGCATGTTGGCTCCTAGTAATCACTGCATTGTTTTCAAGGTGCTTACAGATTGACTGCTTTATCATCTGCTCCAGAGTTTTTCCAGGGATTGATGTTAGGCTGACTGGTCTGTAGTTCCCCTGTTCCTCCTTTTTGCCCTTTTTCAAGATAGGGACAACATTAGCTCTCCTCCAGTCATCCAGCACTTCATCAGTCCTCCATGATTTCGCAAAGGTAATAGACAGCAGTTCTGAGAGTTCTTCAGCCAGTTCCTTCAATTCTCTAGGATGCAGTTTATCAGGCCCTGCTGATTTGAACTTGTTCACAGTAATTAGGTATTCCTTGACCATTTGTCTACCAATCTCAAGCTCCAGTCCTGCCCCTTCTACTTCATGCTTCCCGGGAGGGTCATAGACCCTTTTTTGGGAGAAGGCTGAGCCAAAGTAGGAATTGAGCACTTCTGCCTTTTCTTTCTCCTCTGTTGTCATTTTGCCATCCTCATTGAGTAGCTGTGCCACCATTTCTTCTCTTTTACTATGGATGTCTTTTACTATGGACGTACCTGAAGAAAGCTTTTTTTGTTGCTTTTAGCATCCCTCGCTAGCCTCAGCTCATTCTCAGCTTTAGCCTTCCTGACACCATCCCTGCAATTCCATGATACCTGCCTGTACTCTTCCTTTGTGGCCTGGCCTTGTTTCCACTTCCTGTATGTGTCCTTTTCTGTTTTCAGGTCATCTCTAAGCTTTTTGTGAAGCCACATTGGGTGCTTCTGCTGTTTTCCACCTTTTTTCCTTGTTGGAATTGCTTGCCATTGCGCTTTTAGAATTTTTTTTTAGAAACTCCCACCCATCTTGGACTCCTTTTCTCATTAGGGTCGCTTGCCATGGAACCGTACTTACAATTGTTCTGAGTTTATTAAAATCAGCTTTCCTGAAGTCCAGGGTGCGTGTATAGCTACTCTCAGCTTTTGCTTCTGTTAAAAACAAGAATTCAAGTATGGTGTGGTCACTTTCCCCCAGAGTTCACGTAACTGCCACTTCATCCACCAAATCATCTCTATTGGTTAGAATAAAGTGCAGGATAGCTGATCCTCTGGTTGCTTCCTCCACTTTCTGTAGGAGAAAGTTATCTCCAGCACAAGTCAGAAATTTCTTGGAGGGGCCGTGTTTGGCAGAGTTTGTCTCCCAATAGATATCGGGATAATTGAAGTCCCCCATTACTACTACATCATGCCTCCTTGAAACATTGGCAATTTGCTTTTCAAAAGTTATATTCTCGTCTTCTCCTTGATTGGATGGTCGGTAGTAGACTCCTAGCACCACATTCCTTTTATTACTTACCCCATTAATTTTAATCAAGATGCTTTCGGTGGAGGTTGAGGAAGATTGACGTACAGACCTAGCCAGACAAAGCATTTCATCTCTCCATTGTGTTCCAGGAGGCCTAGTTCATTATAAGCTGTCCTGGGCTCCTGCTGGGAGGAAGGGTGGGATATAAATAAAATAAAATAAAATAAAATAAATAAATAAATAAATAAATAAAATACACAACCATCCCTGGTGTCCGTTTCCTTGGGCCAAAGGACTAGTACCTAAAACTCCAGTTATATTGGTAATTTTGAACGAACCATGGGCAGCTACTTGTTGTTATGTGCCTTCGAGTCAATTATGACTTATGGCGACCCTATGAATCAGCGACATCCAATAGCATCTGTCGTGATGATGACCATTATATATACTATAGTAATCTTCACTTTTTTAAAAAAGTGGCTATCTATTACATCACCTACATTCCACTGTATCCAGTTGGCATGTTTAAGTTTGTATTTGATGGGATTTCAGTGTTGCCACTTCAAAACACTGATGTGTTGCTAATCACAATTTCCTCTTTCTCTTCATAGCCGCAGTTTGGCAGAAGCTTGTTCAGAAGGCGATGTAAATGCTGTGCGAAAATTGCTAATTGAAGGGCGTAGTGTAAATGAACACACTGAAGAAGGGGAAAGTCTACTTTGTTTAGCCTGCTCAGCTGGATATTATGAACTTGCTCAGGTTTGTTTCTTATGCTTTACTGTAACAGTAAATCTAGGGCATTGGCCTTGATTTTTCTGGACTCACAATCCATCTTCAGCATGGGGACCATTTTTAATGCTTATACATTACTTGACTTTCTCTCCAAAAGACAGCCATGGCATCAGTCATTTTGCAATTCTCTGATTGAAAGCCACTGGTTTTTAGGGAAGAGATAGGTAGCCAACGTGTGAATTCTTCTATGGACCACTATATCCTCCATATTATTGGTCTGGGAGCTGGAGCAAATCAATTTCTCAGAATATAATTCTATTAGTGTCAGCTGGCAGTCCATGTGGACATCATTAGTATGGAATGTGTGATCTCGTGTGATGGGAAGTCATTGATTGGGGATGAGTCAGAAAAACTAACGTGCCTCCTGAAATCTTTAAAGAGCATTGTGAGGGATTTGGACTGTTTAAAAAGAAATAAAAATCCTTATGTAGTTAGTTTGGGATTTAACAGATTTAATAGATGTCACAAATTCATTAGGAAAGTTTGTTGCAGATAAGCCATGCGTGTCATAGGATTATCACAGAATCATACAATCGTGGAGTTGGAAGGGGCCTATAAGGGCCATTGAGGGCTCAGTGCAGGAATCCAAATTAAAGCATAGGCTGTCCAGCTGCCTCTTGAATGCCTCCAGTGTAGGAAAGCCCGCCACCTCCCTAGGTAATTGATTGAGACAATTGTTTGTCTTTGATGCTTTGAAATGTTTGTGGATTGAGCTTTGAGAGATCACATAGCCCAAGGGTATATCTAGTAAGGGTCTTGAAAGAGACTGCAGATCAAGGTGGGTTTGAGTACACAAAGGAAACACCACATGCTTGTAATATTCTATGCAAGTCTTTATCCATTAGAAACCTGTTGAGTTAAGGGATAGCCAGATGTGTTTATCCTACGCTAATTTCTGTACTCTTTGTTGCTTTGGGGATTGCCTTGTGTACATGTAACCTTTCATATGTTAAAACCTTTTTCCTAAGAAGAATGTTGTGTTCAGTTTATTATATAGATTAGTCACAGACCCAATAAAACATATACATACTTAAAATATAATATAACACAAAATAATAAATTTAGGGTTGCAGTTGGGAAGAAATGACAATCTTATGAGTCTTTTGAGCAGAGAAGAAGAACTTTGCTACTAACTCTGTCATTAACTTATTTGTATCAACCAAGAAATATTTTATATACAATTCCAATGTCCTAACAGGGTAATTCCTCATAACAGAGCAAAGTAACCTATTACATTCCTCTCTCTAAAAATTACACACCAAAAGGACATAACCCAAGGTTTCAATAACTTCATCTCCACAAGGACACAGGTGATCCTCATATTGGATGCCCTGATGACACCCTTCCAATATTGCAGAAGGGAGACAGTTACCTCTAGCCCTGGAGAAGACATGGTGATACATTCGGGTGGTCAAATTATCCAGATATCTGGCATATCGAGGAAACTCAAAAGTCAAATCAAGATGGACTGGGGAGCAAATTCTGTGAGCATTTGATACAGAATATTGAAAATCGGTATCTTTAATCCGTTGATCTAAAGTAAATTTAGCAGCACTATAAGTATGTGCAGAAGAAATCCATGAAGAGGCCTAATAGATGCAGTTTAGTAATGAAAGCTTTTACCATGAACTGTTAAAAACATATTTCTGAAGAAGATACAAATATCAGAAAGATGGGTCAGCATAAACAGTATTGAGCCAATATCTGAAGGTGGGGGACCAAACCTTGCATTCAATAGATGCAAGTCCAGCCATAGGCTGACAGCTACAACACACCTTGGCATTCCAAAAAGAGAGTGCAAGAAGTTTGAAAGAATACTGTCAACAGTTGGATTAAATCCTTGAATCCATATGGGGACTCTGTACGACAACTGAGACAAGTTTTTGGCTCTGAATTACCTGTAAGGCAGCAGGAATAAATTGTGCCCCATTACTATAAAAAAGTGGAATACTGCCTTGATGGTATTCTGGGCTGCCTGCCATGCAGTCCATCTATGGGTGACCCAGAAGAGTGTAGAGGAAAAACATAGTGCCCAAATATCTAAACTTCTTGATCTGCTCAGTCTGCTGTCCATCAATTATCCACTTATTTATTGATACACATCTGGAGAAAACCACAACCTTTGTTTACTGAAATTGATTGTCAACCAGTTATCCTTGCAGTAAGTCATAAAAATATGTAATAAATGATTAAGACCTATTTTAGATAAAGAGATAAGAGCAGCAGCATCTGAATAGAGCAGTAGCTCTTGGACTTGAGAGCCCCAGCTTATCATTGGGGACAGCTTTGCCTTTCCTACCTCCTCCTACAAACCATTAATGCTCAAGATCTTCCTTAGAGCAAACAATACCTTTTGTTCTTGATTTATAAAACCTTGTGGTCACTATTAATACATATCCACCCCACATCTAAGAGCCAAACCCCACATTACCAAGTGGTGTTTTCAAGGAGACACCAGGGAGTATTAGGATGGTTGGTGGAAGGCAGCCTGTGAAAAATAAAATCTTTCATCTGATGGCAGCTGATGGAGGGGGGGGGCACTCTGTTTGTCCGGTTCTGTCTTCCTTGCATGGCCCAGGCACAATGGCAGTGATTTTTTGTTGTTCCCAAATAAGTATGAGATGGCAATAAAAATGTAATTTCTGTGAAATACATAGAGAAACTCACTGCTGATTTTCCTTGCAAATCAAACTGAGCAAAACTGTTTTAAGTTAACTTTGGTAAAACCTCCATGGAATAGTTAAAGTTGCTTAAAGAACCAAGTCCACGCTACATCCTACCAACTGACCATCTCTGGCTTAGAATGCCTGACTTTCAAATGTTCCTAGATTGACATTCTGGCCTTGAAAGCATCCTTATGTTTTCCATATTCAGGAAGCCTTAGGCAGGTGTCTTTTAGCTATCTGTTAAGAATGCATATGCTAAAAGGGTCACCTATATTTAAAGCAAGTGACACTGGATTGGATTTGTGCGCTGGATGTTTGTTATGCTATGAACATTGGCTTTTATTAATTGTGCTTGTATTATTTTCATTTCATAAACTGCTTGGAGAGGGTTTTAACCTTAAAAGAGGCCTAGAAATATTTTATATAAATCACCTCACATGTATTCTGTTTGATGCCCTCGGTTAATTAGAATGTGAGGAAGGTGTAGATCTCCCTGCACAGACTGTACAAAATCTTTCATCTAAATTAGTCTTTACTTGATGTTTTCCATTGTAATTTAATCTATTGGAGAATGGGAAGTTACCTTTCAAGTATGAGATGTGAACCTCTTATCTAGACAGACAATAGATTCTTGGCTTTGTAAAGAGTTTGACTGTGTTTAGAATTTTTTTGCCAACATATCTAGTGGGGTAATCATGGTCCTTTTTCAACTCAAGGCTAATCAATATGTATTGCTCAGCAGAGGGTAGTTATGAGGAAAGCAGAATGATCCTGGGAGAAACAGTCCTCACTTCCACAGCAGCTTTGCTTTCAGGCAAATAGGCAGGACAGCCAAGAGTTCCTTGCTTGTTGAAGTGGTGGTGGTGGTTTCATTTATTTATTTTTATTTAAAATATCTATAGGCTGCCTTTTTGAATAGAACTTGCTCTCTCAAAGTGGCTCACTTGATAAAAATTAAAAAATGCAACAACAGCAATACCAAAATATCAAATACAATATAACTTCTACAAAACACCTCCAGCACTGAATGAACCAGGAGTAATAAAATACCACCTCACCCAAAATAAAAATAAAAGATTTCCCCCATTTGTTCACTATAAAGAACAGTGCAGCAATAAATAATATGATTCATGTATAGGCCACTTGAAACAAAATAAATTTTCAGAGCCTTTCTAGCACTATGGTAGCTTTCCAGAGGTCAATAGGTTATGAATTCCAGAGCTGTCATAGAAAAGGCCTCTCTCTTTCACTGATCTAGGTGGTGGGCAAACAAGGAGGGCATTAATGCATGGACAAGTTAGTATGGTCCTGGCGGTACTTCAGATTAACTTCCTTGGGTATTTTACAACCAACTCAATAGGAATGAAGTCAGAGAGACAGAGAGAATTGAAAAGATTGCAGCCTTTTGCCATGCTAATTTCTGGGGGGAAAGAAATGTAGTAACCAGAAATTTAGCCAAGGACACTGAATTAAACAAGTTAAAACTGTTAGCGATGAGCAAAAAGAAGACTAGTTATGTAACTGCAGCTGAGCTGAAGGATGGAATCTTTTTTTTTTTTTGGAAGAGACAAGGAGCAGCAAGCCTTTGAGGTTGGCTCTCCTCCAAGGCTGGGAAGATTGTCTCCGTTTTCTGTATCTGGACAGGGGCCTCCGGATTGGCAGTCTCCGGCAGCCCATTGCCTAAAATCCACAACAAAATGTGAGATGGAGGAAAGAGGAGAGAGGTGGGAAGGGATCCTCTAGCAGGGTCTGTCTGTCTTAGTTTTGCCTCAATCAACTCAATAGGGGTGGGGAACCCACCTCAGGCCTTCTTCCACACAGCAGCTGCAAGAGGACAGCTGAAAGTGTGTTTTAGGCTACTTCCACACAGGCACCTTCTCAGTACTGCCCAGAATAACACAGTCCAGAGGTTTCTGATAAGACTGCCCCATCCTTTCACCTGCAAACTCACAATTGGCCCTTGATTCCATAGGACAAGTGGCTTCCCTTAAAAGCCAGGATGCAAAAATAACCTGGTTAAAGGAAGAGCTGAATGCCACCACCCCTCTCTAGGTAATGAGAGTGGAATCCTGAAGGTGCCACTGTTTTCCACATAACCTGGGAGGTGAATGGGTGGAGTGGGGGGGGTTCAAATGAGCCCCTTCTTCCTCCATGGTGAAGGGAAAGAGTATTCATTCAGTCTTTGCCTCACAAGGGGTTGGTCTGCCACACCCTCTTTCAGCCTTACAGGATTTCCTGCCTTCACTGGGATGAGATCTGCTCTCTTCAGAAGGAAGGAAAATGCCAGCCTCTTACACATACAGGTACTCCAGAATTAAGGACAAGCAGGAGCCATATATTCTCTCTCCCCACACAGGGCACAAATATAGGGGGTGCTGTAGTTTCTAGGATCACTGGTGCTTCCATAACTGCTCCATAGCGTGATCTGTCATTGCAGGTACCAAAGTCCCCAGTAGACCACCTGAGAGGTTCTGGAGACAATTCCATTAAGATTTCCAGACACAGAGGGAGTATCCCTGTGGCCTATTTCCCTAATGGCAAATGAATTCTCTTCCCCACCCCCAGCAGCTTTCACCTCAGGGAATACAACTGCAGGGGGAAGAAACCCAAGTCTTTCCTCAAAGGAACATTTACCCAAAACAAAGACTTTGGGATAAACTGGCACAAAGTAGAGTGCCCCCCCCCATTTGCTTCCTTAGGCTGTTCTCAGAGCCATGGAAATTGTCCAGCACTACCCTTCAAATAAGCCCCCCAAACTTTTGCCCTGAAAGGAGCTATGTTGGCAAGGGTTCACAGTTCTTACATCTTGCCCAGTAGCTTTTCCAGATTGTTTCAATGACATGATCAGGAAGGAATAAGATGAAGCTACCAGTTGCTGAACACAACAGGGAAGCTAAAGCCGTTCTCTAAAATATGTTTGATCCAAAGCTATCTCCACAAAAGTAGATGCTTGCAAGGGCTGCCTTTACTTGCTTTAGCTGACTCCTTGGAAACAATTGATTGGACCAGCAACCATGGAGATGCTTAGCAAAGTTGCCCCTTCTCACATCTTTTGGGGTGATGCCTCCTTGAATACCATTCAGTTGAAAGCCAGGCAAATATGATCACCAGAAAAAATCTGGCTACAAAACTGGGGAGTTGAATGCCAAGTCTGCGGCAAATTTAGCCATCCCATTTTTAGAGAGAAGCTCTTGGGGATATCCTGGAGGAAGTTCTAAAGGCTTTCCCTAACCACTCAGGTTGGGCGGGGGCTGGGGGAGAGGACAAGAGACCAACTAATAGCTCTGGTTCTTTTCTTCTTTGAACCCCTTTTGCTCCTCAAAATGGTATTTCAGAAACGTCATGCCCAGATGACAGCAGCACCAAAAGTCCAGGCTCAACCCAAATGACAGCCCAACATTGAGACAAGAAGCCCAGTTCCAGATTACTACATTTTCTTATCCTCTAAGCTTTTAGTCAGGGAAATTTCCTGAATTTTGCAGATGCCTGAAAGAACTCTACCAGTGGCTGATGGGTCCTGGGAGCAGTCATCCAAAGTTACATGCTGGAATGCAACTGGGTGTCTGGGAGCAATTTTTTATTTTTATTTTTTTTATTCCTATCTCCAACAACAGATCTCAAGGGCCTTACTACACCCTCTGGAGATCGGTGCTGTGAAACTGATCCCAGTTCTAATAAGGCAGGGGTGGCTGAGCCTTTTTTTGGCTGAAGGACATGTTGATCCATGGTGAACCCTTCAGGGATTGCATAGTAAAGCGGGCCTGGCTCAGGTGGAAAGCAGTGGTGGCTGAGACGGAAATTTAATACCTTTTTAATTTCACCTTCACCAAGAAGAAAGCATTTGCCCAGTTCTGGCACACACATTCAACCTTTTTTGTTTTTTTTCTGCAATGGGGAGAGGGGGCAGACATTGTATACATCCTAGGTTAGAATGATGTCAGCATTAACAAGACATAACAATGTGCTCAAGGTCACTTGTATGATAGCACACTACATAGCAGGCTGGAGGGATGATTTCCCACAATTGTTACTGTGTTTTTTAAAATTCTGTTGTCTTCCTTTATTTAAAGTTCTACTCTTAAATCTTTATTTACCTGCATTCATTCATGATCCCTCTCCCGCCCCCGCCCCCGGTTCCTCCCTCTCTCTTAAATAGTTTGACTTCATTCTCAACATAATGTTACAATTTCATTTTTACTTTATTATCTATTTTATTTACCATTAAATTTCCATAAATATGTAATGCCTTTTTAAAGTTTACTTTTTAAATTTTATTTTTCCCCTCAGTAGTATTCTATCAGAATTTCCAGTTAGGTTTCCTTCCCCCCTCCCCCCAAAAAAAATTCTCCAAAGAAAAGTTTTATTGCTCACCAATTATTGCTTGATAGACTTTTCACTGCTTTATGCTGAAATACTTAAAGTGAGAGGGGGGAATTTTGCCACCAAATAATTAGGGTCCCCACAGACCACCACAAAACGCTTGGCTATATGAGCCCAGGGTTTGCCACCTGTACAGTAAGGGATGTGAAGAGTTTTCTACATTCTTCACAGTGCTGAAGAGACCTGTACCATCTTGGACCTTAAACACATCAGCTGCTTCTTAGCCAAATGCAAATTCTATATGGAGACCCTTTGTTTTTATTCTGTCCTGTATTGGAAAGGAAGATCTCAGAGCCTTGATCAACTTCAGAGGCCTATCTTGACATCCTTATAGAATCACAGAATAGTAGAATTAGAAGGGGCATATAAGGCCATCAAGTCCAACCCCCTGCTCAGTGCAGGAATCCAAACCAAAGCATTCCCAACAGATGGCTGTCCAGCTGCCTCTTGAATGCCTCCAGTGTCGGAGAGCCCACTACCTCTCTAGGTAATTGGTTCCATTGTCATATGGTTCTAACAGTTAGGAAGTTTTTCCTGATGTTCAGTCGAAATCTGGCTTCTTGCAACTTGAGCCCATTATTCCGTGTCCTGCACTCTGGGACGATCAAGAAGAGATCCTGCCCCTCCTCTGTGTGACAACCTTTCATGTACTTGAAGAGTGCTATCATATCTCCCCTCAGTCTGCTCTTCTCCAGGCTAAACATACCCAGTTCTTTCAGTCTCTCCTCATAGGGCTTTGTTTCCAGTCCCCTGATCATCCTTGTTGCCCTCCTCTGAACCCGTTCCAGTTTGTCTGCATCCTTCTTGAAGTGCAGAGACCAGAACTGGATGCAGTACTCAAGATGAGGCCTAACCAGTGCTTCCTTATTGGAAGAGTAGACTGCAAATTCCTTGAGTTTAGCAGCTGGAAGTAACAGTACCAATTCCGCATTCTCCGGCCTCTTTACCCTAGGATCTTTCCTGATTCTGGTGGATCCAAGCCATGAGAAGGGGATGGTTGGAATATGCATCTACCCATACTTAGATTGCTTCCTAATTACTCTTCCTCTATGGGGAAATTTGCAAAGGAAGTTGCTTTGATCATCTCCACTTTTATAGAGTCAATTTCCTGATCAGCACAAATAAGTTTGTTTATTATTTATTTATTTTTAAAATTTATATCCAGCCCTTCCTCCCAGAAGGAGCCCAGGGTGGCAATCAAAACACTAAAAACACTCCAAAACATATTGAAAACAGACTTTAAAATATATTTTAAAAAACATCTTTGAAAACATCTTTCTTTAAAAAAAAATTTTAAACATCTTAAAAAACAATTCCGACACAGACTGGGATAAGGTCTCTACTTAAAAGGCTTGTTGAAAGAGAAAGGTCTTCAATAGGCGCCGAAAAGATAACAGAGATGGCGCCTATCTAATATTTAAGGGGAGGAAATTCCACAGGATAGGTGCCGCCACATTAAAGATCTGTTTCCTATGTTGTGCAGAACAGACCTCCTGATAAGATAGTATCTGCAGGAGGCCCTCACCTGCAGAGCACAGTGATCGACTGGGTATATAAGGGATAAGACGGTCTTTCAAGTATCCTGGTCCCAAGCTGTATAGGGCTTTGTATACCAAAACCAGAACCTTGAGCTCTGCCTTTTAGCTATTAAGAAGCCAGTACAATTATTTTAGCAGGCGGGTGACGTGTTGGCAGTACCTTGCCCCAGTGAGCAGAGGCAATGCTACATTTTGCACCAGTTGCAGCTTCCGGACCAACCTCAAGGGCAGCCCCACATAGAGTGCATTATAGTAATCCAGCCTGGAGGTTACCAGTGCATGGACAACTGTGGTCAGGCTATCCCAGTCCAGAAACAGCTGCAGCAGTCTTACTAGCTGAAGCTGGTAAAAGGCACTCCTAGCCACTGAGGTCACCTGGGCCTCAAGGGACAAGGATGGATCCAAGAGCACCCCAAGCTACAAACCTGCTCTTTCAGAGGGAGTATGACCCCATCCAAAGCAGGCAGTTGACCAATTATCCGAACACGGGAACCACCAACCCACAGTGCCTCCATCTTGCAAGAATTCAGACTCAGTTTATTGACCCTCATCCAGCCCACCACGAGTCCAGGCACTGGTCCAGGGCTTGCATGGCCTCTCCTAATTCAGATGTTACAGAGAAACAGAGCTGACGTCTTGCCCCAAATCTCCTGATAACTTCTCCCAAGGGCTTCATATAGATGTCAAACAGCATTGAGGACAAGATGGTACCCTGTGGCACCCCACAGCACAACTGCTAGGGGGCTGAAAGACAATCACACAGTGCTCTTCTCTGAAAATGACCCTGGAGGTAGGATTGGAACCACTGTAAAACAGTGCCTCCGATACCCGTCTCACCAAGTTGGCTCAGAAAGATGCCATGGTCAATAGTATTAAAAGCCACTGAGAGATCAGGTAAGAATAACAGGGTTGCACTCCCCCTGTCCTTTTCCCAATAAAAGCCACCTATCAGGGTGACCGATTCAGTCCCATAACCAGGCCTGAACCCAGATTGAAATAGGTCAAGATAATTTGTTTCATCCAAGAGTACTTGCAATTGCTGCACAACAAGTAAAAGTATCTCAGTATCTTTTTCATCTGTACTAGGATGATGATCTTGTGTCTCGGCTCTCTCCTGGGGTCTGGAATGGGATTTTCCAATACAGGCACATGTTCCTCTTAAGATTCCAGCTTCAGAATGATCCTAGTTCCACTCATGGTCCATTGAACTCCCATCACCTAAAAGATCAACAAGACACTTGAGCCAAGGGATTCCAATAGAGAAACCTTTGCACAAGGTGACCACAACAGATTTTAGCCAAGTGAATGCGGTGTTCACTACAAAGGAATATGGGCCCATGGACTTCACGAATAAAAGAAGTCCATGGGTCCAGAATATTAACTTTCTGAGCATTCATGCTGATGCGTTTCCCTCTAGCCAATTTATCTCCTATAATTTTTTGAGTAAGGGAAGTTCATTAGTTTTTGCTGATGCGTAAGGTTAGCTGAGCATTTCCTACCAGTTTTACTAGTTTGGTCTGCTCCTTAACCTTTTACGTTTTTGAAACATTTGAGCGCTTTAGCTATAATGTATGGGCATTGAGGTGAGAAGCCCGATTTCCTCCATATACAGAAAACGGAGGCTGCCTTCATTGCCCTAAATGGAAGGGTATAACCCAGTGCTGGCTATCACCTTCCCTTCAAAAACAGAAATTCACAGAAAAGTCCCAAGATTTTCTGCTTTTCATGAGCATTTTCTTGAGAAATCCACTTCACAATTTTGGGATGATAGCTGCAAAAGGCAACCAAGTCTTGCCTATTCAGGAAGCATTGTCCCAAATAGGATTACTTTTCTCTGAATGACATCATCAATTCACTATCTGGTCCTTCATTGACTAGAATTAAAGGGGTAATTTTTCCCCAAAGGACAGCAGATTTGGAGTTACTGCCTATCAACTCCAAACCAGCTGGATTGACTGCATCACCGAGTTCCCCATGGGACACTCGGTTGTGCAGCTGATCCCTGCAGAAAGCGGAGTTAACGTCCATCAGCTGGCAGGTGGTAACTCCAAGCCTCAGTAGTACTTCAAAACATGGTGCCTGCGTGGTGCTCTGAAGTCATGATGTGTTCCAGATTTTTATTTCCCTGAGATAATTTTGACAGGTGAGTGGGTCTGCCTACCTGTCAATCGCCTGATTTCACAAAGATGCCTGGTGCTTGACAGCTGGGTAGCCCCATCCACCTATCAAATGTGGCCTGCTAGAGTTGGAAAGAGAAACGCCTGTCCCACTGAGTTGAAAAGGTTCCCCACTCCTGGCACACAGGGATAAAATTTGTAAGGCTTATGGAGCCTGGACCTTGAATGTTTGTGTGGCAGAAATCAAAAGGAAAAAAACCCAGTCGGAGCTGTTAGCCATGGAATGGGGTGCGAAATAGGTTCAAAATTGGAGAGGAAAGGAACAGTAGGAATGCTTGTCCAGCTCTTTCTGAACAAAGTGTTGCTGTACTTGCATTGCATTGTCATGCCTGGGAAGTGAAACTTGCAGCAGCTGCTTCTTCCGTCCTGGGACATAGTTGCTGTTATGTAATATAGCCTAAACACTGCATAATTGAAGCACAAACATGATGCCCATCTGCTAATGTAGCATCATTTTATGCACAGAAGGTGCCTGTAGAGGTTGTTTTATAAGACACAGTAAGCGTGCAAGAATTGGATCTGCATAGTTACATAACCAGTCTGGTCCCTTCTACCTTAACTATCATTTTTTTGCTCTTCCTGTCAACAGGTTCTCCTAGCAATGCATGCAAACGTTGAAGACAGAGGCATCAAAGGAGACATAACACCTTTAATGGCTGCTGCTAATGGAGGACATGTCAAAATTGTCAAGTTGCTGCTAGCTCATGGTGCTGATGTTAATGCACAGTCTTCAACAGGTAATAAATGTGTCACAATTAAATGTAATGGGAATGTGGCACCATCTGGAAACTGTACCAGCCATTTTTCATATGAAGTAATTCAATATTTCGCTGGCCATTTCATGTTACAGGAGCTGGGGAAATTATGTGAACTTTAGTTTAGGAGAAATTATGTAAACTCTTGTTTTACATTAAAGATAACTTAAATTATTTTGGTAGAAGTTGATTGGCAAGACAGATGTTCCTATATTAGAGTAAGGATGTGTTTCAAGAAGAACTGAGCACAGGAAAGGGGCAAGAGAATTCAGTGTACTGCACTTCTTGATCTGGGTCAAGAATACAATATTTTTTGAGTTTGGCAGTGAACAAAGCACAATAAGGTGAAGGTGGGAGATGAAGAATGTGCAGAAATAACTGGCCATTTCTCTAAAGAGCTTGCAACTGTTGGGCTGCAGTGCTGGCAGCTACTAGTGCTTGATCCTTTTTTCCTGCAGAAATTGCAAGTTCACAAACTTTTTCTTTGAACACGTACGAGTAGAAACTGGCCCAGGTTGCCCATTCACGTTAAACCACAGCATGCTGGTGCCCACTGCTCAAAAATCCCTAAGCTGCCCCTCTCCCTCTCTAGCTGCAATGCTGGGGAGGAAACAAATCAGTGGCTGGCTTTGCATTACATGCAAACAAACCGTGATTGAGAAACTAAGACCAAATTTTGAGCAAACGATCTGAACCTTTCTCCCAGAGTGTACATAGAGTGAGTTAACATTGACCTGCAGATAAACATCCCTTACCTGAAAATATACAATACACTTTATTTTTTCTGAATTTGAAACAAATACATCCACTTCTTGGCATGCTGATTAGCTTCCTTGCTGTCATCAAATGAGAAATAGTGGCATGTCATTGGATATCTTTTTCCCACTTTAACATTCAATTGGAACCACTTATTGCACCGTTTATCACCCTTTGTTCCAACCAGGGGCATTCCATGTTATGGTTCCTTCTGGCCTACTTTTGTCAAGTTTTCTTGAGAGGATACCTTGTGGGACTAGATTGAAGGCCTTGATGAAATCCTAATGTATCAGCTTGAGCTGTCATTCTTTTTCAAAGAAGAAAACTTGGTTGAGCTGGCACAACTTATTCAGTATTTTCCCAGATATACAAGCCATTTGTTTGATTGTCTTCTCTTTTATATAAGTGTTACTCTTTGCCAGTTATCTGGATGGTATTCTTTAATTCTTCATAGTTCTTTATGAATTCTCATTTACGAAAGACAGTTTTTTACCCAGGTAACTCTTCCAAAATCTTTGGATGAAAGCCGAGCTGAATCAAAAGATTTTGGGGGTGGGAACTGGGTAAGATGCTCTCAGTCAACCCATGTCCTTCTCATTGCTGTTGCTGCTGCCCGTTCACTTGCTTCTCCCTCTGGGTCCTCTCAGCACCACCTCAGAGAGAGAAAGGACAGAGCATGCAGTGGTTAACATTCCTTTCCTTCCTTCTCTCACTGTTTGCTCAGAGAGGACAGGTGAGCAAGCAGCAGCAAGCAAGGAGGAGAGCCACTGGTGTAGCAATAGGCCTCAGCAGGTGCCAGATGATGCCACCCTCCAACACTGGCTGTGGGTGAATGTATCCCAGCTTTGTTCACCCTGAATTCATCTTCGTAATCTTCAATATATGTCTTTCTTATCTCGGCTCTGACTACTATCCTTCTTTGTTAATGTTGTTGATGATAATCATAGTTTTTCTTGATTGTGGCTTTGTTTTCAAACATTTCAGCATCCCACAAAGGCGGGATGAAGGGCCTATCTTTTATATGATTGTTCATCCTGGGATAACTGTCCCGAAGTAGCTTCATCCTCTGACTTGTTTATGCATTCAGGGGTTAGATTGTAAGTTGAAGTGCATTTGTCAGTGCTTGGCAAGATTGGGGATACTTTACCATTTTAATCTTAAGAAAAACGATGATGAAAACTGCAATAAGATTGTTATCATTATTGAAATTGAAAACAATTTTCACTGCTGATTTCTGTGGAAACTCAGGGTGGCTTAAAATGAAATGAAACCATCAACTGTAAAACCAGTATAAAACTTCATTACATCCCATACATCTATCAAACCTTCACAAAAATAGTATACAGGGTCAAAGGCCTGCTAGAAAATAACAATTTTACTATATCTTGTAAAAGGCCACTATTAAGAAAATTCTGGAGTGCCACTATGGAATTTTGAAGCTGGGCCACCTTGACTGTTCTCAAAAGGTGTTGGGAATTACAAAGGGCTTTCTTCAGAAGTGCAGGATTGCCATTAATTGCTTAAATTAGTATCTTGAATTGTGTCGTGAAACGCACAGGAGAGCCACTACCTGTGATTTAGCTATATATTGTTGCTTTTTTCCAATCAAGACTTTTTTTTGGTCATGTAGGAGGAGTTACCTTAGGTTTACAGTCTAGTGTTTCTTTTTTACAATGATGATAAACATACTTATGTCTCTTTACACTCTTTACCTGATCAAGTAAAGCAAGGTAATATTATTATCACTCCCATACGATCACAGATAAGGGCTGAGAGAGAGTGATTTTTCCTCGGGTAGCTAATGACTTTGTGGCAGAGGAAAGATTGGAATTTAGGATTTCCTGGTTCATATGTCAGTTTCTTAGCCTCTTTTGTACCTGAAAACTTTATGGGGTATAGGTACAAATGGTCAGTGCTAATATGAATTTGGGAAAGGAGAAGGTTGTCCAAACTAACTTCAATATATTTTCTTTTCCGAAATTAGGCAACACAGCACTTACGTATGCTTGTGCTGGAGGCTATGTAGATGTTGTGAAGGCCCTGTTGGAGTCGGGTGCTAGTATTGAGGACCATAATGAAAATGGCCATACTCCTCTTATGGAGGCAGGGAGTGCTGGGCATGTGGAAGTTGCCAGAGTGCTGTTAGAAAATGGAGCTGGAATCAATACGCATTCTAATGAATTTAAGGAGAGTGCACTTACGCTGGCTTGCTATAAAGGTACAGTATTGTGATCTCACAGCCATGGCCTTCCATTGAAAAAGCTAACATTACTCTTCAGCAGGCATTGAAAAGCCTCCGTCTCTTTTAATTTAATTTATTAGGATTGAATTTAAAATCTTAACTCTCATTTGCTTTTGTACCTTTG
Source organism: Rhineura floridana (assembly GCF_030035675.1). NCBI lineage: Eukaryota > Metazoa > Chordata > Lepidosauria > Squamata > Rhineuridae > Rhineura > Rhineura floridana. Next base: position 60,194,711 of record NC_084490.1, read on the forward strand.
GTTCAGACTAATCAAGCGAGCGATACTGTGAATGGTTTTAATTCCTAACCTAAATCATGTTATGTATCATTGGAATCTAGCCCTACACTTATTTGATGATCATTAGGTTTTGTTACTCCTATTCTCTCTGGAAAAATAACTACTTAAATTACATTTGTTCAGTGCTGGAACATACTAAATAAATCGCAGAGACTGTTGTATTTAAGGTTGGATAGCGTTCCGTGTTCATGCTATACGTATGCTCCTTTCTGCTAAACGGGATGTAGCTTTTTCCAGGACTGAAAACAGATTGAAGCAGTGGAGGACTTAAAAAACAAAGTGTCTCTATTACAACTATGTAATTAGATTTTCAGTTATAAGCTGTGAACTATAGAATGACATGGAAAGAAAACAGCTAAAGGTTTGAGGCTATAAAAATTCATTTTCTGAAAGATTCACTCTAACTCCTTTTTTCAGAAAGGAAGTAACTTTGAAATTTTAAAAACAGTTTTGTGTTCTGTCATTAACTTGTTTCCTAGGAAGTTGTCCCATTGATGCTAGGACCTCACCTGCACGATAGGACTCCCTGTCTTCTCCCCTTATGCCCCCACCCCAATCTGTTTTGGGATTTCCCCCCAACCTTCCAGAACACGGGGAGAGGAAGTCCCATTGTGCAGGTGGAAGTCTGTCCACTAATGGGAAGACTTCATTGTCATTTTCTGAGGGTTTTTAACCTTTCTGGTTTTCCTTCCAAGTTTCATTGTTGAGGTTTGGAAGCTGATATCTCTCTCTCATAACCTTGAGACAATGTTTTCATGGCATTTATTTTCCTTTACTGGGGCACTTAGACTACAACATTTTTATTCCTTCCTCCAGAACACAAACATGTTTAATTCACTAATAGGCAAAAAACCCTTGCGGTTTAAGAACGTACCTATAGCCAACAGATATTTCTATCAAACTTTAAAAAGCAGGAGAAAAACATCTTTGGAGATGGCAGATGTTGCCACCACTTACCATATGCTCACAGGCACATTACCAAATTCTTCCAAGCTGCACAGGAAGTGGATTGGACTGTGAAAGACCAACCCAAATGGTGTTTGCATTTTGACAAATTTCTAGGGCAGTACAGTATCTCAGAGAGGAGGTCAGGTCTCCTGCTCCCCTGGTGCATTCACTATAGCTGCCCAATTTCCCTACTTTTTGAAGTTTGATAGAAATATCTATTGGCTATAGGTACGTTCTTAAACCGCAAGGTGTTTTGTTTATTAGTGAGTTTCCCTGCTTTTTAATCAAGGAGGTAAGAAATGGGATCCTGTGCAAGTTTGCTGAGAATGGATTGATCATTTGCATGCTTACTGAGTTCAGTGGGATTTACTCCCCTGCAATCATGCTTAGGATAGGTGAAACTGACCGTGGGGAGGGGGGAGGGGAGCAGCCAGGAGGGGGAGGAGGAGGGCAGGTTTGATCATTTGCATGTTTATTGAGTTCAGTGGGATTTAGTCCCTTGCAATCATGCTTAGGATAGGTAAAACTGACCATGGGGGAGGGGGAGTACAGAGGGGAGGGAGAGGAGATTGGAAGGGGAAGGGAGGGGTGAAGGAAGGGGGAGGGAAGGGGGAGGGAAGGGGCAAGAGGGAGGGGATAGGAGGAAGGGAGGGCAAGTTTGATCATTTGCATGCTTTTTGAGTTCAGTGCATTTACCCCTGTGCAATCATGCTTAGGATGAGTGAAACTGACCTGGAGGAGGGGCAGGAAGGGGAGGAGGAGGGCAGGAAGGGGAGGGAGGAGGAGGGGAGGGGACTGGATGGGTGGGCACTGGGCAGAGGAGAAGCCCCTTTCCTTTCCAAAAGGAAAACACTGTGAACAGTATCATTCTTTTTCAGGGTTTCCCCCACCTTTTTATTCTACAGCAGGCACATGTAGTCTTCCACCCAAATTTAAACCAAAGCTGTCCCAGGCCACATCCACACCAGACCTTTATTTCACTTTAGACAGTCATGGCTTCTCCCAAAGAATCCTGGGAAGTGGAGTTAGTGAAGGGTGCTGAGAGTTGCTAGGAGATGCCCTGTTCCCCTCACAGAGTTTCAATCGGAGTGGCTGACCGTTAAACCCCTCTGGCCACTGGTGCTCTGTCAGGCGAATAAGAGTCTCCTCTCAGCACCCTTCACAAACTATACGTCCCAGGATTCTTTGGGGGAAGCCATGACTGTCTAAAGTGAAGGTCAGGTGTGGCCCCCTGACTAGCCAAGCCCAGCAGCTGTGAGTCTAACTTTTAGAACACTGGCAGTTGGTTCTTACTGAGCATGCCCAACATTATCATTGAGTTCAATGCAAAATTTCTTAAATTGATTAAAAATCATCCAGACATTTTTTTTAAACTTTAAAACTGCAGAAGATGAAGGTCAGAGTATGAGGCAAGGTCAGTAATAGGATTCCAGGTACTCTGTGAACATGGCTGCTTTTTAATTAATTTCAACAAATAATGAGAAAACTGACCAAAAAAAAGTCCAAAAGGGGTCTGGTTTCTCTCTCTCTCTTTTTACGCTTTGAACTCTCGATTCTCTCTGGCTGTTTTGTGTATTGCCATGAAAATTTAGAGGGTTGTTAAGCAAGCATTTCTGAGTTCAGGACTATAAGTTTTGTAAGGTTTTGTTTTGAAATGAGCTTATGGGAAGCATCAGAATGGCATGGGGGGGTATTTTCAATTTAACATTGTGGAATGCGAAGAATGCTGACTATAGTATAGAATGCTGACTTGTGGCTGTATAATTTCTGGGATTAACTGAATGTATACACAAACTTCTTTCCAATGTTTTGGGAATTGTTGGTCTGCTTTTCCTTGATTTAGGAATTGCAAGCGTTAATAGGAATTTTCAAATTTGTAGCCTGCTTTTTCTCAATGACTTATAGTAGGCTACAATACTAATGAACAAAAACCCAACACAAAAGATAAATATGTGCTCCCAGATTGTGCTGTTGTACTTTAAACAAAGTGGGTTGACCATGAGAGAGAAGATAATCTTTCTGAAATCCACCAGTGGATATCAGTTAATCTTTGCTGTGTTTTGTTTGTTAAACTTCATCTTAAGCTCATAAATAAAATCTTTGATAAAATTCTGATGTTCCATATGTGTGTGTTTGTGTGTGCATTTTAGGCCACTTAGAAATGGTGAGATTTTTGCTGGAAGCAGGAGCAGACCAGGAGCATAAAACAGATGAAATGCATACTGCATTAATGGAGGCATGCATGGTAAGAGGTGCAGGAATATGTGATGCCCAGGGATCAGCCTGCTTTTCAGCTTTGTCACAGGTTAAAATCTGATCATTTAAGATAATTGTATTTTGATTTTTGTATAAAGCTCCTCCTCTCAAGATCGATAGTGTGGAATCGACACTTTCTCTCCTATCTGCCAAATAAACAATCACCTTAAGTGTTTTGTCTGATGGCATAGATCTTGCATGGACATATTACTAATGTTGTAATTCTGTTCCACTGCAGAATTCATTTGTGGGACTCAGACTATTGCTTGCTAGATAAGACTGTGCTGCTGTAAGTTCTGCCTCTCTAAATAAGAGAGCCAGTGCAGTGTAATGGTTAGGGTATTGGGCTATGATCTGGGAGACCATAGTTTGAATCCCCTCTCATCCATAAAGCGCACTGGATGACCTTGGGCCAGTCACTGTCTCTCAGCGTAACCTACCTGACAGGGTTGTAATGAGGATAAAATGGGATGTGGAGAACCATGTACACCACTTTGAGCTTTCACTTGGATGAAGTAAATAAAATATTTATACCCAGATTATGAAGTTGTCAATCTGATCAAAACCCAGAATGCATAACACACAAACATACAATCACAGAAAGAGCTATGTATATGAAATACAACTATAACTACAATGAGGATCTAATCTTGCAATACCTGAGCTAAATACATATTGTGAGTGAAGCTCAAGACCTGGCAGGAGACCGGTCAGTTTTGCCTATTTCTTATAAAACATATTTATGTTACACAGATTCAAACAGATCATGCAGCGGCAGCCATGTGTGATCAAATATTTCTGTTCTTGGTTCCATTCCCCCAACAAATTATGTAATTTAGGATGTGTAAACAAACAAGTTCAAATTTCCCGAGGCTTTGGTGCAAACTTGAGCTATTTCATCGGTTCTTATTTCTATAGACCTGAACCTGCTACTGTCTGCCCACTGTGCTGTAAGAAGCTTTGTATAATACCACACGTGGTGGTGCAAAATAACTTAAGGCGTGTGAGGAGCATCTTTATCCAGTGCTTGTGTAGTTAACCTTTTTTTTTTTTTTTTGCTTTCTAGGATGGACATGTCGAAGTTGCTAGGTTACTCCTTGATAGTGGTGCTCAGGTGAACATGCCTGCTGATTCCTTTGAATCTCCATTAACTTTGGCAGCCTGCGGTGGACATGTAGAGTTGGCTGCCTTATTAATAGAGCGAGGGGCTAACCTGGAAGAGGTGAATGATGAAGGTTACACACCGTTGATGGAAGCAGCCCGAGAAGGTCATGAGGAGATGGTAGCATTACTCCTAGGTCAAGGTAATGCCAAAAGTATAATAGCTACACTAATAGCAGCATTGAAGACTTCTGAATATCATGAAATGCATATTTAGGAAGCATATATTCAAGACTGACAGTTGGCTGATTTTTATTATTTAAGTTGTGCTGTGTACTATACAAAAACTCACTTTTCCAAATGTAACAATGTTGACTCCTGGGAATGCCAGTTTTCCAATGAGTTCTGATTAATATGTAAGGTATTAATAAACAATCTCAGCAGAAAATAAATTCCTTAGAAGGTCACTAGCCCATTGGTATTCTCTTAATAGGTACACTTAGCAGATTCCTGAGCTGTTGACATTGAAGAATGCCATCTGAGATCATTAAAAACTACCAGTAAATAACACTGAGACAGGTCTAACTTACTTTAATTAATTTAATAATTTGCTTTGCAAGGACTTGATACCTTTATACAAATATTATTAAAATTTCTCCCTTGAAGTGCTGTTTTGAAAACTTAATTTGCATTGGTGTGTATCTTTCTGGAAGGAGCCAACATCAATGCCCAGACAGAAGAGACCCAAGAAACTGCCTTAACTTTAGCGTGTTGTGGAGGCTTTCTGGAAGTGGCTGATTTTCTTATCAAAGCAGGAGCTGATATAGAACTTGGCTGCTCTACACCTTTAATGGAAGCTGCTCAAGAGGGTCACTTGGAGCTAGTTAAATATTTATTAGCTGCAGGTATGGAATTGCTTTTTGCTGCGCATTTCTTGGTCATGTTTTAAATTGAAAACAAACTCTTAAAGCAATACTACCATGGAGCTATATTCCACAGTGACAACTACTTTATCCCATTGTGTGTGTGCCCTTATGTTTTAGTAGTCAAACATAATGATACTTGAATATTTTGAAATGTGATTAAATGGCATAGCCTGTCTTGCTAGCAAGTGAAGTGCTTGCATATTTTCTAAGCTTATTATACTTGCTTCAGGAGCTAATGTGCATGCAACAACAGCAACAGGAGACACAGCACTGACATATGCCTGCGAGAATGGTCATACAGATGTAGCAGATGTGTTGCTTCAAGCAGATGCTGACCTGGTAAGCTGGCAGGTGAAGTGTTGGGACTTTTCTTATGTTGTGTCGCTTTTTGCTGTTTAAAAAATGACTATATTGGATTTGAGGACATCGATTATTTCCATCCCAACTATAGGCTTTCCACGTGGGCTACATATCAGCAAATTAAAAAATTCAGAGGAAAGATGCATGTTCATCTCACAAAATGACCAGCTAATTGCAATTAAATTCTTTAGAAGATACAGTGCTAGGAGCTGTTGCCTCTAACAGGGCATAAAATGAAGGTTTAAAGGGGGAGGGGCAGGAGCTAAGTTTAATAAGATTTTTAAAGATTGTAAGAAAAGCAACCAGGCAAACATCCTTGGAGGGGGGAGTTGAAGAGTAGATGCCTCAGCTGAGAGAGCCCTAGCCCAGACATGGGGAACCTCCAGCCATCAGGCTAATTAGGCTCACCAGGCCATTTGGGCTGAGCTACACCCACCTGCCACACACCTGATGTCGTACATGAAATCAGGTACAGTGCAAGTAAGGACACGGCTGAGCCAAAAGGGAGTTTCAGGAACCATCAATCAGCTGATCGGCAGCAGCTACCAACCCCTCTGTACCTGACTTCACAGGCTCTGATGATTGGCTGTGTGGAGCTTTTGAAGCTCTGTGCATAGAGCTCCATAAGTCTCAACAATTATCGGATTGTCAGGTTTGCAGAGCACTATGGAAGGGGCTTGCAAAGCTTTGTGCACAGTGCTTTGCATGGGCTGTGTCCTGGCTTACCCTGTTGGAATCAGACTTTGAGCCACTGGTATCCTTTTTTCTCTTGCATTTAGTGTGGAACTTAGCGCCAGTGCATTTCATAGATCAGCCTACAGATAACACGTGTCTCTGCAACAATACTGAAGATGACTGGGCATAGTTGCTCAAGCGAAGATATTGTTACAACAATCTAACATGTCCCCTGAGACCACTTAAATAGGGTCAGGGCAGGCACACTACTTGCACGGGAACCCCCTCTCAGGTCACGACTGGGCAAGCAAGCAGACACTCTGTCACATAGGTGGGGGGGGGCAACCTTAGTCTGCTCATGCCTGAGCATTTGCCAGTGTGCCCGTGGTGATGGAGGAGGAGACACATTAGCCAGTTCTTCCTCAGTCCCCTCCTCCAGTCTCAACACCTGTTCCTCCCTTCCAGAGGACAAAGCTCAGGAGGCCCAACTTGCTCTGGGGACGTGGCAGGAGAAACCTTGTCAGCCAGCGCTGCCTCTTCAAGATATACTAGCGGCTTGGGGGTGGGGCTGTCACTGACCAGGCTACTGAGGCCTTCCGGTCTTAGTCCTCTCCCTCTGCAGACCACTTAAGCCCTCCCCAGGATCCCAGTGCTGCTGCTGCTCCTTCTCCTTTACGCTTTGCCAGGAGTTTTCTATGGGGCCAGTGACAGGCTGTGCCTTTGTCTGCATGGTTTGATTTCAAAACTTGTGGATAAAAATGGGTCATCTGACATCATTGTGGTATCAGGTGATTCATGACCTGTCCGATGTGGTCCACAGAGGGTGCAGGCTTGTCATGGTAGCAAAGTCCTTCTTACCCAGAACAAAGACACTACTGGCGTGCTCAGTGTCAACTGCCCCTTCACTTATTTCCCATCTGAGTCTGGACACTCATCATAGCTCAGATATAACGCAAAAGCTGGCAGATGTTGCCGTCTCCCTCTTCCTCCAGTGGGGAGCTTCCCCTGGTTTCACAGTTCTCTTCATGAATAGAAGGAGCCTTTCCATTTGCAAAGGGGCAAGTCTTGACTGAACCCAGCAAACTGTTTCTTGAAGGCCTAGAAATGTTGCATTGCAATTAAGAGATTCTTAAACTCGGCACATTCCAACGTGGACATAAACATTAGGTAAAATAACTTCAAAAAATATGTTTGAATAAAAAACAACCAGGAATTTCTGATTTCCAAGATAGCTTCTGTCTCTCCCTCCCCCTAGGAACATGAATCTGAAGGAGGAAGAACTCCATTAATGAAAGCTGCGAGAGCAGGTCATGTCTGTACTGTTCAGTTCTTAATTAGCAAAGGTAAGTTTGAATAATACTTCACCTTTTAAAGTGTTTTCAGGCATTTATCTCATAACTCATCAGTTCAGCTGCATCCCAGTTGAGCAAAGTCTAGTTCAGATAGACTTGAGACTTCCAGAAATTAGTTAGGCGTGAGGGGATGCAATTTTTTCATTTGCACATGCAGCTGTGTTTGATGATGAAGGAGAAATACCTTATATATGCTCATGCTTTTTCCTGTCAGACTAATGTTTCCTTCAGTTGAGTATGTGACCCATTGTGGTCCATTGCATAGAATAATGGCAGAGAGACTGGAGTTCAAATTCCTACTTAGCCTTGAAGTTTAGTGGGTGGATAGGCCGCTATTCATAAGGTGGTTGTGAGGATAAAATGGGATAATCTTATACAAACTGCCATGAGCTCTTGGGATATGCAGTTGGGGTATGAATGTGATCAATATATTGTAATGGGAATATACTTCCCCTGCTTTTTGTTTGTTTGTTTGTTTACTTAAACGTAGGTGCCAGGATCCAAAGAACTGTACAACTAAAGTAGCTCTAGTTGTAAAGAATCATGGTATTGAAACTCCCCCCCCCCCACGTTCATAGTTTCTTTAGGGACAGAGATGAGAGTTTGCAATCCAGTCCCTTTTCAGAAAGAGACCGCTGGAAAGGTTCTCGCCAAAAAGTAAAGGTGCGATTATGAATACAAATTACTCTTCATCTTCTTTTATGCTTTATGTCAGGAGCAAATGTGAATAGGACCACAGCTAACAATGATCATACAGTGTTGTCACTTGCTTGTGCTGGAGGCCACCTGGCAGTTGTGGAATTGCTGTTAGCTCATGGAGCTGATCCTACACACAGACTGAAAGTATGTGGTGTTTTCTCTACCATATGATATAGTGGGTGCATGTTGGAGGGCAGTCAGCCCAGTATAACATTGGGGGATATAACACAATGACTTAATTATGTACCATTTGGGTATTTTTCATCCATAAGTGGGTCTTACATCGAGGTCCTCTGTTACTATATATAAAAAAAAAATCTGTAAGGAACTCTTACATGAAAGAGTTAGCTATTCTAGTGAGATTGTATTTTTCTATTAATCTCTGAATATAACTTTCTGGTGCACTTGCTACCAGCTGTAATATGCGCAGGCAGCCAGAGGAATCTTGCACAGGGAAGCCAAAAACTGGTAAATGCCAGATTAAAGCATGGGCAGAAACCAAAATAAATTGATTAAATGCTAGTTAAAATTATGCTTCAAACATTGAAGAGCAATTTAAACCCATTTAACTGTTCTGTAAAATGTTGGCTATCATGTAACATAATGTGTTTGGTTTTTCAGAATACAAAACCAAATTACATCTCTCAGTGTGACTCTCTATCTTTCCCCCATTGTTTCTTTACAGGATGGTTCAACCATGCTAATAGAAGCTGCTAAGGGTGGTCATACCAGTGTGGTTTGTTACCTGTTGGACTACCCTAACAATCTGCTTTCCGCTCCTCCCCCTGAGTCCACCCAGCTGACTCCTCCGTCTCATGATTTAAATAGGGTAAAATTTAAAACAATAGGATGTTTGTCCTTTTTTATTTTGTTTTATATTCCATTTCTTAATGATGAAGTACTTACTCCAGCTTAAAATAACAACATCTTATCTGGAAATAGGTATTATAGCCAACAGATATTTTAGAAGTCCTGTTAAGCTTTGATGAGAAACTGCTAAAATTCAAAGCAAATATTGGCATCTTTTTTTAGATTTAGTTTCAATTCTTGCTTTCCAGTTCTGCAAGAAAGCTATTATAAGGAACTCTTTGCCAGGAGAGAATTTTTGTCCAGTTAGCTTCTCTGAGATGAATTTTCTTCCTTTACATTTTCCATAAAGCAACTGTCATTACAATATTGAAGCATCTTCTGTTAGTGCTGAGAACGTTAAGTTCTTAAGAATCAAAATGCAAGTCATCTAAAACTGTCACTATCGATACTGATTTTATCTTATGAATTGTGAGATGTTTACACATGCCACTTTTTTGTAACACTTTGTTTTAGTTATGTAGGACAACAGAGAATGTAATCCTTAGTGTCCCATGTTCTAGGCTCCTCGTGTACCAGTGCAGGCACTTCCCATGGTTGTCCCAGCCCAGGAGCCTGACAAACCCCCTGCCAATGTTGCCACAACCCTTCCCGTCAGAAATAAAGGTCAGTTACACTTCTACAGATCATCAGTAAAACATATTTTGTAAGTGTAATACAGAATTGCTTTCAATTCTTCAACATCGCTCTAGTTACGCTAAAGAGTATTTCTGGAAAACAAATTGTTAAGGGGTATTTTCACTATTGTAGTTTTCCAGGAAATCTGCCGTTATGTATGACTATGTGTTTTTGTTTTGACATATTTCATAGTGGAAAAACTGAGCGATAATCGTGGTGTTAATAATGTTCTGGAATGCATAACTTGAAAGGCATAATTTCTTGCTAGCGCTACACTACAACTTTTTGGAATCTGCTTTCATGCACACAACTAAAGGGCTTTAATGATAACTTTCAAATGAAGTGTAACTTTTGGCCTGACTTTTTAGCTGCACTTCTCTAAAATATAATGAATAACTATTTCTGTGAAAAGAGTCTGAAACCTGTTGAGAGACTAGAAAGCTTCCATTCAGATGAAAGCATGTTGCCTTCCACTTTAAAGCATACTATGTTTAATTAAAATGTATCTCTCAGCCAAACAACACTTACAGCACTTGATGAATCTGCAGCTAAATCACTGTATTGTTGCTCAAATAGGGTTTTTTTAAAAAACCCTTGTGATCTACTAGCTGTTCTTCTGTAATGACTGAATTATTTGCTTGTCGGTTCAGGAAACTCAGATTGGTGGTACATGCAAAGCCACTTCTTGCATAGAGCATGGAAGTATGCTTACTGAATGTAGGTGTGTTTAATGTTTTTAGTTTTTGAAGATTGGGCATTAGATGTTAGCCTTGCACTTCAATACACAAGCCTTCATTGTTATGAGTTGACATTTTTGTAGAGATAGCAATATAGTTTAAAATTCATTCATGCATTTAAAGAACATGTGTTTGCATACCATAAAGGGACATGTGTGTGCCTTGCCTCAACATCCCTGCCAGCTCTGTCTCTATCTCTATCCTGGTCTGAAAGGGAATTCTTTACACATTTGGTTGAATGTATTAAGAATCCTCACTGCAATCAAGAACCCTGATCATGCAGGTTTCCTGATTATGGGGAAGCTCATTCAGCCAAATGTCCAAAAATTCTGCCTTCATTCCTTCCCACTCAATGCAGGATTGTTTGGGATGGAGACATGGACTTTGGGAGTGGGGGAGTTCTGCACATGGCCTGCAACCCACAGTTTAAGCACACATGTGCTCTTTAAATGAGAAGCAGGTTGTAGAACACTTAGTTGCTGTTTCCGCTCTCTTTACTACTCAGCTATTGTACAGTCTCTGTACTTTGTATCATTGTAGCAGCTAAGCTATTTAGATTTGCTATCTAATTCGTCAGTACAGTGCTCAAAAGGAAAACAGATGTGTCTTTTCCCCCCCTTACACCTTTTGCCTTTTGTGGATCCCACAGTGTGTTTGTGCTTTTTGATCAGTAGGCCTGTTATGAGAATGCTGTTCATGTGCGCTTCCATTTGGTTCTGAGGGGGTTTCTCTTTCACACAGCCACTTCCAAACAAAAGTCCAGCAACCATTTGCAACCAAACAGCCCAGATGTACAAGGTTATGTCGCCAATCAGTCTCCAGAAAGTATTGTTGAGGAGGCTCAGGGCAAGCTGACAGAGCTGGAACAGAGAATAAAGGAGGCCATAGAAAAGAATGCACAGCTACAATCCTTGGAATTGGCGCATGCTGACCAGCTCACCAAGGAGAAGATTGAGGAGCTGAACAAAACCAGAGAGGAACAAATTCAGAAGAAACAAAAGATCTTAGAGGAGCTGCAGAAAGTGGAGCGGGAATTGCAGCTGAAAACACAGCAGCAACTGAAAAAGCAATACCTGGAGGTTAAAGCTCAGAGAATTCAACTGCAGCAGCAGCAGCAGCAACAGTCTTGTCAGCACTTGGGACTACTAACTCCTGTTGGGGTAGGAGAGCAGCTCACTGAGGGAGACTATGCACGATTGCAACAGGTGGACCCGTACTTGCTCAAAGATGATCCCCAGCAAACTGCTGCCCAGATGGGCTTTGCTCCAATTCAGCCTCTTGCAATGCCACAAGCGTTGCCTCTGTCTGCGGGTTCCTTACCTCCAGGGTCTATTGCAAATCTTACAGAACTCCAAGGTGTTATAGTTGGACAGCCAGTACTTGGCCAAGCACAACTTACGGGGCTGGGGCAAGGAATTCTAACAGACGCACAGCAGGGGTTAATGGTAGCCAGCCCTGCCCAGACCCTCAATGACACGTTGGATGACATCATGGCAGGTGTGTATAACTTGTTGCATACAAGTACAATGTCTTATGCCGAAAAGCAGTTGAGGTATGCCAACATTTTTACTTTGTTTCACACAGGCTGGATTATTTTTGCCTGTTTCCCAATTTTAGAATAACTAATACCTGAAATAGAATTGAAACTGACATTCCCATTTAAGTGTTGACTACCTAATGTCTTAAAACAGATTGGTGTTCTGTTATGTGGGAAGTTGCATCCTGTTTTATGTAACAGGCATAAATGAACAACTTTTGAATAGAATAGTTTCTTACAGAGCAGCAATCTTTCTGGGCTACTTGCTCAGAGTAGTGGACAGAACAGGAATAAAGGAAGCAATCAGCAGTGATGAAGTGGGTGGAAAGGCATCTACACTCTCAAGTAGATTGTCCCTTTGGTCCCAAGCTCCGGACATTAGAGGCTTTTCCCTTGATAATGATGTTGTATTCCTCACCTTCTCCCTATGAATACATTTCACTCAGTTTTTAGCCGTTTTTATTGCAGCACTTTTACGTTTCTGAAATACATGTAAAAGAATAACATGTTTATTGAATACATCTGAATTATACAAGAAAATTACTTTGGGAAGAAGATTTGGACAAGAAGTTTAATTTTCTTTTTTCCCCTCAACAGTAATAGTCGGAAAATATCATAGCCATGGTCTTGTCATGCTAATGCATATCCTCCAGAGCTCTCTGGTAGTTGCAGGGGTCTCTGTTCCTTTCCATCCCCATTGCATAAACAGAGCTGAATGAGAAAGACCTTTGTTGTATGGGCCTTCATCTGTGCAAAACTGATTCTGGTTTAAACTGGCATTCTTTGGTTGACCCAAATTCAACAGATTTGTTTTTGTTTTGTTTGGCAGAACAGGTGACAAACTTTGCCACAACATACATCAGGTGATGCCAGTCAGAATTTGTCTGGCTATTCACAGCTAAAAAACTTCATTTGGTCAACACTTTGAACATGTGAGAAGCAGAGAGAAGACTATTTTTTCACTGCTGCCATCACCATGACCTAGCTTTTTAAAGATGATCTATGCTGCAGTTGGTTAATTTTACTGATTCACAAGTATTTAAGCCCCATTCGTCAGTCCAAAAAGTTCTGGAGTTTACATTTGTCTGATTTCAGTGCAAGTCTAGCTCTGCCACCTTCTTGCATATGCCACAGATCCTACATTTCATTCCAGCAGCCCTAGTGAACCTGCTTATTACATGTTCCTAGAAGGCCTTCAGATGGGTCACTGGGCAAATCCGCCCTAGAGGGTTCTGTAACACAGCTGTCTCTTAAGTTATTTGCCCTCAAATATTCTAACTGGTCCATGACTTAAGCAGGAATCTTTACTTTTTGAAAGTACAGACATGAGTTGGAATTTCATTTAAACAAAGAAGTTGTTTAGCACTCTTTCAAAAACTTTGTGGTGCTACTAACACAGTAGTGGTAACTTTCATTTTCTGATGTATAGACAGCTCGTATCTTGATATCAACCAAATTGAATCAGGGTTTGAGCAATAGGTGGGTTATCGTCTCCATGCACTCTCATCATCATAACCATGTACTGATACAATGACTATTAAACTTCATTACAGAATACAACGCATTAGAGATCATACCATGTTACTTCAATTAGTCACAAATTTTCATATTCTGTGGGCACTTAAGTTTTGTTTCAGTGTGTTCTAAGACAATTTAAAGTAAAGATAAAATGAGAGCTCTGACTCTGAATTCACTATTTCTTGTTCTACATCAAATTTTAAGGTTTTGATTTCTCCCTGGATAATTTTTTTTTGGTGAGAGAAGCATGTTACAGCTCTTTCAAGTTATTTAATGAAATTGACGTAGTTCAGTGGATTAGATCACATGTCATCCTAAACCAGGGCTTGGCTGGGAAGAGAACTGTGGCAGGTTTTTCTCCCAGAATCTCTGCATGTCATGTCATCTGGGCCAATCTGGGATCATGGTGTATAACAAGTTCTACTTAGTCTAATTAGCCAGCTTCACAAACCATGATTTGAAGTTGGCTTGTCCTGAAACTGACTGGAGTTTAAATGAGAATCTTTGATGGCACAATAAGCCATCTTTTACAAAAAGTGAAACTAAACTTCACTTTCCTCCTGGTCTTGCAGGAAGTGCATGGGTCCAAAGCTCACAATAATTCCTTCCTGCTCATGCATGTTTCGCTTAAGCCATGGTTCTATGTGACATACAAACTGGACCAACACCTTCTATTTTGAACACAGCTCCCTAAATTAAGGAATTCCTGTAGTTCTTCTCAATATTCTGGTCCATACACAATTGTAACTTTTTGGTTTTCTTTTTACAGACTGTTGGATAGAAATAATAGAAAGACTGGATGGCTATTGGGTTCTGACAATCCAATTCACTTTGTTTTACTAACTGTGAACCATCTTCTCTCATTTCACAAGTCGAGATAGTCATGTTGATGTCATACCTCTATTTTGTCAAACCTTCAATTTATCAGCAACTCTTATCAGAGGTAGCAGTAAATTCCAAACAAGAATTAAATTGATATAGGCTAAATTTTTGAATGGTTATCAAGACAAAATGTTGTCATATGCCCCATGCAAGTGGCTCTTCTTGGCTGCCTTCCCCCCCCTTCCTGAAGAATGGGGAAAATGTGGGTTGTTTTGGAAATGGATTCAGCTCAAAGAACACCACTTTTCAAACCTTGTCTAATGTATTAAGTGACTTCTCAATCCAACTTTTAATTAAAACATTATAATGAACTTTCAAAAGCTATGGTTGATCATACTTTTAATAAGCACATTTTTTCTCTTCAATAGCAGTGAGTGGAAGAGCATCTGCAGTGTCAAACACCTCTACCCACAGCATTGCAACGTCTGTCTCCCAACCTCAGACACCAGCTCCAAGCCCTATCATTTCTCCTTCAGCCATGCTACCGGTCTACCCTGCCATAGATATTGATGCACAGGTAAGCCAGAAATAGGACCCTGTCTCTTGTTAGATATGATTGGGAACCAGCAAAACAAAAATGGAAACTTCTGTTTGCATTCAAGGCAGATTTGGAAAAGGAGTTGTGCTCTGAGAGACTGAGATACCTATTGCTGATCACTGATTATATCTCAGATAGTAATAAATGAGAGAGAAAAGAAATTATAGACCTTGCACTGTTGCAGTTTCTACCCAACGCTAACCATGATTTAGTGTTAACAAGGTTCGGCATGCATGAGCCATAGGCTCACATACCCCCTCTTTCTCCAAGCACAGAGGAAGAAATTTAACGTTTCTGTTAGTGGCTTTCAACAAAATGTGGTTTTCAGCGCAGCAAATCATGGCTTGGTGTGATGTATGAACTGGACTGTGTATGCATATGCACTCAATTCTTTTAAATTGTATGTTCATGAAGAATTGTTTTTGAAATTTATTCTTATTTATTTTATTTAAGACATTTATATACCATTTAATCTTTAGCATTTTTAAGCAGGGCACATACAAATAAACCTTACAGAAAATAAGACAATAAATATTTATCATAAAATCAAACACTACTTTAAAATGCCTCCTGCAACAAGAATGTCTCGGTCATGCACTTGAAGGTAGCAGTTGAGATATTAGGAACATTTTGCAAAGCATGGTTCCAGGTTTAAATAGTTGTCTTTTAGCAGCAAATAAATTAGATGGATTTCCTGAACTGTATTGTATTTATTGCAAAGCTGCCTTAGAAGCACAGTATCTCATTTGAAGATGGCTAACTCTACAAGCGATAATATCTCCAGTCTTTAATAATGTTTGTCATAGTAGTTAATGTTGTACATTTCCTACATGATATAAAGAAAACAATTAATGTGTTGCAATGGCACTTGTTTTCCAGACTGAAAGTAACCATGACACAGCATTGACTCTTGCATGTGCTGGTGGACATGAAGAACTGGTGCAGACACTCCTAGAGAGGGGAGCTAATATTGAACACAGGGACAAAAAAGGTACGTGACTGCTACATGATAAAGTAACAGCAGACTCACAGTTTTCTGTACGTTCGAGATTCCCATGCAAGTAGATTTTACCCCAGCTAACGTGTGAGTCTGCTATCCATGTATTTTCTATGTTCCCTGAGCCTTTGGGGCAACTATATAAATAAATTGTTCTATAAATAAGCAAGCGTAAAATTTATTTTATTCCAGGTAGCCTAAATTAGATTTTTGACTCCTGTTAAAATTTGTAATATCTTAGAAATAGATGTAAGTAGAAAAAAAATCCTTAAGTGGTGCCTATTTTCCCCCCCCCCAGGATTCACTCCCCTTATTTTGGCTGCTACAGCTGGTCATGTCGGTGTTGTTGAGATCTTATTGGACAATGGTGCAGATATTGAAGCGCAGTCTGAGAGAACCAAGGACACGCCATTATCGTTAGCTTGTTCTGGAGGAAGACAGGAGGTGAAATAAACAGTATATATTTTGTGTACTAACTGAGAACCCCTCGCTGTAAAGTTCGGTTTACAACTCTAATCCCTAATACTGAACACATTGCTTCAAAGCTTGTTCAGCTGATTTTAATGGCGCTTTTAATTAAGTGTGCTATAGTTGGTGGAATTGGTTATGTCTAAGCACACTTGGAAAATAAGCCCCATTGCAATCAGTGGGTCTTGTTTTCAAATATCACATTTGGGAGTGGAATATTTAGCATCATTCCTGCAGGTTCACATAGGAGCCTTTTAGATGCAACTTTAAATTATACTTGACTTAAACTGTAGTTTATTCAAACTAACCAGGATCAAACCATGGTTTATGATCCTGTTGTGCTCACTAACCCTAGTTTAGTTGGCCAGTTTTCCTCAAACTCATATGGAGAGTACTCTAATCAGTTTAAAAGTACATGCTTCTAAGCATCTTATTGCCACTATACTAGAGGGGAGTGAGAAGCACATGAGCCCTGGGCTCACGTATGCTAATGCTAAACCATACTTTAGTGTTACACCTGAACAGGACCATAGTGTTAAAATGATAGCTCAGTCCTAGGCTTGTAACATTTAACCTAGCATTTTTTTCCTAACCATATTTTATAACAAGCATAAACTAGTGTTTCATGTTGTATACATGCAGGGGTGTAGTCGTCCAGGGTGTCAGGGAGTTTTAGTCCCCTTATTTTTGGAGGAGCCAGGTCCTAGCAGGGTCCCTGTGTCTCCAGCATCTTATGAGCCAATCAGTATGAAAGGGGTGTGTGTTATCCACTGAGTCTTTTAGTTTGCTGCTTTGTCGCTTCCTGCTGATTAGAGCCAGTTAGAGTGAAAGGAGTTCCTACTTCAAAAAGCCAAGTTGTGGAGAGTGAGAATTCTGTAACTGCAGAAGAAAAGACAGTGAACCCTGATGATAGCATCCCATCTATGTCATTAAGCAATTTAGTAGCAGCAGGAGATAAATGTGTAGACACTACTTCAAGCAGTATCTCTGACACTGAGAAAGGATAGTCAAATGGTGACAGTGGTAGAAAGGAGTATTCAAACCTGGACAGATTATTCTGTAATCTGAGAAGGTTGTATAATCTTAGGCGACGTGGCTATGAAGGGACCCTGCATTTCTGAATTTGCCACTGCACTACTTACTTGAGTATGTAAACTTTGGTTCTTGTTTTCTGCAATTTTGTATGTTACTTCACCCTGTGTTAGATTGTGTGTGATTAGTATTATTACTATCTTTGAAATACTGTAATGTAAGTTATGCAAGGTAGAATCAAAGGAGTATATCAAACTAGCCCCTTTACTTGGATTTTCTTCAGGGCCAAAAAAAAAAAAAAAGTGCTTACTAGGTAAGGTGATGCTTGTGATCCAAAGAATTATATGATTTGTTCTATATGTCTAGTGGCACTAATTTCAAACAAGACTCTTCTTTTCTCATGTGCCTTATGCAAAGCCTATTTGGGAAGCATCTCTGATGTTTCCATGTTAAGTAACAAAGATTTCTGACATATGAATAAATTCTATCTAATTTAGGCCCTATTTATACTTGGAGAGGTATTACGGTCCCAGGTAATATATAAATTGGCTGATATCTATTAATATATAAATCATCTTGCATGGTTGAAGCAGATCTTGCAGTTGTTTATACTATGGGACTACACTGCAAGCATGATATGCAGCCATGCAGTCTGCCTGAGCCCCAAGAACAGAATTGGGTGTTCTACTTAGAGTGATATGAGAACAGTTGGGGAGTAAGCATCCATTTCCATGCTCCTAGCTTGAGGTGGCTCTAAGAGCATTACATGTTAGTCATTTGGAGTGATAGTCGCTTCTTGAAGTAATCATATTTTTATTTTTACAATGATTCAGGTGGTGGAGCTTCTGCTAGCTCGATGGGCCAATAAAGAGCACAGAAATGTTTCTGACTACACACCTCTCAGCTTAGCTGCTTCTGGTGGTTATGTAAACATAATCAAAATACTGCTGAATGCTGGTGCAGAGATCAATTCAAGGCAAGTTCACTTTTTGCACTCCTGCTTCACAGTTGTGTCCTTAATCAACAAACACTGCTTACTCAAAGCGGCCTGGTTCATTCATCAAGCTAAGCCAAACCATGGCTCAGCACGAAAGCTGATCTGGTTTTTGGGAGAGGAGATTGCAACCACTTTGCTCAGTCCCAGTCATTGTGCTGCTGTGTTGCACTAAGCCATGGCTTGGCTTAGCATGTTGCCTGAACCCAAGCTCATTATTGAGCTCTCTCCAGACTAATCACAACCTGTAACCAAGGTTTATGCAATGCCTTAGAGTTTGTGGTTTGTGTAGGAAACCTAAACGATAAGGCCAGGTTCAGACTATATGCTAAACCAATATTTCCTCCCCAGCCAGACACCCCACCAGGGCTGTGGAGTTGGAGTCGGAAGCAATTTTGGGTGGAGTTGGAGTCGGTAGAAATGTACCGACTCCGGCTTCAAAATACATTTTGATTGACAATTTTTTTAAAATATAAATTCAAAATGTCAAAGAAGCTTCCCATGAAGTCAGCTATAGTTGAGCATTTCACCATAACTCAAGATGGAAAACATTTTGTGTGTCAGTGTATGACACAGGACCCAGATGAAGACAAATGCTGTGATGCAAAGATCAGCGCATATTCAGGCAGTGATAAAAATGCTGCTATGAGAGCTTCCAATTTAAAAAGACATTTACAGCCCTATCCAGGGCTGTGGAGTTGGAAGCAATTTTTGGGTGGAGTCGGAGTCAGAGTCGGAGTCGGACAGTAGAAAAATAGAGGAGCCGGAGTCGAAGGTTTGGCGTACCGACTCCACAGCCCTGCACCCCACAACCCAGAAATAGGTGATGTTGCTGTTTTACAAGATTCCCATTTTCATGGAAGCCTGAAAATGAACTCACCAAATGATCTTTTGCCTTAAGAATATTGCTTTAGTTCTGTATCTGGACTAAATTTACAGACACCTTGCTGGAAAATAATCTTTATTAAAAGAGCTAACACACATAAAGTGCTTTTAAAAAAACCTAAATAACCCATTCCAGGGAGGAGGACGGGCCCCTCCTCTGGACAGTTTTTTTATGGCTGTCACCTTGGCACAGTGGAATTCTTTCCATGAAAAAACCCTGCATTTTTTTTTCATCAGGACAATTTGTTCCTATAGCCTGACTCATTTTTATCCCAAAGATCTTTTCAGCTTTCCACAGAACTCATTCTCTCATTCCACAGCTCCTCATGCAAGAAAGTGGCATACGTTTGATGTGTGTAGAGCTGTCAGTTACCAAGTAGACAGAACCAAATTCATTTGGCTGTTTGACTGATTTAAAAAGGCCATCTCTTGGGCAGGATGATGTCCGTGTCCTGCTTTCTGTTACCCTGAGTAATTTGTAATTCCAGCAGTTTGCAAGTGCCTGAGGGCCTCCTGAGTAATGAGTGCTGCAGCTTTCTGGGGTAGGTGTTACCTAGAAGAGATATAAGGACAATCATCATTTACATTTACTACATTACTGCATTTGATTTTCTTAACCCTTACCTTTTTTTTTTTAAGTGCTAACCATATATAATTGCACTTACAGGTATATGGTCTCTGTAGCCTCCATTTATGGGTCTGCTGGCACATGAGGTGGTCACGCCCATAGGTTCATATGTACATGGACTTTCAAAGTATAGAAATAGGTAAATATGAATTTAAAAGGCATCGTGTTACAAAGCTAAAATGTAACACATCTTCATTTGTTTTCAGAACTGGTAGCAAGCTGGGAATCTCTCCGTTAATGTTGGCAGCCATGAATGGTCATACTGCTGCTGTGAAGCTGCTCTTGGACATGGGTTCTGATATTAATGCACAGATAGAGACCAATAGGAATACTGCCTTGACCCTGGCCTGTTTCCAAGGAAGAACGGAAGTGGTTAGCCTTCTCCTCGATAGAAAAGCTAATGTAGAGCATAGAGCTAAGGTAAGGAGACCTTGGTTTGCATGCCTTCAGCTGAAGTTTATTAGTATTTATTGCTTTTCACATTTCAGACGTTATCCTGTCCTGTCTCAAATGTACCCAGCTGGGTTCTGGGTTCACCTTCAGAGACAGTGGGGGGCTGGTGGAGATGCTGTCATTTACAGAGATACAGTGAGGGAGAGTAGCCATCATTAGGAAAGGCCCCAGGACAAAGAAGGCAGTTTCTGGGGGCCTCTCCCCCTCAGCATCCCAACAATACCCTCCCTCTGCCAGGAGTAGGTGGGCTCTTGAAGGGGTCCCACTAGAGAGAGCCCGCTTCTTCATCACTAACACCAGCACCATCATCATCACAGCAGCAGCTGCCTGGAACAACCTACTTCTGAAGGGAAGGATGATGTTTCCTGCCTGGGCCTTTTCCTGTTTGGCAGGTGCCAGTGAGTACACTGTGAGGAGTATTCAGGCACCTACCCAGCATGCACCCAACTCAGCAGAAGCAATGGACAGCTGCCTTTTTCTGCCATGATGCAGTCTGAACAGATGCTGGGCATGAGGTTGCCTTTTCACCATAATGAAGGGTAAAACAGTTCTCTCAGGCTGCTGATGGTCCCTTCTGGAGTTGGTGAATATGTGCTCTCATCTGTGCTCCCTTGCTTCTGCTTTGAATAAATACATACACACCTAATCTGATCTCCTTCTCGTCCCTGTGGAGATACTTACGTTCTTACTACTGGGGGAGAGGAGACGAGGGGGTGGAAGGCACATACAGTGACCTAGACCCATACAATCCTGTTAGCACCCCTTGCTGCAGTTCTATGCACGCTTCCCAGTATGGACTACCTTTCGAGTAAACATGCACGTTCAGATTTTCCACTTTATCACCATTCCACTGTTCACCATATAAAAAACTTCCTTTTTTACATACATTTTATAACTTGTCCCCCCCCCTTATCCACATGAAGCTTGTTGATTCCCCTCTCCCCCCCCCAGCTTATTTTGCTGCTTCTAGCATCGGATGGACCAGTGTGGTACTAATCTGTAGGAGGTTTCCTGCCATTCATTATTAACACAAAGACAGGGGGAAAAGACAGTCCTTAGAAGGGTTCCAAATATGATAGCCAAACTGATAATGGAGTCAGACATGCTTTCTTTTTCTTACATTTTGCTGCGTTTACAGGGTGTGTACTTTGTAAGTTAACAACGGACATTGATACTCTGAAAACTACAAGTGATTGTTGCCTTGACACAGCAACAGATTTTCATGAATTTTAATAGTGTTATTCTTCACCTAGACCGGCCTGACGCCATTAATGGAAGCTGCCTCTGGTGGGTATGCAGAAGTAGGCAGAGTCCTTCTAGACAAAGGTGCAGACGTAAATGCTCCACCAGTCCCCTCTTCAAGAGACACAGCTCTAACCATCGCAGCAGACAAAGGGCACTACAAGTTCTGTGAGCTGCTTATTAGCAGGTGCAATATTTGATCCCCCTACTTACAACCTGGTACTATGTTCATAAAGAAAAGAGAGTCAAGTGGATGTGGGTTACAGAGAGAGCTGCTGGCTTTATAACCCTGATATCCTCTTTATGGGTGTGTTCTGATGAGCTTAGTTGAAGAATTAGCAACCTCCACACGTGCTCTTGCGCTTACACAGAAGATGCACTTATAAGAACACAAAGGCTTGTTTTGATTATAAACTTTTGGATGGTGAATTTCTTTCAAGAAACAACTATGAGAGCTCCTACTCATTGGTCTTCCATTTTGGGGTAATATTTCCATGTGTATTCTTCCATTATTGCAGTTCCAGAGGCAGTACTTTAAAGGAAAGCATTTTGTCCAGAGACATCTTGTTTTGAGTGTTGAGTGTAGCTGTGAACTTGCATTCTCAATTTGTAAAACCAATAGTTGTAATTCCCTTTATACAACTAGCAATGTTTTTTGTGTGTGCCTCTTTCCTCCCCATACCACTTAACGGTTGGGGTCCCGTGTGATGGAGCAAAGTGTTGGATCCACTGATTTCCTGTCCTGATTTTTACTTTGTTTGGCAGTTATGAAACGGTTTTCAAAATTTTGTGTGCTTATAGTGAGTGTCCTAATGAGGACATTGTGGGCAGTCATAAAAGAACGGTGTCCCTTCATTGAGCAGGGGGCTGGACTTGATGGCCATATAGGCCCCTTCCAACTCTACTATTCTATGATTCTATGACTGCTGTCTGGTAAATGTCTAAAGATATAGTGCTGCACCAGCAACAGCAATGATCACTAGAAGATGGCCAACCTTCTCTCTGATTATTGAAAGTCTCCCGTCATTTTGACATTCACTGTAACATAAATGTATTCTGTACATGGAACTGAATACAGTGACTTGCATGTCCAATTATTAGTTTAAAATGGCAGATATTAGCATATATGATGTACTATTATCAGATGTTCATGTTTCAGAAACAAGTTACTTTGTCAAGTTGCCTTGAGACTTTATATTGTATAAAGCAACTGATACAATAACTATTTCAGTGTTTTTTAGAAACCAATTATTTTACGAAGAGCAGACTGTGTTCTCTAGAGGTAGGAATAACTGCTAATATCAGCCCAACTTTCTCCTCCTTTTTGTAGCCAATAGCAATAATCAATAGCAGTTTTTAAAAAATTGGTAATTTAAGCATTCAGTATTTTGATCAAGTTTTTTAACTGTTTGTAGAGGAGCTCACATTGATGTTCGAAACAAGAAAGGAAATACTCCATTATGGCTTGCTGCAAATGGTGGTCATTTAGATGTTGTCCAGTTGCTAGTACAAGCAGGAGCAGATGTAGATGCTGCAGATAACAGAAAGATAACCCCACTGATGGCAGCCTTTCGAAAGGTAAACTGGAGGTTTTGGCTTTGCTTCTTTTTAACCTTCTAATAATAAGAACTTGATTTGTTGTGGCACGAATAGAGATGCATCATCCACACAATGCTATTACTCACTCTTTTGCTAGTTTCACATGGCAGAAAAGTAGTAAACTTACAATTATGCTCTCCCTAGCATATGATTTTCAAGGGTGAAATGTGACAATTGGAAGAAAAATATTAGCAGTGTGTGCAAAATTGCAATTGAATAAGCAGCACCTATCTGTATCTGAAAGGAATTGATCCAAATAAACAACACTGGGTGACTGAAATAAATTAAATGCAGCAGTAGTTCTCCAATCAGATTTCATCCTGTTTCAGAATTGCTAGCTAGCTTGATCATTTGTTATCCTTACTCACATCTAAGGCTTTATTTATAATATCATGAGGCATTCTCTAGTAGAGAAAGGAGGATCTTTGAAGATCCATTTCAGAGAATGGTGCTTGTCCTCTTCCAGGCACTCTTTGGCCTTTTTGCTTTTGGGCCAGGCCAGAGAAAGAGGAGTAACAGCAAGAACTGTTCTGGGCCAGCACAGCCAAGTCCTTACGAAGTGGATGATCAGGCCGGGCAGTGATTTTGCAGAGAGTGGATGTTTTGCTCTGCTTTCCCGCCATTGCTTTCTCCTCAGGGCCAGACATTTGGTGGTACTTCCCTCTTCGCTCCCTTAGCCTTCTCTGGACTGGTGTATCTGGGGGATTTCTCACTAGCGCTCTTCTCCTTTAAAGCAGGATGGAGAGGGAAGCAATGTTACTGGAGGCAAAAGCCTCAAGAAGATCTCCACCTTCTGTCAGCCAAGGTGGGAGTGATCCGTTGGGGAGCCAGGAAATAAAACCAGTAAATCTTTTCCTTTCTCACCTGATCTTACAGGTAGCCAAGCTGCACTCTCGGAATGGATTCAGGGGTTGGTAGTTCAGATCAGAAACACACCAGTACCCCTTGGTTTAGGGGTGGGAGAGAGGGCCTTTCACTACCAGATCTTATTCCTCTTCCCCTTGTAGGGAGATCTCATAAGGAGGAAAGAAGGAATAGCAGCAGCCATAAGCAACACAGGAAGTGCAGCTTCCCTAGCTTCTCCTCCGACAGCTGGGTTACCCTTCCCAAAGCTCCTTCTGTCATAGGCACTCAATTCAGTTGACTAGCAGGGTAGACTGCAATTCAAAGAAGAAACAAGAAGGTTTCTAAGTCTGCCCTTCCCAAGTGGCTTTGAGGTTGTAGTAATGAAGCAAATAAAGCACTGGGGAAGCCTTTGCCAGCAGGTACACAGCTCTTTCCGTAAGAGGGGCAACACCCTCCGTAACCTTTTAGGATAGAGCCCTTTGAATGAGATTTGCAAAGCAGCGACATGGGCTTTGGTTCACACATTCACATGGCATTGCAAAGTGAACATTCAGCCTTGGCAGAGGTGGCCTTTTGGCGGAGGGTCCTTTAGAGAGTTCTGGATGCATACAGCTTGCGATACAGTGAAACCCTTCCCTAGTTCTCACTGCTTTTCTATATCCCAAAGGATCTTCAAATGCCTTCCTTACTCTAGCAAAAAAAGAAGAATGTTCTTACCATAAATGTCCTGTTCTGAGGAGAGTAAGAAGGGCATTCGACC
This sequence comes from Rhineura floridana, assembly GCF_030035675.1. Taxonomy (NCBI): domain Eukaryota; kingdom Metazoa; phylum Chordata; class Lepidosauria; order Squamata; family Rhineuridae; genus Rhineura; species Rhineura floridana. The sequence continues at coordinate 60,219,668 of NC_084490.1, forward strand.
AACTCTGTTTAGTGGCTTTCCTTCTGGATGACGGGTTACATGGATGGGAGTTAGTTAGGATTTCTGAGGCTGCCTTTCATTTTTTATTTTAGTTTTATTTAGAAAATTCATAAGCCAAGTAGTGTACAAATGAAAATGATAGATAAAACATAACTGAAATCCCCAAACATAGATATACCTTTCATTTCTCATTATCTTCCTTTTTGAGTTTTGAATTTGTTATATGGACGTTTTCCAGAATTTAGCCACGTTGCCTGTTCAGTTGCATTGTCTAGCATCCTATAGTAGGTACATATCATTTTCGTTCCTACTCATTCCAGTATGGTCTGGGAGTTGAGGAACCGCTTCTCAGCAGAAGACTCAAGTTTCAAGCTGTCTCTGCCTCCTTTTAGTGAGAGGGCAATCCCAAAGGATCTTTGAATCCCCTCCGTACTCTCCCCAGAACAGGACATTTACTGTAAGAAAATTCCAGTTTTCTCCTCTGGTTTCACAGGCTGACAGCTCTGGCATGCTTCTGAATCTATCACTGCATTGGGGAATCGAGATTGCTGCAGTTATTGGGAGCACTTTTCACTAATTTGCCTTTTTTAATTTTAGTATTTTAAATGCATTTAAATGGGCAGCCCACCTTTATTTGAAAGGGGCTAATGCTGGAAACTTTAATTCTTAGGGTCATGTGAAAGTTGTACGCTATCTGGTAAAAGAAGTAAACCAGTTCCCATCAGATTCAGAATGTATGAGATACATAGCAACAGTTACTGACAAGGTAAGAGTAATTTGTTGCTCACACTACTCAGTAAAGCTTTGGCAGAACAAGTGTTTCACCATCAGTTGATGAAGTCGTCATAATTGTTTATTAAAACCCTGCACATCTCAGTCCTGAATGGCATTAGGTAGGCTTGTTCTCTGGCCTTAGACTCCTAATTCAATTATAGAGCTTTCTGATGAACACCTAAAATCCGTAATTATTCAGCTGTGCACTGTTTTTGTTTTTTTGGTTTAAATACTGCCCTAATCCCAAAGTATGTTACAGCACATTGAAATACCATAGTGGGAGCGGAGGAATAGTATGTCAACCAAATAGAACGTTACCCCATACCTCCTTTCCTTTCCCACTTTCTCCTGTGATACACCCACCTGCTTGTGTGCTCTTGGTGTAAGAGTCCCTTCCTTGGCCCCAGGGCCTACATTGCATATCAGTCTGTTTTCCAACTACCAATATTTCAAAACCAAAGCACGAGCGCTTTTAAAATCCTGTTTCACTATTTTCAGTCTCTTTTCTCGCACAAGGAGATGTGTCCCTGCCATATTTGCCATTCTGCACCTTTCCGAATCAGTTACAATCCCTTAACTCTCACTGGCATAGGATGAAATCCCTCTCACAATGTGTTTTCTTGTTTGCCTCCTTTCCCCTCTCTTATATGAGAAGATGCAACACACCCACAGTCATTATCAGTTCAGCCCCTTTAATAACACTGGAGTATTCCAATCCATTCTTCTGCTGATTTCTGCACTCTTGCCTGTTTGTTAAGCCGCTCCCACCGCCCAGGCCCTTAACATTCCCTGTCACCTTCCTTTAGTCCAGTGTTTAGGGCTGGTATGTCATATTTGTACAGTTGCTTCTCGTGTGAATTCAAAAATGATGGTAGTTTATTGTTCATTGTCATTTTAGGAAATGTTGAAGAAGTGCCACCTCTGTATAGAATCCATTGTTCAAGCCAAAGACAGGCAGGCTGCTGAAGCAAACAAGAATGCAAGCATTCTTTTAGAGGAGTTGGATTTGGAGAAGGTAACAAGCCTGCTTTCTGAATAATCTCATGTTTGAGTTTAGGGAAGAAAACTATGGAAAGCTCAGTTTTAGAAGATAACATACTCTCCAGTGGTTCCAGGCAGTTGGGGACGGCGCCTCCTCTTGTAAATAACATCAAGGGGGAGCGGCTTCCTATCAGCTTCCATTAGCAGCACTGTCTGGGGAGCAGGCAGCAGGGTTCTAGCATCACTTGTACCTGAGCATTGTGACACAAGTTACTTTTTTTTGTCACTTCCGCCCCCAACCCCCAAAAATCTTGTTCCCTAGAGCTTAGGGGAAAATACATTCCAGCAGATTTTTCTTCTCTTCTCCCTTGGTTTCCCATGTTCTGCCTGTGGTTGGAAAGGCATTTATCTGTCTTGTGTCGACCACCAGGATCCTGCTGCAGGGCAGACTGGAATCTCTTGCCTCCTTCTCCCCATTTGCAGGTTCAGTGGCTGCTCAGCCACAGCAGTTCATGTCTCACATTACTTGGCTCAACCCCGTAGTGTTCCACAACAGAATCTGTATCTGCCATCTTGGGGGAGGTAGAGACTTCCAGTGACTATACCTGCCCCCCACCCTGGGCAGTAGGAGAGCCAACATACCTGAACTCACTCTTCGAAGGTTACAGTAAGTGTTCTGAATTATACTAGCACACAGTTTCTCCCGGTGAGTCTGACTTGTCCAAGGAAATAGCTCGTCAAGGTTTCTTATCCTGGGTCAGGCTCCACTTCCACTGCACTGGCTGATCTATGGCAGGGGATTCCAGTGGAGACTACAAGACGTTGTAAGAAAGGGGAAAAGCACAAATGCGAAGAGGGATGGGACCAGTTACGGTTGCTCCAGTAGCTATTCAGGCAAATGGGAGAGAAATGCAAAAGGGGAGATTGCTGTCCTGGATCTGACTTCCCATTGTCTGCACACCCAGCCTGTTGCCATGGGGAGCTTTCAGGAACTGGACCCTCTCCCCCCAGAGAAAACCCTTGGAACTGACAGACCTCGATCCTGCCACCTCTCCTCTCACAGGCAGGCTGCATAGCTCTGATGTGACAGTATGTAACCTTGCCAGAGGAGGAGGGAGAACTATTCAGGATGTCTGCAGACGAGATCAGATAGGATCCAAACTCCTGCCCAACTTTCCTAGCATCCTGGAAACAGTCAAAGTACCAGAAGGGGAGCTAGAGCCACGGGGCTCCTAGTGGCCACCTCTTATATCCAAACTGACCTTTCCATAGGAAATGGTTAAAATTCAGAAAAGGGCAATTGAGAAGATCAAGAGGCTGGAGCAACTCCTTTGTGAGGAAAGGTTTGAATTTTTTAGTTTAGAAAAAAGATAGGGGGGCATGATGCAGGTGTATAGTTTTATGCATGGTGTGGAGAAAGTGGATGTTTTTCTCCCTCTCTCAAAATACTAGAACCTGGGGCCAACCGGTGAAGGTGAATGTTGGAAGTTTCAGGACAGCCAAAAGGGAAGTACTTCGTCATGGAGCACATAGTTAACCTCTGGGAATTTGCTACCACAAGATGTGGTGATGGCCACTGATTTGGATAGGTTTAAAATAGGATTAGGCAGATTCATGGAGGATAGGGCTATGTTCTGCTTCCACTGTTGGAGGTAATGTGCCTCTGAATACCAGTTTCTGTTGCACTCTGGTCCTGCTTGCAGGCATCTGGTAGGCCACTGTAACAACAGGATGCTGGTCTAGCTAGGCATTTGGCCTGATTCATTAGGGCTGTTCTTATGTTACGTTATTATGTTCATAGTGCCCTTCCCCAGCATCTTTGGACAGGATGGTGAATGTAGCCTTGTTTGCAGCTATACACTAGCCTTATTGTCTGCTTAGGGAATTAACTTTCAACGCTCCTGTGATGCCCTTCCCTGGCTCTCCCTGTCAGGGCACCACCAGGGACTCCACCAGTCCGGACTGTCCTTTTTTATGGTTTCTCTCTCCGCTCTAGCACAGATCTCAATAGATCCCCCTGCTAGGCAGCACCACCAGTCACGTTCTACAACCAATGTTCCCAGAGACCTTGCCTGAGTCTCTCTATCCGGTTACATTCGTGACTGCGTGCCTATGCTGTTCCCAACCCCATTGTATCAATGCAGATAACTCATAACTCAGGGTTGCTCTGGATACTTATAATGTTATCTTCTCTTCACCGCTGCCACCATTTGTTACTGTTTCCCTTAAGCCTTGGTTATTACCTTACCGTCCCTTCTGGTCTGTGAAACCCCAGCCAAGGATCAGGCCTTCGGTAAACCAAAATAGTATTTATTAAATAACATTAATAACAAGATAACTTTGATAATGATCTACAAGCTTATGGTTTCATCTATTACTGTGATATTTGACTTATTACTAATCCGAACTCCACCTCCCTCCTTCTCCACACTCTCCTGACATACACCAACTCACACCCACCTCCAAACTCCACCAAAACAACCCACTAACGTCCACCCAAACACCTCTCAAACAACCCACTCACGTCCACCCAGATTCAACTGTCATCCTTCCATTTATACTCTCAGCCATCCAAACACTCAGCCAATCATCCAGCATTCTACTGCTCATTTACTCCCCCCTCCTCTTTCATTCCACTTACCACATATCTTCTATACAAACAGCACTTACCATATATACATTAATACAGGAACATCACAGCTTCCTTTTTGGTTGGTATTAGGTCCACTTTTAGGGTCTCTGAATTTAATAATCTCTTAGTGAACAAGGACTTATGCTTAAACTATAGGGGTATGGTGGTTCTTAGGACGACCCCCTCCACGCACATATTAATTCACTTTTCCATAGATCCAAACCACTCTCAAGCAAAGGAAAAAGAGTGCCCCAACTTGGATGAAGACAACCAGTTTTTACATCTCTAGGACTCTTAAAGTCCAGGCAATCAGAATTGCTATCCATTTCTTTCAAGCATCTTCCGTGAGTGAATGGGCTTCAACTTCCTCAGTGGCCAGATGTATAATTGTATCCATAGAGTCTACTATTTCTGGAAGGATCTCCTCCAGCTGGGGTTAAAGCTTCCTCATTGCATGGGGCTGCTACTTCTGCAGCCTAAAAGAGCTCCCTATCCATCAGTTCAGTCCACAAAGCCATGACTTGAAATTTGATATGTACATTTACCAGGCACAATCTCAAATGTGTTTTTCTCTCTGACAATGCCATTGGCAGACATGCTCTCCAAAAGGTTGCATCGTCAGTGGACTGATTCTGCCTGCCCTTGAGATTCACTTATTTTCTTTACCCCTGAAGGAAATACTTCCCCACTCTGGAATTACTGAAAAAGGGGAAATTGAACTTACTGTGAATTCTCATTCTCAGTGGTTCCAGGGTGGGGCAGTGTACACACCCTAATTAAACACTCACAAACATACCCCTAACAGGATAAAACGGGATGAAACCAGACTGCATTTTTTGTTTTGGAATGCATGCACATTTCAGTTTTAGGCTTAGATAATTTGAGTCCATTTGGATGATTTTTCTTTTTCACTTCACTTTTTCCTTTGTGCCTTCCGTAGTTGCATATATTCTTTCAGTGGTGTTATTATGGCTATATTTGTATTGGATACTTTGTACTGGGAGGGTTGCTTTTTAGGCTCTGGACTGACACTGGAAGCTGACAGGAAGCCCCTCCCCTTGGTGGTGTTTAAAAGAGGACTTTGTCTTTTTACTAGGAGGGAGTGCTTTTCTTGAAGTAAAGATTGCCCCACCCTGGAACCACTGAGAATGTGAATGTACTGCAAGTTCAAATTTCTCCTTTAAATAAATATGACATCCTGTAGTTGCTCAATGCAACTCATGCAGGAATAGAGAATTGTAACCATTAAAATTTAGTACTTCTTATAGTGGAATTGAGGAATCCCCCCATTTGTCTCTCTGAAAAGGAAAAATAGTTAAATTTTAATTCTCAGTTCATATTTCACTTCTACTCTATGTTCACTAGGTGGTATCAGAAGTTTGGCCTCCTATGTGAGTGAAAATCCTTTCTGCAGGAACTTGAGAGGCTCTTCCAATATGGCAGGGATGCCTCAGATTTCCCCTAAGAGCACAGAGGGGGTCAATACACCAATAGTCCTGTATGGCTCACAGGTCGCTCGTTGCTGTACAGGTTTCACAAAAAGTTTGATTCCAAGCCATATGGTATGGATACAAGATGATCAAATTAGCCATTTCATCCTGGGCCTATGACAATGGCCTTAGGCAATTTCCTATAGGGGATATAGGGTCATTCAGATCACCAGGAATGTAGTTTAAACACTTGGAAGGTGCACTGGATGTTCTTGTAAGTGATCAGCTCTGACTGCTTTATGTGTTTCATTCAATCTGTTCCTGAAGCTAAGTTGGAAAGAACAGTCTTATCTGTTGAAGATGCAGTTTCTTTTTAGCAGTTTTCTTTGAATGATCTTGACTTGCAGCTACGGGAAGAAAGTAGAAGGCTGGCTTTAGCTGCTAAAAGAGAGAAAAGAAAGGAGAAGAGAAGAAAGAAAAAGGAAGAGCAAAGGAGGAAGCTGGAAGAAATTGAGGCAAAAAACAAAGAGAATTTTGAACTACAAGCTGCTCAAGAAAAGGAAAAGCTAAAAGCTGAAGGTAAGTATTTGATTTGTACCCCATGGGCTCAGAGTAGGTTTCCCAAACACTGCTTCCATTCTCAGCATCTGTCCTCTGGAACTAAATGAATCTTAAACCAATAATTAAATCCTGTCAGCTTGAATATATTCAGTCAATTAACATCTAATTGACACAATCTAATTGAAAGTCCTTACTATAAATTATTGAAGAATGGGAGATGATCATAGATAATTCTTTAAATCATCGGGAAAAGATAAATGACAATCCAGTTATATCATTAATCTGCAACTGGTGTGTGTTCTTCCTTTCAACCATTGTAATTATGGCAATGGCTTTTGCAAAGAAGTACCACTCTTCCATCTGCAGTGAGGAAAACATATTTTCAGAATTTTATTTGAGATTAACTTTTACGATTTCAAGAATAAACCACTTGGCTGGGATCCAAAGAACTACTTAGGTTCACACAGGGAGCTTGTATTCCCAATGGAATATTTGGCTACCTTGTGGATAGCTGATCCCCAAATCGTAAGATCTGATTGTTTTGGAAACCCTCTCTAGTTTAAAAAGCAGTTTGCTGCAATGCACATTAAGGTATTGATTGATGAAAAACAAGTCGGGTTTTTTTGTAAACACTTTTTATTGTTTTTAAAATATCTTCCATCCAATAAGAGGAATGGCTTTGCATAATCATCATAACACCATTGTAGGCGGATAAGAAGAATTATACATATAATAATAACAAAAATAAACAACCACCAAACTTTTGGCATGCATTTCACTTCTGTAGGAGAAAACATAATAAGAATAATTAATAACTCACAAAGACCATGGAGGATGATATAAGGATGAAAATAAAGAAATAAGTAAACATATTAATTGTTCAAGCTTGTATAGATGGCCTCTTCATAAAATTGTCTTCCAAAGTAAAGTCGATGAAGTGATCAGGTCTGTGGAGTTGGAGTCGTGGAGTCGGAGTCGGGAGCAATTTTGGGTGGAGTTGGAGTCGGTAGAAATGTACCGACTCCGATTCTGACTCCTTCATAAATGGCAAATGTATATTAACTAGTAATAACAAATTTACTGTAGTAAAATGGTAGCACAAGGCATTTCATCACCACCACGTGAATCCAGAGCTTGGAAAAGTTACTTTTTAAAACTACAACTCCCATCAGCCCCAGGGATTGGGCTCGTGGGAGTTGTAGTTCAAAAAAGTAACTTTTCCAAGCTCTGGATTCACCTGGTGAAATGCCTTGTGCTACCATTTTACTACAGTAAATGCGTTATTACTAGTTAATATACATTTGCCATTTATGAAGGAGTCGGAGTCGGACAGTAAAAAAATAGAGAAGTCGGAGTCGAAGGTCTGGCGTACCGACTCCACAGCCCTGGAAGTGATGCCATATATAAAAGATATCTGGTTTATCCCAACCTTGTTGAAGCCTCAGTTGGTGTGTGATCTTTTCCATAATCGTAATGTTCAGTAATGAATGGTACCAGTGGTCTAGTAATAAATCAGAGGTAGATTTCCAGTTCACAACAATAACTAGTCTTGATGCTAAGGCCATATATAAGTTCTTTTGAAACCAGAACCCAAAAATTCTTAAATTAAATTGCAAGTCCACCATAAATGAAAATTGATTCCAGTTTTATTACAACTTCTCCAACATAATGGTGAAATGGGTGAAAACATATGAGAGAGTTGTACTGGGGTATAGTACCAACGATGGATTAGTTTCAGTGAGAGTTTTGTCATAAAACTAGAAACAGATTGAAATGGATGAGCATCCCAGAGCTTATTCCAGTCTCTAAGCTGGATTTCAGAGCCCACATCCATTTCCCATAAAGTTTTAAGGGAGATGGTGGAGCTGTAAGACACATTCAGTAAAATGTTATATATTGCTGATATAAGATCTTTCTCTCCTTTAGTCATATTTTTTACTAGTTGTTCAAATTGCGTGAATGGCCTTGTAGCTTATTGTACAAAAAAGTCCTATTTGATAAAGCTCCTATTTTGCACAAAGAAAAGCCAATTAATTTTAGCGCCTCGCAAAGCAAGTTTCAGTTGGTCTAGAGATAGAGGGCAATTATTAACATAGAAGTCACACAACCTATAAAAATGCTTAGTGCTTCAGGTTTTTTCTTGAGATTCCCTGTCTGGTGTGAAGACTTTAGGGCAATGGCTAATGGGTATTAAAGGAGACATTATTGGGGCCAATTTATGTTGCCAAATTTTCCAGGTAAATATAATACTTTTTGTGAAAGCATTTAACAAGGTGTTAATAATTTGAGGTCTTAGAATTGATGAATAACAAGTGTTGAGCCCCATTGGGCTAACAGAAGTAGCTTCATGGTTCTTTGGATCCTGGTTCTTGTATTTGCGAGGTTGCACACAAGGGGTCTATAGACAGAACATAACATGCATTTCTTCACTGTCCAGTAGTAATTATAGTAGGTACTTATCTTGCAGTTTAGTAAATAAGCATTTATTATAAAAACAGAGCCGTGAGGCTTAATCAATACATATCTATTATGTCATAGGCTTATTGGATGCATGAAGTGTTATCCTGAGTTGACATAATACTTACGTTTGTTAGTCTTTAAAGACTCTTGGTTGTTTTTGCTGAAAGAGACCAACATGGCTACCCCTCTGGAAAGCATTTATTATAATAGATCAAAGTAGCAGTGTTTGGAGTTTTAATAACTCCAAATAATTAACCAAAATTCATAAGCACTTTTTTTTCATATGAGAGGCAATGAAGTTATCTTATCTCTCAGTCCCTGAACCCAGATATTCAATTTCCCTGGATGTTTGTAAATCAGATTTGTATTAATATAAGCTGCTTTTAGAAGTGGAACAGATTTGGTGTAGTGTGGTGTGTGTGTGTGTTTAGACCCTATGCACTAGGAAAATAGATTTGACACATGATGCAATATTAGAGGATGTTAGTGCTTTATAAGTGACTTGCCTTGATACGTGTGGCCCAGCAGTATAGTAAAAACTTGTACAGGCAGATCATTCTTGTGGACTTTAGTCATTCTTCTTTTGTTCTGTTTTAGATGAGCCAGGGATCCTAACAGAACCACCCAGTGCTACCACAAGAACCACCATAGGTATATCTGCAACATGGACAACTTTAGCAAGTTCCCATGGCAAAAGAAACAATACTGTCACTACGAGCACCTCTAAAAGGAAAAGCAGGAAAAGCAAAATCGGCCAAGATACTGTTCAGATTATCTTTGATGATCAGCTCCCAATCTCCTATTCCCAACCAGAGAAAATAAATGGTGAATCCAAAAGCAGCAGTACCAGTGAAAGTGGTGATAGCGACAACATGAGGATCTCCAGCTGTAGTGATGAAAGCAGCAATAGCAACAGCAGTCATAAGAGTGACAACCATTTTTCCACAACAGTCACTAGTGTTCAGAGCAAGAAGCAGCCGTCGGTGCTGGTCACTTTCCCAAAAGAAGATCGAAAAGTAGTTTCTGGAAAATCTTCAGTCAAGTAAGCTTTCACACACATACACACACACAAATGTTCTAACCTCTTAGGATGTTCTCAGGGCTTCAGTCTTCTGTCCCCTGTATTACTTTATTGACCAAAACTGTGAAATGATTATTTATATATTATTTATTTAAAATGTGTCTGCTACCTTTCTACCAAATACGGCACTCAAAGTAGCTTGCCAGAATTATTAAGAACAAACCAGCAAAATGCAGAATCAATAAAACTGACCATGACAAGCAGCAAGTAAACAGCATAATCGAATCATAAATCATTGAGCAGCCTTTATTTCTTTGTTTTGAGTTGTTTAATTGAATACCATGCTAGTAGAAGATCCAAACAGTATTATGGATGGGATATAAATGCCCATGAAATGCCATCTAGGGATATATGGAAACTTTTCAAAATCCTGTTCCCACAGCAGCCCTTCTCCTCTCCCCCCAAAAAATTGCTGCTGAAAGTCAGGCCACATTCAAATGTTGAGAGAATACTGATGAATGGAGTTTTGCATCCTTGACTTTTTCCAAGGACATGCAGTTTTTCCCCTTGAAGGTTTTACTGTAGGCCCCCTTCTGCCTTCAAACAGGCCATATCTGCTGATGAAAAGGGAAAGGCATTAGCCCAGCTTTGAGTTAGGTTGTGATGAAGGTAGCACTCAGTTAAGTTCCCTTGCCTATGTTTTGCATATGATTATCAATTGGTAGGGTGCATGTCAAACTCATTTGCATGAAACAGCTTGTTTTCTTATGTCTTGCTAATGTAGATTGCTTTGATTCTGTACTTTGTAATCATCTCCTTCATTTTTTTCTCTGTGAATCTTGCATCCTGAGATTAGTCATCAGAATATCAAATTCTTTTATTCTAAATAGGCTTATATAAGCATTAATTATTGTACTAAACAAACAAAAACAATGTGCTTTGTCTATAATTGGTCAGTTGATTTTTTTTGGCATGATATTAAATTTAATGTTCTAATATTAAAGATGTTACTTGGTGTATATTAAAGGGTGAACGGAAAGCGCCTGCATTTGTCTTCTGTGTTTCTCTCATAAGGATTATGTTAACAGGCACTCTCTTTTTCCTCCCCACACCCTTCCCCCCCCCCCGAAAGATTGTCAGAAGTTATTGGTGAAGTAACTGGTAATTCCTTATCTACTTGCACAAAATCTTGCCCATCACCACTCTCTTCTCCGAATGGAAAGTTAACCTTAGCTAGCCCTAAACGTGGTCAGAAGAGGGAAGAAGGGTGGAAGGAAGTGGTAAGAAGGTAAGTTAAATTCTGTGACTGTAGTAAATGTCAAGAGCCCCCCCCCCGGTTACTGTCTCTGCTTTGAATATTTTATTTCAGTCATGCTTATTCTTGCTAGTAAAATTGTGTAGTAGTTGCATTCCTTACTTTATATACCCTTATTGAAGACTGAAACTTCCTGCAAGGGAATCACCTTAGAACCTGTTTTCTGTGCCAGCACCTGAGAAGCAAGATATGAATGCATTTTCCATGCTAGCGTTTCTTTCTCTTTTTCTCGTTCTCTCTCCTCTTTCTCTTCAGCTTTTTGTATAGAACCAAGACATTTTCACAGCTAAAACTATTAGAGTACCTCAGTGCTTGGTTTCAGCCAAAGCTTCCTAATGAGCCATGGCAGCTCAGTCTCCAGTGTCATGCATTAGCTTGACCTATCTGTCAACTTATAAGGTAGATGGCAAAAAGAATGCCTTGGAATGTGTAGGAACACTTATCCACTAAATAATCATAGGGTGACATCCTCCCACTAGTGCAAGGGTTTCTCTAATTCCCCACTCCAGTCCCCAGAGCAGATTTTGGTGGTGTGCAGGGGGCTGAAGGGGAGAGGAGAGGCAGGAGAAGCCCCATTACACAAGCACACACCTACTTGAGCTATGTTGGATCTCACCTGTAGCTAACTTTTATGCGTTTGTGATTTGAGGCATGGCTTACATGTCAGAAGGTGTGGCTTACAGACAAGCTCAACCCCTGGCATATCTTATTTTATCATATTTGCTTGCTTGCTTCCTACCAACCTCTACCTAACTTCAGTTTACTAAAAGCATTTACTAAAACTATTCTACTTGTCATATTTTTTAAGATCAAAGAAGGTTTCTGTTCCATCAACTGTTATTTCCAGAGTTATTGGAAGAGGTGGTTGTAACATCAATGCTATCAGAGAGTTTACTGGAGCACACATAGACATTGATAAGCAGAAAGACAAAACAGGGGACAGAATCATAACAATAAGGTAAATACTTATCTGGGCACTGCTTATTTTAATTATTGCTTGGAAGGCGTCTGTGTTTAGTTACTATACAAACTATGAAACAGTTTTCAAACTAATTGCTGACAGACAAGCATGCATGGGACCTGTAGCAACAGATTGTTGCAGTGGTTCCTTACTGTGTAGTAGGTAGGGGTGGGCCTGTTCAGATTTCCAGCCTGCCTGCCAGCCTGTTCTCCAGGACACTATAGGCTGTAAGTGGCTCAAGCAGGCCCCTTTACTCTCCCCATCACCACCACCTTTGGTTTTCTTTTTGTCTTTTCCACCTGTTGAGTGGCTTCTGGAGGCAACTGAGCATGCTCAGTGCTCACCTCGTTGGGCTTTCTATGTTTCTACTTCTGATACATCTCTCTGTTTTTCCCAGTGGCCCTCAAATACTAAATCAAAACAATAAAATTAATCCTGTCAGCATTCAACCACCAAAGTTTGCTGTTAGTGGGAATGATTATTTATTCAAATACTGTATCATAAAACCATTGAATTTCATTCATTCAAAGATTTTCCACTTCCTGAATTTTTTTCTAATGGGTGGAAAAATTGAGTGTTAAGCATATTCACAAGTGAAAGCAAAAAGCAAAAAAAACTGTCTTCATGCAATTATTCAACTCTCTTATAGGGGAGGTACAGAATCAACAAGACAAGCAACACAGCTCATAAATGCTCTGATTAAGGATCCAGACAAAGAAATTGATGAACTAATTCCAAAGAACCGATTGAAAAGCTCTGTGGCCTATCCCAAAACAGGAACATCAGCACATGCCACCACTACAACTGCTCACGCTTCTGTAGCTGGGAACAAAGCAACCACTATAGCAATCTCATTGTCATCTCAAATGGCCACAGCACTTTCTCTGCCTGCAATTTCCTCAGCACCAAGTCATAAAATGGTCAAGAACCCAGTAAATAACGTGCGGCCTGGATTTCCAGTTTCTCTGCCATTAGCATATCCTCCTCCCCAGTTTGCACATGCTTTGCTTGCTGCTCAGACTTTCCAACAGATCCGTCCACCGAGGTTACCCATGACCCACTTTGGAGGAACTTTCCCACCAGCTCAGTCCACCTGGGGTCCTTTCCCTGTTAGGCCTCTGAGCCCTGCAAGAGCTGCTAACTCACCTAAGCCTCACACGGTGCCTCGCCATAACAATCAGAACAGCAGTGGTCCTCAGGTGAATTCAGTGGGTTCTTCAACTTCCAGTCCAACAGCTACCACAAGTTCAGCCGTCACTACTGTGCCTGTTTCTTCTGCAAATGGCATTCCCAGCTCACCTTCAGTTCAAAGGCAACTGTTTGTCACCGTGGTTAAGACGTCCAGCACTACTACAACCACAATTGCAACCACAGCAAGCAACAACAGCACAACGCCAACAAATGCCACATATCCTTTTCCGACTGCCAAAGAGCACTATCCTGTGTCGTCCACTTCCTCCCCTTCACCACCAGCCCAGCCAACAAGGGTTTCTAGAAGCAGTCCCTCAGAATGTGTAACAAGTTCTCCAAGTAAAGGGGTGCCTTCCTCTGACCAGGAAGTAAGTAGTCCACCAATAGCAGAAGGAGCAAACCTGACCAGCAACAGACAGTCAAATAGTGGCTCTGCTGGAGTTCCCTCAGAGCATCCTGCTCAGCCACAGTCACTTGGGGCTACCTCCCAAGAAGCAAGGGCACCTCTGCAGCAGCCTCAGGTTCCGTCACAAGATCCTCGAATGGTTGTGCCTCCAAACTTAGTAACAGTGAGTCATGCCCCAGCAGTTGCTCCTGCTAATGCTCCAGTAAACTATATTTTGCCTCAGGCAGCAGTGGGATCCACTCAGCAACCTCCGCCAGCTAAAATGGAAAACCCCACTATCAGGCTACCTTCCCATGGAGCAAACCCTGCACACAAGAATTCAGCTCCTGTTCAGAATTCTTCAGTTGCCGTCCTCAATATCAGCCACATAAAAAGACCTCATAGTGTTCCTTCTTCAGTGCAACTTCCTTCTACCTTAAGTACACAAAGTGCTTCTCAAAATTCTGTCCATCCGGCAAGCAAGTCCATGGCTACAAATTTTAGTGCTGCATTACCGTTTGGGCCCTTCAGCACACTGTTTGAGAACAGTCCTGCCTCTGCTCATGCCTTCTGGGGTGGATCTGTCTTGTCATCTCAGACAACACCAGAATCCATTCTGTCTGGAAAGTCTTCATTTCTCCCAAACTCGGATCCGTTGCATCAGTTAGATACTTCCAAAGCCCCAGGTTTTAGGCCCCCACTTCAAAGACCAGCTCCAAGTCCCTCAGGTGAGGTCCCTCATTTATGCAGTTTCTTGCTCTGTTTTATGGTATGCAATGTTACCCCACATCCAACATCTCTGTCTGGATGCCAAGTTCTGCAATCTGGTTGGTATAAAATACGTCTCCCTACTTGTCCAGTGGTCCAGAGCACTTGGGTGCTCTCATCTCAGTCCCCTGGAAGGAAGGCTTTTTTTTCTAGAAATTGTGGCTGGGAGATGAACTGTTGGTGCATCTTGGTGGCTGGCTATAGCTGCAGGAGCTTGGGCCCATGAAGGCACATGAGGTCACCACCTTTCTGAAGCTACTTAGGTCAGGATCTGGCCAGTGCCTGGATAGGAGACCACCTAGAAACCACATGTATGCCACCTGGGATTCCATGTTGGAAGAAAGCTGGGATTTAAATGTAAGGGGGGAAATTCCCAGGTAGCTGGCTTAATGCCATGCCAGGGCTGCTATTTTCCCAAGCCCATGGCTGCTGGCTTTTTTACCATGGCCTACGCTACCTGGGGCAACCAGTCTCAGCCCTTGACATATCAGACCCATTATTTCCTGTTTCCATTGGCCTGTTCCTGGTAACTGCTACCACTATAGGAGAGTCCAGCTCTAGGCTGTGTACATCTGCATCCCTGTGTGGGCAGAACAAATAACTGTCAATGAAGTCTCTTCATAAAAAGAGAACACAGCCAGTATGGTATAGTGGTTAGAGTGTCAGACTAGGACCTGGGAGACGAGGATTCAAATCCCCACCGGGCCGTGAAGCTCACTGGGTGACCTTGGGCGAGTCACTGTCTCTTAGCAGAACTTATCTCACAGGGTTGTTGTGAGGATAAAATGGGGAGGAGGTAAAGTGCATATGTCGTCTTGTACCCTGAGGAAGAGGTGGGATATGAATGTAGTAAAAAAATAATATACAGGTGGACTGGCTGATCACAAAGAACCTTGACCAGATCATCTCACAGACTAGACCCCACGTGGGACCTTCTCAATAAGAATTATTGCCCCTAGGTAGCCAAGGTTCACCAATCTAGCCAGATTGTTTCCCATATTTCCTGCCCTGCTCAGCCAAGGTCTGTTTCTCTATCCCAAAATGATTCAGCTCTTTGCCTGGAAGGATCTCTTTTTCCTTTCCATTAAAACCTTTGTCCTCAGGGCAGTTATCTTGGCCCATAGAATTTCTGAACTTAGAGGTCTGTCTGCCTGCTCCAGCTGGATAAGGTGATCCTCAGATCTGATTGTTCCATCTGCGTATATGAAGTTTTTTTGGGGGGGCAGGGAGATTGCTCCAGTGTGGATCTCTTTATACATAACTTTTTAGTGTCATCTGCCATTTTGTGGCCCATTCATTATCCTGAATAATTTGATTTCATTGGTAAACCTGGCCACCTCACTGCTGTCTCTAGATCATTTGTGAACAAGTTCAATAGCAGTGGTCCAAATACAGATCCTGGGAGACCTCCCTGCTTGCTTGCTTGCTTCCATTGTGAGAACTGTTGGTCTGTTCTCAATACCTATTGTTTAACTGGTTACTCATCTACAGGATGACTATCTTTTTACTCCATGATTTGCTAAGTTTATTTGGGAGCCTTTGGTAAGGGATTTTATTGAAAGCTTTTTGGAAATCCACGTGTATAATGTTGACTGGGTCACACCTATTCATATGCTTGCTAACATTCTCAAAGAACTCCAAAATGTTGGTGAGGCAGAATTTTGTACAAGGCATGCTGATTCTTTCCCAGAATGGCTTGTTGATCTGTCCAACATCTTCCACAACGAAGACAGATGGAGCGGCAAATAGGAGATTGCACAAGCCAAATGAAGACAGATGCAAAGATTTCATTCGGCTTGTGCAATCTCCTATTTGCTCATCCATATCCAGAGTGCAGTTGCCACATTCCAGAATAGATAGCTCCTTCACTTAGTTGAAAAGACAGAGTGAACATCTTGCTCCGCCAGAGGAGGGGTTGTCTAGACCACAGCAGACCTGGTTGGGGGTGAGGGTGGGGAAGAAGCACTATGTATCTGGACATCCTTGAGCTCCCTATTGCCTACTGATTTCATTTCCCTCCTTTTTCTTTTTGATCCCTTTTAAGTCTCTCCCTTCCTTCCCTATACTTTTCCCAAGCCAGAGATACATTTTTAAAAAAAAGATTTTGTAGGGATTCTGGGGAGGGAATTCTCAGCCAGCTGCTTTTTCCCCCAGGGCTGCGGCAGACTTGGCATACAAAACTAGGTTCCTCCTCCTCCTGGCTGAGAGTGGGAAGCAAGGACATATCAGTCCAGAAACCTGGCTACAGCAGGCTGCTGAACAGTTCTGTCTCCCCTTGCCTGGCTGGAACCAGGAGCACCACAAGCCTAGCACTGTTTTTTTCCGTAATACAAACACTTCCAAGAGAAGATTTCGAGAGGTTCCTTCATTTTGGCTTGGAAAAAGTATTTTCTCTGAAACCTATACAATATTAAACTTTATAAAATAACTCTATAGCTGAATGGAAAAGGGTCTTCCATGTAAAATTATGGAAAACTAATGAAAATAAATGTGGGTGTGTATTAAAAATCAGAACAAACTTATAGCCCAACTGTGCTATACTTTATGAAGAGGATAAGGAAGATGTTCAGTTTGTTTGGAAATATGCTGGAGGTCTAATTTTCAAGAACCTGATTTTAAATGGATATTTTGTTACATTTTTACAGAGAATCTTGGATGGATTAGTAAATTTATAAATACTTTCTTCCTATTAGATCCATTGGTAGGTTTTTTAATATGATTTTTTATACGGATTAGATCAAGTCAGAAGAGAGCACAGGGAAACCTTTATTTATTAGTAGCAGGAAAACTTGTTTGCTAAACGCTGTGGAAGCATGCTCAAGCATCTCCAGCATACCTTTAGTTTGTGAAAATATAGGATATGGCTAACCATAACGAAGCTCACTCTTACGATAAGGTTTCAAGAAGGCGGTGTGTTTAATACTGATGTAACTAGCTAGGTATTTGGAGAAATGTGGGTTTTCAATCAATACTGAATTCTGTCAGATTGAATTATTTCAATCTTAAGATTGTGACTGGTCACACCAGAAGACTACAGTAGGAAACACATAGTCTGGAGAATCAGCTGCATAAAAACATGATTACCAAAAGGCAACCTATAACAAATGAGTCTTCCAAGCTTCGAGGGAATCGTAGCTGTTTTAGTTCAAAATGGAAGCAAAACATACTTGATGCAGAAGTTACTTTCTTCCACACATCATCTGCTTGAAATGCCATTGTTTTTCCAGAAAAGGCTGATATTTTTCATACCATTTTATAGGTATTGTCAGTATGGATTCACCATATGGTTCTGTAACACCTCCTTCTACGCATTTGGGTACCTTTGCCTCAAACCTTTCAAGCACTCAAGTATATGCACCAGGAGCAGCCCTTGGAGGAGCACCGGCAGCTGCTAATTTTAACAGACAGCATTTTTCTCCACTCAACCTATTGCCTCCATGTTCCTCTGCATCAAATGGTGAGTTGTTAATAAAACTAACGATATATCATTTGCCAACTATTATGTTGTTGTAATGTAAATCTGGGTATTCCAGTGTTAGATTCCCTGGCGTGGGTCTCATAGAGAAAAGCAGGAGGGTTCTCTTCTTGGTGGCTCTACTCAGCTTTGTTTGGACTACTTCTTTGTAATCACTTGGTGTGATGTCTGCACTATATCTAAATATACACCAAAGTCTGGTGCAGTGTAGCTTAGTTGGTGCTGGACTATGAAACCCTTAATTCTACCTATCTTCCCAGAAAACCTGGCTTTGAAATCTATCTCTTTTTGTACCTGAATATGTGAAATGAAGGGCATTTGTCCCAGTTTAGAGTTTTATGTGTTGTGTGATGCATCTCGCTCCACTTCCACTGGCACTGGTGGGAAGCTCTTGGTAAAGGGAATACGTACATGTGCACGCTCCTCTCCAGTGGTTTTGTTGGATTAGGGTGTTCGATGGAGTACTGCTTATATTTGCCATCCTCCCACAAACATAATTTTTGATATATCTTTAAATGATATATCTTCAAAGTGACATTGCCCTAAAGTTCCTTTTTTGTTTTAGTTCTAGCTTCCAAATGTGAATAATTGTAATTGCATATCTGTTTCTCTATTAAACCGCAGAGTGCTTCTGCATTCTGTGTGCACTTCTGAAAGGTTCTCACTCCTCTTCTTGCTAGATACTGCTGTCAAGTAACAAGCAAGGGCGTTGCTTATTTTGATGTCTAAACCCAAGCTTATTTAATTATTCTCTCCAAATAAACCATCAGCGGTAATCAAGATTTGTTCTTGGCTTACTACTCTTGATTTGTTTGTGGGAAGCAAACCATGAACCCAGGTTCAAACATCAAAACAAAATTCTGGCTTGTTTCTGAGCCATGCAGCAACAGTAAGAGCAGGAGAAGAGAGGAGCGAGAACTTTTCTGCAGTCTGTACCTGCACTCTGTTGAGTTCACAGTAAACCATAAGTTTGTTTTTAACTGTGGCTTAATGTGACTGCAAAGTAGGCCATTATATTCTAGTAATTTTTTTAAACTTTGAATTCTGACAAATGTGGTTGTGATTTTTGCTGTAAGTGCTGTAAGATTCTTCCAGTAGTTTATTCCATTTTATATCAATTACAGAAAGTAAGTTATAAAAAGTTTAAAACTACTGGCTCAATGTCCAAAATGTGTCAGACCTCTAGTAGGTCTTTTGTAGCTAATGCTGTTTTAATATTTAACTCATGAAACTTCACCGGCCTGCATGGCTGCTTATATTGAGACTGGTTTAGAAAGAGTATTTGGGAATGAAAGCCTCTTGCCTCAAAATACTAAACTCATTTAAATATTGTTTTTTCTAGAGCCACCTGCTCAGCCAACATCTGCTGGAGTTAGAGCACCCTCTCCAACCCCTTCATCTGTTTCCCTTGGGTCAGAAAAGCCCAGCAACGTGTCTCAGGACAGAAAGGTCCCAGTCCCAATTGGAACAGAGCGTTCTGCACGTATCAGACAAACTGGAACTTCTACACCCTCTGTTATAGGGAGCAACTTAGCCACTCCAGTCGGTCACAGTGGTATATGGTCTTTTGAAGGGATAGGAGGAAATCAAGGTGGTATGTATTGCCCCTGCACATGCTTTCTTCTATGTAGTCTTCTGATTTTCTGTTAAAGGGGAGCTAAGACATAGGGTAAGGACAACTTAAATGGCAGAAATAACATTCCCCCGACAAATGGAAGTCTTGACATTGCAACATTGTTCATTGATTGGCTAATTAAGTTAAAGTTCACTGATTATTTAATCCTTCTTTAAGAGATCATTTCTTTTTAGCCTACCCATAAAGTATTATTTGCTAAGTACACCTTACCTTATTGAGGACTACCAGATAGTCAAGCAAAACCATACTTGCTCTGAACCACTTGTTTAGATTTCAGATCATTCTGGCAAGTGTTCAGGACGCTTAACTGCTCACTACCAAAACTTAAAAGTTTAGATTTAAAGTGTGCTACTAATGGATATACCCACTTCTTTCTTACTAGATAAAGTAGATTGGTGTCATGGTGGAATGGGAAACCATATGATTCACAGGCCAATGTCTGATCCAGGTGTATTCTCGCAACATCAAGCAATGGAGAGAGACAGCACAGGAATCGTAACTCCTTCTGGCACATTCCATCAGCATGTTCCTGCTGGATACATGGACTTCCCTAAAGTTGGGGTAATTATCCAATTTTTTTTGCTATAAATGCACACATAGCAGCTTTTTAATACATATATTCTGTTAAAAGGCTATGGATTACTTTTGCAGCAGAATATGTATTCTCTCTTTAGCTCCCTTGTAACACCTTATGGTGGGTCTCATGTTCTAAACCCCTTTATAACCAGGGGGTGAGCAAATGTCATTTGCATAAGAGGTAGCAGCCCACTCTTTGTCATTTCAGGAGCACCTGAACTTCCTAGAAGCCACATTTTTGCCACCTTTACCCTACATATGTAGAACCATTAATTCAGGATCACTCAAACCTGTAGCAAGTGTATTTTTAAAACATGCTCATTTTGCAGAGAAGTCGTAAAACAAATTCCTTTAACATCCAGATTAAGTATGCGGATTTTTATAATTTGAAGAAAAATATGTATTTTAACACTAAAGAGAGAAAAATTTTATTCTGACTGTAGAAATATGTATATAGAATACATTGAATAACTTGTTCTTTCCCCCCTTAAAGGGCATGCCTTTCTCAGTGTATGGGAATGCAATGATTCCTCCTGTCGCACCCATTGCAGATGGTACCGGAGGGCCTATATTCAATGGACCTCATGCTGCTGACCCGTCTTGGAACTCACTTATAAAGATGGTTTCAAATTCCACAGAGAATAATGGTCCTCAGACGGTAAGCTTGGGTGTCACATATTTGATGTGCTGATGACTTTAAAACAAAATAATTACTATATCCCCTCCTTTTCAGAGTTACAAGGGGCACAGCATTTCCTCTGGGAGTCTGAATATCTAACTGTGCCCCTACCTACTTCTGTAGTTTATCCTGTATCCAATCTGGCATTGTTAATAATTCCAGAAAGGATACATAACCCTAGTGCTGAGTTGTGGATTACTTTTTTAGTAGAGATATAGCTTAAATTGCCCAGGCAGTATGTTCTACCTCCGCTGTCAGAGGTAATAAGCCTTACAATACCAGTTGCTGGGAAACTCAAGTGGGAAGAGCATTGCTGTGCTTGCAGGCTTTTCATAGGCATCTGGTTGGCCACTGTAAGAACAGAATGTTGGACCAGACAGGACTTGGCCTGATTCAACAGGACTCTAATGAATGCCCTTTCTACACTAACAACCTGCATTGAAGTAACTCAGTTTTGTGCTATTTATTAATTGAAGCTAAGAGAGTATCCATAATTTAATCTGATAATGGTAACAGTGGAATTCTCACAGAATTTTGGACTTTTTTGTGCAAATGCTAGCCATAGGCAGAGAGGAATAATATTTTTTTTAAAAGAAAGAACAAAGTGACAGGAGAGAAAGGAACATGGAGCTCTGCAGGACGGCAAAGCCCCATCATCTGAATCCTAGTACCCCACATTCACTTTGTTTTATGAGCCCTTAGCAAGCAGACTCCCTAGGTCAGCCTTTCCCAACCAGTGTGCCTCCAGATGCTGTTGGACCACAACTCCCATCAGCCTCAGCCAGCATTGCCAATGGTCAGGAAAGATGGGAATTGTGGTCCAACAACATCTGGAGGCACACTGGTTGGGAAAGGCTGGCCTAGGTTGTTTCAAGTTGTATTTTACCACTGTGATGATTAGAAAGTTGTTTTGGTTTTACTTTTGCATAGGAAATGAAAGAAGTGACGTGTATTTGACATGGTGGTGGTGGTATTAGTAGTGGTGCTACTGTGACTACTTAATTTATATACTATTTAATGCCAAAATAGGCTTCCAAATGGTCTACAAGTATAGTGGCATACATATAGATTACACACAATCATGGGGTGGATAAATGCTCAGGATTTTTCACACATTAAGATACCTTACTTAATAGTAACCTGAAGTATGTTGTTTGGATTTGAAATTTGGAGCCAGGCAGTACAGAATTTGTATTGTGATCTGTTTTTATACCTCTTTGAAGCAGCTGATTCTGCATTGCATAACGCTGCTGCTCTTCTCCTTCAGGTATGGACTGGAACGTGGACACCCCACATGAATAGCGTGCATATGAACCAGCTGGGCTGAGAGGCACCACACTGGATGGCCTGGAGATGGAGATTTCCTTTTGGCTTAGAGGAGAATGCAAATGGCAGCACCAGTTTTCCTCGTCTCTCAGATCATTCTTCTGAAATGTTGGACTGATGTAGGCTTTTGCAGAAGAATGTACTAACTGACCCTTTTCTGTGAACATTGTGACTGCCCATTCCCTACCATCATATGGTTCCACTTAGCCTCTCTTAGTTTCATTTTCTTTCCCCTTTGATTATGATTAATTTTGGGGACATAACTTTCTGTTGAAGCTGTTCTTTGGCTGGTTGGTTTTTAGTACTGTAAGCTGCTTCTGGGCATACAACAGAAATTTAGCAAAATTATGTAAACTTGATCCTGAAGTTTTAGAATGGCAAATAAATGTACAATTGTTTACATAACAAAAATGGCTACGCAGAAAGTAAATTTTTTCAGTATGTCAGGCTCTACTTAATGTGACAGATGTACCTACATATACAACAGTCTGGATGTTTCCTTCATACATTAAACTATTAATAAGCATAACTTTTTTCTATTTGTGTAATTTTAAATACAGCATAAAATGGGCATTATTTGTGGGATCCCCCTCAGTTTTATATTATGGAATTTGACATCTATTCATTATTGTTTACTTTTTAACAGAAATATGATAAAATAGTTCCCCTGCTCCTTTACAAACATTGAGCAATACAAAACACACACAGACACCTCATCTCCACACAATTTACTCACATTCTAGGCTAATTTTTTTCAATAGCATCAAATAAACTTCGCTGTTCTTTCACGTGATGTTGCAGCTCTGCAAAGATCTTGCTGACTGAGCGTCTAACAAAGGTGGGTTAATAAATCCTGACAAATTTTGTCTTACAGTGGGTTTGAGCAAAGTCCTCCATTGCTTTCGTTTGTCATACATAGTTGTTGTCA
This sequence comes from Rhineura floridana, assembly GCF_030035675.1. Lineage (NCBI taxonomy): Eukaryota > Metazoa > Chordata > Lepidosauria > Squamata > Rhineuridae > Rhineura > Rhineura floridana. The sequence continues at coordinate 60,242,767 of NC_084490.1, forward strand.
TATGTCCTTTTACAGTTAACTCCCCCTGATGGGGCAGGTTCACAGTTTGAGGGTACTTCTTGATCTAATGCTGTCGTTCAAGGCCTCAGTGTCCCACACCACCTTTTATTTACCAGCTTCAGTTGGTTCATCAGTTACAGTAATAGACTGGCCACAGTAATCCTTGCTTTGATAACTATCAGGATGGATTGCTATAATACGTTGTGTGTGGGGCTGCTACTGAAAACTGCAGAAGCTTCAATTAATACAGAATTTGACTGTTAGAATTCTGGCTGGTTTATCTAAATGGGGTCACATCAGTTGTGAAAGAACAATATAGCCTGCCTGTTTGTTACCAAGCCCAAGGTGCTGTTTGCTTACCTACAGAGCCGTAAACTGCTTGGAGCCCAAATTTCAGGAGGAGCATCTCCTCCCATGTCAACTTGCCTGTATATTCAGACTGTCAAAGGAGGCCCCTCACTGTGTTCCATCTTTAGGAGAAGTACACTATTCTCCTGCAAGGATGGTGCAAATGGCACCAACTTAGTATTCTTTCTGGCAGCAGGTTCAAACAATTTTATTTGCCCAGGCATTTCAAAATTGTATATTCAGCTGGTTGAATCGTTTCACGCTCTATTTTAATGTTTTATCTTTTAATATTGCACTGTGAATTCTTACGCATACTGCCCTAATTTGGATGACAGTGCATTTTATTAATTCTTTAAATAATACAGTGAACAGGTTTGTATTAACAACTTGTGTGGTAGCCCTAAGCAACCAGGAATTCCATGCAGGTGAGTGAGTGGGCTAGCAGAAGAGGGACAGCATTCTGCCTGTCTGCTTGGTTTCTGTGCTAGCCATGAAGGAAGTAAGGCCCCTTTCTTCACAACCAGCATGGCAGCTAAGCAAGCTGACAGAGGAGGAATAATTGTTGTGCCTCTTTGCTGCCAGTCCACTTGATGGAAGGGTGTGTTTTTTTGTTTTTGTTTTTAATTTAGCCTACTATGACTGCGTTTCTATGCTGGCTGCAGAGGAGGGGCCTTTCCTTTGTCTGCAGCCAGCATGGAAATGAAGGCTATTGGCTTCTTAGGCTAGTGAAAAACTCTGAAGGCTAGCAACTTTTGCAAACTGAGTGAACATGTTCAGCATCATCTGCTGATAGAACATCACTATCAGCAGTGTCCCAAATTAAAGCACTATTCAGAAGACATTGGAGTATTATGCCAATAATTTACTCCCAAATGATACTGCTTCATTGTGAAATGAAACTGCTTAGTTGTATTGATTCGCAAGTTTCCAATTCACGATGAATAATATGGCCATCTTTGGTTATTTGCATCACCTTGAAAGCTGGATGGAATGAAAACATCAGCATTCTAATTAGGAAAGAAGCTGTTTAGTTCTAGAGCAGATTTTAGAAGTGCCTGCATCAGCTGGTGACACCTAATTATCTTTACTGAAGACCCTACTTGTAACTGATATGTTTGTGAATGTGTGATGTGTATTTTAAAATTTATATACTTGCCTATTAATCATGTTTAGTATTGCATGTTAGGATACAAACAGTCCATTGTCTCTTTCCTTTGCTAGTTTGAAAAAGTGAACAAAGTTTGTTTTAATGTTACACTAGCACTCAAGTTAGCCCTATCTCATATGGAGTTAGTAGCTCAAAAAAAGACTTGGTTGAATGAAAATCTCAGATTACCTAGACCAGCTCAATTTATCTTCTCAGCTACAAAACTGCAGCAGTAAAATGCTTTCATATGTAAAGCCAGCAAGAAAAAATGTTTTTCCAAAGAACCCTGCAGCCTTCTGAATGCAAAGTCAAAGATGTTGAGAGGCTTGTGAATAAATACCAGTTCATCTGTGTACATGCCCTCTGTTGGTGCTCTTAAAATAAAAATAACCTTTCCATTGTCACGTACCATTCCTGCTGATATGTTTGAAATAGATTGAAGCAAAATAAATGCCTAATCAAACAGCCATTGGTGGAAAGGAGAGGGAAAAAATAATTTTCAGCACTTTACTATATAGGTGGAGATTCAAGTATTTTATATAACAATTTGCCACTCCCCTTAGTGTATGCAAAAAGCCCCTCCACAATTAACTAGGATTATTTGTTTCCTTGAAATAATCCTTCAGTGGAGTAGACAAAAATATATTGTCAGAATTTGGCTGAGCTACATTTTTAGGATGTCGTTTCTTATTAAAGCTATCTGTATTTTATTGACTTGAAAGACAATCTGTTAATAGGAAAACAGGTTGGAACAGAACGCCCCATGTCTTGTTTCTTGAATGAGGCTTGTAAACAAAATATTTGCGGGGGGGGGGGTAGAAATCTGTATTAGGAACATTTTTGGAACACTTTTTTATATTTCAAATGTAATGCATATTTGACCAATAAAAACAAGAAACATCCTCTTTCGAGACCTTCTAGGTCTTCTCTATTTTAGAAAAACATTATTTTATAGCTTGTGAGAATGTGTATAGGCAGAATTTTTTTTCGTGTGATATGGGCTGACATGGAACACGAAAGAAGAGCTTTGGTTAAGTTCACTCCTTAAATCTCAGCACTCTAAATGTGGTAGAACTCGCCAGTAAATAAACCCCCTCTGTTATTAACTATTTCACACAACCATCCAAATAGTAGCATTTAGGTTTACCTACTATCCCATCCTGCTACTCTTAACATCCTATTGTACAGGAAATACATTCCAAACTATGAGTGGGATATAAACAGCTCCTTTAATTGTACCTAAGTGACTTGGGCATGACTGGATGAAAGTTTTTACCATTCTTCATTTTGAATGGCAGACCCCCCACATCATATCACAAAATGCTTACGAAACTCCTAGAGCAAGGATGTGGTACAAGAAGGCCTGCTATTAAAGAAGCAAAGGTCCAAACCTCCCTTGGGCTCTCAGAATGAGTTGTGCAATTCTTTGCAGCTGAGCCCATGATTGTATTCCAGAAGTTTCCACTTGCATGGGTCACCTCAACCCACTATTAACGGTGGCTTAACCCAATCCATACCAGAAGAGAACAACATGAAATAATACTTATACAGCCCACTTAAAATGTTCAGATCATCTACATGATCTGAAAATAGTCCTACATATCTGAAGAGCACACTGATTGGCATTGGGAACAGCTGAGGAGCATGCTAAGCAGGAAGTGTACCAGGACTGCTGAGATTTATTTATTTATTTATTAAATTTATTAGTCGCCCATCTGGCTGGCTGTCAAGCCACTCTGGGCGATGTACAAAATAAAAACATACAAATACATTAAAACATTAAAAATCTCAACAATAATAAAACCTAACCCTATCATGTGCCTCCCCTGTCTAGCTGATTTGTAGTAAGCACTCCTCAGTTGTTGCACAGTTGTTGCACACTGAGATGGGGGGGAGGCTGTGGGAATGTATATGGAAGAGTTGGGGAGCCCAGATCCACTGCTGCATGCTGCCATCAGGGCCCACCGCTGTTCTGTAAGATGAAAAAATGGAAATGGACTGCCTTTGATTCCAACTTATGGCGACCCTATGAATAGGGTTTTCATGGTAAGCAGTATTCAGAGGTGGTTTACCATTGCCTTCCTCTGAGGTCGAGAGGCAATGAGTGGCCCAAGGTCACCCAGTGAGCTTCATGGCGCTGTGCAGATTCGAACCCTGGTCTCCCAGGTTGTAGTCCCAACACCTTAACCACTACATGCTGCTATTCCTCCTGTGGCAAACTGAGGCTGAGCGAATATGCCACCTATTGAGTTTGTGGCTGAGATTAGATTTGAAACGGCAGCTTCCTAGTTTCATCTCAGTTATATACTTGGTCCAAGCCCAGCCTAGATTGTTTGTCCCAGCTGACTATAAGGCATATTTAAGGCCAAGGAAATGGGGAGTTAAAAATTTAATCCTGAGAGGCAAAGGGGGGGTCAGTGTGGATAGCAGCAAAGCAGAGATCCAGAAAGGGCCTGTGTTTTATAATGGACAGAAGCAAAGCTGGCAAATGTGACAGAAGCAATTTAATTTGCTATCCCAGAGCTCCGATGTAGCCAGTGTTTTTGTTAACAAATGCCCTGTGGTCAACTATCGCTTCACCTTGAGCATATGTGGTTGCACACAAAATAAGTCCAACCACATAAAGTCCAGTGGTTTGCTTTTATTTTAATTGCAGCAACTTAATATCGCCAAATTAGAACAAGTAGTTCACAACTGCCAGACCCCTTATAACTTTCTACTTAGCACGGAATAAAAATAGTAGTGTTATTTTGAGGAGTTTGAGTCACATTTCTCGTACTGAAATATTAGAGTTCATACCCAGCTTTCAATCAAATGCTCCAAGGTAGTTTATAATGTAATAAAACAAGGCTAGCCAGCAATCTTGTCCTTCTAGTCACTGGTAGAGACCAGAATATTCTCTTCCTCCACCCCATCCCATTCCATCCCACCCCTATTTCTTTAGCCAGAGGGGGAATTGAGAGTGGAATGGAAGCAAAGTTCTTGGGGCTGTAAGGGAGTTGCCACTGCTCCTGCAACTGCTGATTCTACCCTTGATGGCTGGGACCAGGATGGTCTTCCTCCTCCTGCCTTCCTGAAAGAGAGGGGACACAGCCTCTGAGTAGGCCTAGTTCTTGTTCCTCTGTCTATTAGCAGAAGCCAGAGCATCCTTGTCTTTGGACTATGGAAGCGGGGGAAACCTTTGCAGTTAATTTGTATTATGTTACAAAAGGATACATTTCAAATACGACTAATCTGAAAGTTTCATTTAAAAAAACAAACCTTCCTTCTCTAATGTTTACAAAATACATACTCAGGATTAATCCAAAGCACCAAAGAGTTTTATCAGAAGTTAACAGTTTGGATTGTCACTGTGGTTTGCTGATTGTCCTGGACCCTTCCAATCAGCGGATTCAGCACAGAAAGAAGAAAGTGAATCTTTGATCTGCTGAGTGGCCGGCTTGAAGGTACTGGTAAAGTTTGGTATCAGATGTAAGGAGATTCTTGTAAACCAACTACAAAGGATGTTTACTGCAAAAACATTATGCTGAGTTGTTTAGTCACAACAATGCTTTAGAATCAATGCTGCTATTTTCTAGTCATAATTTGGAGGCTATTATTTGAAGCTACCGTGGAATGAAGTGATATCATCAGATTCATGTATCCTTGCCAAAGCATTTCAGGAGCTCTGCTGGGAGCAGGAGATGTAGGGTTTGTCCACACTTGAGCTTTATTTAGCTGTTAATCCACTTTTCCCCCATTCAAATTAGACCAGAGTAGTCCACACCCTCACATATTTGAATTTGTACATGAACAGCAACTTCCATCATTCCCATTCATATGTGTTTCTTTTTCTGCTTGTCTTCACCTTCTAATTTGTTGATTCTATTAAGGACCTGAAAATAGTTAGGTCCACTGCACAATACATCTGGTGTTAAAAAAAAAAAGTTGCTTTGCTTGTGCAGTTTTCTGGTTTTGTGCAAATCTGAGGGATCAAAACAATATATAAATGACTAGACTCTGTTCAAGAGCACACCGGAAATAGTTATGAGCACTGCCAGAAAAGGAATGAAAGCATGAAAGAAGTAGTGGGTGTGAAAAGAGGAGTAGCAGAAAATGACGACTGATCCAGCCGAAAACGGCAAAACAAATAGTTTGTGACCCCAAGTGGAGCAGTTTAGAGCCTGATTTCCTCCTATTTAATGGAATATCTCTGCAGTGAATAAATTCGAATTTACAGCGGGAAAGCATCAAGACTGGTGGTGTTTGACGGCAATATCATGTAGACTATGCAAATGAAATGGAAATGCAAACTGCTGCAGACACAACAGTAAACTCCAGTATGGACAAGTCCTTAGACTAGAAAAGTAGCACATTGGGGGCATCGGGGAGAACCAAAATAACCACTCTCAACTCAACCACCCCATTTGCAGGTGAACTGGGGACAGCCCTTTTTGTTCTGTTTTAGGGAGAGGGCAGAGGACTTCCCACTGCTGGGGGTGGGGATCTTAAATCCCCCCCTTACAGTTTTTTAAACCAACAGCTTTGGGCTTATCCACATGGGAGCATTTCTTCATAGCAAATACACTGCTTTTAGCACTGTAACAGATTTGCACCATCCACACTGTGTGGTCAAAGGTAGCTGCAAATTCATTGTTTTCCCTTCACACAAGTAGGCGTTCCTCTGGGAAGGATTAGTGTCACTGTTTCCTTGTGGCCCCACCCTCTACTTTTACATTTTTACTCCCTCCAGTTGCTCAGTTACTAGGCATGTGCAAATATATTTGACCTGCGCAGTATTTCCATTCCCTCCTGCTTGCACCACTTCCTGACGTGTGGCAGTTGAAAAGAGGTGAGGTCATCTGCTCCTCTTTCTCCGCTGTCCCTTGCTTTTTCCGAGTTAATTTTCCCTGCTAGAAAAACAAATTGATATAATATTGATATTTTAAATAAAACATCAATATCAGTATTTTGAGAAAATATCAGTATCAATATTGATATTTTCTGAAAATATCAATAGCGATAATGATATTTTTGAGGTGACTTTTTTTTAAAATCCACTTCAGATTTTTTAGGGAAAAAATTGGAAACCAGACACAGAGATGTTACTTCAAAATTCTCTCCGCAAAGATAAGAGAATATGAGAAAGAATGATAAAATCCAATGGCTATCCCCATCACTAGTTACAAGGAGTGAAGGAAATTTACTTGGGGAGAAAGAGAGGAAAGAAGGGAGGGCTGCAAGATATGGGGGAGGGGGAGAACAGAGCAGTTGGAGGTTGCTAGATAAACCACCGGAAGCAAAATGGAATTTATGGGAGAGTTAGCGGGCAGAGAAAGAGGAATAGCTGAAAGTGACAATTCACCTGCCCACTAAAAAGCATTGAAGCAAACCGTCTGCAAAGACATGTGGAGTGGAGCCATATTGTTCTAAACTTTTTGTATTATCAGCATAGTACAGATTTACAGAGGGAAAAGTATGTGATAGCTTCTGTTTGCCAACGTCATGTGAACTGTGCAAATTAAAAAGAGATGTGAGTACACACACCAAATCACTGTGCAGATAAGCCCTTTGTCAGCAGCTTCAACGGCACTGCAGCAGAATGCTTGTAGCCAAAGCTGCTGCCACAATGCCAAAGCTGGCAGCTTTAACAGGTCTACAAAAGAAAAGGGGGAAAAAAGAACCCCCCCAGCCACATTTGTGAGCCCTCACCCCTCAATACATTCCCTACTTCTTGAGCCATTTTGCCTCCCCTACATTTTGTTTTGGGGTTTTACCCTGAAATTCTACCACCACCACCTCAAAATTAGGAGAAGTTGCTCTACTGCCAAAATAATTCACCTGTCATTATTCTGATCACTTACCAGCCCCTACTTAGATGCCTACACTGAACCTTCCAGATGCTGCACAAGTTTCATCTCTTTGCTTTTCAGCCACTCATCTCTCTACTCTTATATCACAATATGCCTGTTAAAGTCTATACACGGTGCACACATCATCACTTCTCAAGCTCCACCACCTTCTGAAGGTGTCCTGTTCCCTCAGAAAACTCTGTCCATTCTCTCTTGCTGCCCCATATGCTTCAAACTGCCTCCCAGAACATGTATGATGCCACTCTCTTATTTCCTTCAAATCCCCCCTCAAAGCCCACCTTTTCCATGAAACCTTTGGCTCAAACCTCTGGTTCTCATGATATCCTACTGTAATTCAGCCTGTAACTAAGCTTTAAGAATATTTAACTGAAACAATCACATATTCATTTCCTGTGTACCTCTACCTCCCTTCCTCTGTTTCCCGTGTTGAATTTTAGATTATAAGCTCAACGAGTCTGAGAGTTGTCCTCTTGCACACCATAAGCAGCCCCTCAAATAACACCTCAACAGAGTGGGGCAGCAATTCCCAAACTTTTCCCTCCACAAACCACTTGAAAATTGCTGATGGTCTTGGTGGACCACTTAATATTTTTCTACCTATTACAGCAATTGCAATGTACTGTGCTAGATGCTATATGTTTTTAATGGTATTTTATTGCTTCTTTTATTATTTGTATTGTATTTTATTGTATTACAATTTGGATTCCATAGAATTCAAATTGTATACAGTAACATACAATATGAGCACTACATATTGCTTGTAATGCTACTAAGAAGCACTGCAAATACAATTAAAAATCATTATTAATATTTAATGCAGGTATGCAGTGGTCCACCTGAATGAAGCTCACTGTCCACAGTCTGGGTACCGCTGGAGGAGGGTACACCCTGCAGGGAAACCAGTCTCTTCAAGCGGGAGGAAGGAGTGCACAAGGGCAGAGAATACACATACCGCAGATCAAGAAACGTATCACCAGGGCCAAGGAGATACCAGCATTGTTACTGAGCAGAGTCAAGGAAGCTATTAGAGACAAAAAGACTTCCTTCAGAAAATGGATGTCTTACGAAATGAGGAGAATAAAAAGGAATACAAACTTTATTTATTATTTATTACTTTATTTAAATTTATATCCCACTCTTCCTCCCAGAAGGAACCCAAGGCAGCAAACAAAAATACTAAAAGCATTCTAAAACATCTTAAAAACAAAACATCTTTAAAAACATATTAAAACAAAACACACATCTTTTTAAAACATGCTTTAAAAACAGCTAGGGGTTTGAAATTAGGATTATAACAGGTTTCAGTGTACTACAGGTTTTGATGTAAGGTTTCAACGATATTTTTTCTATGCTGTTAAATCAGAAGATGTATAGTTTTTGTATGCCACATCAACTGTATGTTGTACAGGCGGGCCCCGCTTATACGGCAGGTTACATTCCGGACTGCCGCCGTAAAGCGGAAATCGCCGTAAAGTGGAACCCATTGACAATAATGGAGCACGCTGCGCGAAAATGATGTCAAAATGGCACGCGATGGAAAAAAACCGCCATAAAAGCAGAACAAGCGCCTTAATGCAGAGACTTTCCCTAATTGAAAGCCGCCGCATTAGTGAATCGCTGTTAAGCGAAGCGCTGTAAAGCGGGGCCCTACTGTATCAACTGCATATTGTATGTAGAAATTTCAAATAAAAAACAAATTTAAAAAAATTATTATCTAGAGGGCTCGGTGTTCCTGGGATAGCTTGCAAAAACTTAGTCCCTGCTGTTGGGCTTACAATCTAAAATGACATGGCATAAAGGGAAAATGGATTGGAGGGAAGAAATAACCTAGGGTGCAAAAGTTCAACATTCTAGTCTCTGAGCTGAGTCAGCAGAGTAACTCTGCATCTCTTATTTTCCCTTCTCTGCTACAGCCTGATGAAATGGCTAACATGATTTTACACATCTTCCTTTTCCTTGACTTATGTAATGAGTTTTGGCAAAAGTTATAGGAGCAGCTTTATAGATTTCCAGTCCAGGGGCAGTATTTTTACAGTTCAGTCCATGGGCATGGATTGCAAGCTATGATTGGACCATGGAAAAAACTAAGTGGGGGCATGTTTTTGCACCACAGAGGTCCTGCGAGGCAGCTGATCTATGATTTTTATGATGCTATCCATGGACACGAACATGAATGTTATTTGACAGTGTTTTTTGTGGATCCCCTGTAAAAATCCAGAGAATCCATGTCTCAGATCCATGCTTTGACACAATAAGGTGTTATGAAGCACCGGATCCATGATTTGCTTTACTTTGCAATCTGTGGGCATGAACATGATACATGATTTGACAGTAATTTGGGAGGATCCTATGTAAAAATGCAGAAGATCCATAAATGTCTCCCATATGGTTTTGTGCCATGGTGGCACCAGCAAGCACCTCATCTATGATTTGTACAGCCCAATCTTTGCAAATGGATGTGTTCTCTGATTTTATGGTGGATTTTTTTTTGGGGGGGGGGGAATCTGTGTGAAAAAAATTGTGCAAATTCACAGGAATCCATACCTTGGATTTATAATTTTGAGCCATGGTAGTACTTCAGATTATAGGATCTATTATTTTTGTGGAGTTATCCATGTAAAGCAAGTGGTGACATGGTATGGATGTGATTTGACAGTTGCTTTTGGGAGGTTCCTGAGAATTCACAAGGATCTGAACCACAGACAGACTGGTAGCTGGGGGGGGGCAGCCTCCCCCAAATTTTCTCTTCTATTTTTTTTTTTTTTACAAAAAAATAAATTTATTTCAGGGTTGAAATTCTCCCCTTACTTTTTTTGGTGCCCCCCCTCCAAACTTCTAGCCTGGCTACAAGTCTGACCACAGATCCAGGCTTGAGTGCCATGGTGGCACCATGAAGCCCTGAATCTTTAATTTTTCCTGTTCAGATCCATGTTTTTGTGCCATGGCCATGTAATTAAGTATGGGATCCATTTTCTTTTTTAAAAAAACAGTGCATGGGTGCAGATCTGTGTTTGATTATAATTTTGGAAGAAACCTGTGTGAAACTCATGAAGATCTGTGTCTGGGATTTTTTTTTTTTTTTTTTTTTTTTGCATCATGGTGGTGTCAAAGTACTGGATCTATATTTTTTTTTACAGCTAATTCTTGAAAACAGATGCGATTTGCTGGTGGGTTGGGGGAGGGGGGTAAAAATCATGCCTCTTCAAGAGGATGCGTTTTTATATACTGTAGCTAATTTTTACCCAGGTCCTTTATTTATAAACATATTTGTATGCCACTATTTCCCTTCAAAAAACATCACACAGATGGAATTAATTTTGCAACGCCCTCTCTCTGCATTTCCTTAAAAACCTTTCCATCCTGCTGGACTTACACTACAGATGTCTTACAAATACTGATGCCGCTCAGCTGTCCACAACTCACTCACCACCAGCCATGAAAAAATAACGCTTGGCTATTTTGTCGTTTTGCAGGGCCACACTCTCAGCCACAGCTCCCAATCCGAACAACAACGTTGGACTGTATTGTTATTGGCATGACCATTTTGAAATACTTAGAAACAAAAACAAATCGTATTGCCTCTTCCCGCAGCGTGAAGCCCGAACTAGAGGCTTTTTCCTGCGGGTTCGTGTCTTCCCACCAACAAGACTGGGGAGGGGGGTAAAAGGTAAAGGTGTCCCCGCACATAGTGCGAGTCATTTCCGACTCTTAGGATGACGTCTTGCGACGTTTACTAGGCAGACCATATATATGGGGTGGGATTGCCAGTTCCTTCCCTGGCCTTTCTTGACCCCCCAGCATATGCCGGGTACTCATTTTACCGACCACGATGGATGGAAGGCTGAGTGGACCTCGACCCCTTTTACCGGAGGTTCGACTTCCTCCTTCCGTTGGAATCGAACTCCGGCCGTGAGCAGAGCTTCGGCTGCGTTACCGCCTACAGGGAAAGAGTTCATCACCCTCTTCCGCTACAACTTTCCCGAGAGAAAAAATCATCAAATGGTTTGAGGGGGCTTTAAAATTTTGCAAACAGTAGGAATCACGCCTCGCCCCTCCGAAACCTAGTCGGTTTCTGTCGACGACTGCTTTGGATTTTCCATTCAATGCAAAACACTGGCAGCCAAATGCCAGTCGCTAAATTGCCCCTTCAACTCCCTCTCACCTTAAAAACCCAGCGCTAAATTGCATGTAGAAGCCTGCTACTTCTGCCCCAAGCAACATGTCAAATGAAAGCTCGTTATTATTACTTCTTACACTTATATCCTGCCTTTTCGTCATACATATGCCACTGAGCAGACCCAGACCTGCTCAGCTTCAGCAAGGTCATGCAACCTCAGGCTTGACGACAGAGAGCAGCTGGCCTCGGCGCATGCGCGCTGCAATGTTCAAAATGGTGTCCGTCGCCGTTTCTGGGGCCCTGGCTGCTTCTTTGACCGCGCGCGGGCTGCGCGCCCCGTTCCCGCTCCGTCCACTGTTCCGCGGCGGCGCGCGCGCCCTTTCTGCGCAGGGCGGTGGCGGAGGAGGCCTCGGAGACCCTTCCGGGGGCTGGGCTTGGTATGAGGCTTTGTCGTCCTCGGTGCCCGTCGTTTGGATGGAATCGAGTGTGGCAGCTGTGCAGGCTGCGTCGGGGCTGCCTTGGTGGGCCACCGTGGTAGCCACCAGCGCCCTCCTCCGCACCGGGCTCACCCTTCCTCTCGCGGCCCTGCAGAACCGTGTCATCGCCAAGGTGGGCCACGGGGAGAGAGAGTGTGTCTGAGCGTTTGCTGAGTACTTCCTCAACGCGGGCAAAACGTGTTCTGCCTTATAAATGTGGAATGAGGGAGAGAGGCTCAGTTTCTACCAAAAGAACTGACTGGAACATAAAAAGGAAGAAAAAATGTGTTGTGGCATGACTTTCCGTGGCGGTGCTGGTAGTAGTGGTAGATTTGTGTGATGGTCATAACAACATGAAATTTAAATAGTTTATATAAAAGTAATTGCATAAACCTGATAAAAAATTAAAATCGGTTTAAACCCTTTAAAATGGTTAAACTTGTACTTATACAAATAATGTTTTAAAAGTTGTTTTAAAATATATTGTTTGTATAAGGGCCAGTTCAGCTATTGTATGCAGTTTAAATTTTGATTTATTTTACTATTATTAAATGATTAGCTAAAATATTTTCTTCTTATATCCATAAAGTGCATATATAAAAGCTGCCAGCTTGCAAATAATTGAGCTCTAATCAGAACTTAACTTTTTGAAAGTAGAGTATTTGAAAAAGTGACCAATAAGCTACTGACCAATAAGCTACTGACCACAGTGTCAAATGTAGCAAGGTAGTAGCCCTTTACGGATTCAAAATAATGTGTTGGAGATAACACGTTTAGTTGAACTACTTAGTGCTCTTGACTCCCAATAGGACTGCAATATTCCTTGCTTGGATTTTATTATGGACTGGAATTGCTTCTTTTTGCCACTCTATGATAAACTAGTTTAGTTTTTAGTTTATTTAGTTTTTAGTTTATTTATATACCACTTTTTGGCCAAAAGGCCCCCAAAGTGGTGAACAAAATATTAAAACATATTACAAAAAAAAGTGTAGTTATATATAGTCTGTCATCTGCAAGACCATTTCATATGGCCCTTCAGCCATTGCTATCCTACCATGTCACTACCTGTAATAAACTTAAAGGACCATACGGCAACTTCATAGTTTGTTTTTCTGAAAGAGTATGCTACTCTTCTTAGCATTCTTAATAAGAGGAAGAGCTGTACTCAGTGGTAGAGCACATATTTTTTGCATGCATAAAGTCTAAGGTTTAATCCCTGGCAGCTGGAAAAAACACCTTTCTGAAACCCCGGAAACCATTGCCAATCACTGTAGACAGTACTGAGCTAGATGGATCAATAGTTTGATTTATTACATGGTTGCTTCCTAAATTTCTTTGTATAGTGATAGTAGTAAGCACAAGTCCACGTTCTTGTGGGTACCCAAAATATCAAGGAGTAAACCATACTGTGCTAAGAGACAGCTCTTTAGGGGACAGCACCTGAAAAAAAACAATATACTTAATTGGTTTATAACTAAGTCTTCTGTGTCTTTTCAGCTAGTTGGAAAACTTGCAGCCTGAAATTCAAAGCCTAGCCAAGCACCTTCGCTATGAAGTTTCGGTTTGTGCAAAGCAGCAGGGTTGGTCTGAAAAGTTAGCCAGGTAAGAGCATGTGAACAATATTCCAGTTAGTCTAGCTAGAATAAATATGAAAGTTCTTTAGTACTGCAGTATTTTGCTTCGTCACGGGCACTGCAAACCACATAGTGATGCATTTGTAAGTTTCTTATTATACAGCCAAGAGAGTGGCTGTATACTGTAGTCAGCATGGATTTTTCACATTCTGCAATATTAAATTGAAAATACCCCCCACATGCCATTCTGATGCTTCCCATAACCTCATTTTAAAAGGAAACCTTACAAAACTTATAATCCTGAACTCAGAAACACTTGCTTAACAACCCTCTAAATTTTCATGCCAATACACACAACAGTCAGAGAGAATCAAGAGTGCAAAGTGTCAAAAGAGAAAGAAAAAATCCAGACCCCTTTTGGACTTTTTTTCTTTCAGAGTTCTCAATATTAATTCATTAATTAATTCATTAAAGATCTGCCATGTTCATAGAGTACTTGTAATCCTATTACTGACCTTGCCCCATACTCTGACCTTCATATTCTGTAGTTTAAATTTTTTTTAAAAATGACTGTCTTGAGTTTTAATTAATTTAAGCAATTGAGCATTGAACTGAATGATAATGTCAGGTGTGCTCAGTAAGAACTGTCAGCCTTCTAAAAGCCAGACTCACAGCTGCTTGGCATGGCTAATCAGGGAGCCACACCCACACTAGACCTTTATTTCACTTCAGACAGTTGTGGCTTCCCCAAAGGATCCTGGGAAGTGTAGTTTGTGAAGGGGGCTAAGAGGAGACTCCGATTCCCCTGACAGAGCTCCAGTGGCCAGAGTGGTTTAACAGTCAGCTGCTCTGATTGAAGCTCTGTGGGGGGAACAGGGCCTCTCCTAGCAACTCTCAGCACCCTTCAGTAATTACACTTCCCAGGATTCTTTGGGGGAAGCCATGACTGTCTAAAGTTCTGGTGTGGATGTGGCCAGGGACAGCTTTGGTTTAAATTTTAATGGGAGGCTACATGTGCCTGCTGTAGAATAAAAAGGTGGGGGAAACTCTGAAAAAAAATATTGTTCAGAATGTTTTCCTTTTGGAAAGGGAAGGGACTTCCCTCTTGCTCCTTCCCTCCCCCCTTCCTTCCTTCCTCCCTCCCTTCCCCTTCCCTTCCAATTCCCTCCTTCCCTCTCCCCCCTTTTCCCCCCTTCTCCCCCTCCCCTTCCAATTCCCTCTCCCCCTTCTCCCCCTCCCCTTCCAATTCCCTCCTTCCCTCTCCCCCCTTCTCCCTCTCCCCCATGGTCAGTTTTACCTATCCTAAGCATGATTGCACAGGGGTAAATCCCATTGAACTCAATAAGCATGCAAATAATCAAACCTGCTCCCCTCCTTCTCCCTCCCATCATCTCCCTTTTGCCCCTTCCCTCCCCCTTCCTTCACCCCTTCTCTCTCCCCTTCCAATCCCCTCCTTCCTCCTCCTTCTGCTCCCCTCTTCCCCCCTTCCTCCTTCCCTCTACTCTCCCCTACCCCTTCTCCTCCCCCATGATCAGTTTTACCTATCCAAGCCATGATTGCACGGGAGTAAATCCCACTGAACTCAGTAAGCATGCAAATGATCAGACCTGCCTCTCCTCTCCTCCCCTCCTCCCTTTTTTCTCCTCCCCTGCCCACTCTAGGCCTCCCTCCCCATGGTCAGTTTTACTTATCCTAAGCATGATTACAGGGGAGTAAATTCCACTGAACTCAGTAAGCATGCAAATGATCAATCCATTCTCTGCAAACTTGCACAGGATCGCATTGCTTACCTCCCGGATTAAAAAGCAGAGAAATTCATTAATAGGCAAAAAACCTTGAGGTTTAAGAACGTTCTATCAAACTTTAAAAAGCAGGGAAATTGAGCAGCTGTAGTGAATGCACCAGGGGAGCAGGAGACCTGACCTCCTCTCTGAGATATTGTACTGCCCTACAAATTTGTCAAAATGCAAACACCATTTGGGCTGGTCTTTCACAGTCCAATCCACTTCCTTTGCAGCTTGGGAGAATTTGGTAACATGCCTCTGAGCATATGGTGAGTGTTGCAACAACTGCAATCATCCCAAATAACAGAAAGAAGCCATGTGCTGTGCTGATCTTGTTTTAGCAGGGAGGAAGCAACAATATTAAAACAGCTGATATAGTTCAGATAGTCACTTTAAATAGGTTTGATTTACTTTGCAATTTTAGTGAAGTTTCCTATAGTAAATCATTTTCTTTTGCTTCATTTCTGTGAATATGTGAAGTACAGCAAGACTTTGCAATACTTAAAAAAACAATTGTGGAAAAAGGCACTGACTGTTCTGCAGAATAATTTCCAATGGACATCAGGAGTGTCTTAGTTTGCACAAGATAAAAAAGTGGGAGGTGAAATATATTCTAGCAAAATTCTAGGTGTGCTCTATGTTTTTAATTGACCATGCCCACCCTTCCTTAAGTGGAGTAGTTTAAGCATAGCAGGCTGAAAACATGGATCTTGGGCAGGCCAATTTTGTTTTTTCCAACAGCTAGACTCATTGCTTAAGTAGCAACATATTGGAATCAGTCTGATTTTACATCAAACTGCAGTTTCAGATTCAACTGTTAATGCACCCAAAATAGAAATAGAGCATAACCTCCAGTTTGAAACACAAAAGGCTGTCTTCACTATCATGTGACATTGACCAATAAAAAGGCTTCAAAATTAATAAAAATAAATTTGACAGATTTCTAGGATGAATAATGAGAGAAATATAATTTTCTAGGCTAGATTCTCTGTACAAACAGTAGTAACACAGAAAAGAAGTAAAGTAAGAAGAACACCAACAAACATACAAAAATGTAATCCTCCATCTTTGGAGTTGGCAGGTGTTGCCCCCACTCCCCATATGCTCAGAGGCACGTGTTACCATATCCTTCCAAGCTACATAGGAAGTGGATTGGACCGTGAAAGACCAACCCAAATTGTGTTTGCATTTTGACAAATTTGTAGAGCAGTACAATATCTCAGAGAAGAGTTCAGGTCTCCTGCTCCCCTGATGCACTCACTGTAGCTGCCCAATTTCCCTGCTTTTTAAAGTTTGACAGAAATATCTGTTGGCTATAGGTACGTCCTTAAACCGCAAGGTTTTCTGCCCATTAGTGAGTATCAATAGTGGTTCTGTTATGGTACATCCATGCAATGTATAATTGTTTTGCACTTTGCATCTAGATTTGACTTTCATTGTCTCTCTCTCTGGCTCACAGACACATTTTTTGGATTCCACCATTCCCTTTTTATTCCTTCTATTAAATCTTTGTACATATTCTGGTTAGCTATTTATAAAGATCAGTGTAACCTCCTCCTTACTGGTCTTCCCTCTTTTTTGTTTCCATCCAGGTTCCATTTCAAGAAGAATCTGAAAAGAATTGTTTCAGAATTGTACATTCGAGATAATTGTCACCCTTTCAAGGCCAGCTTGCTCGTGTGGGTACAGATTCCAATATGGGTCTTTGTTTCCATAGCTTTGCGTAACTTCAGCATTGGTAGGGCAGCTTCTGAAGGTAATAATTTTAAATTGCTGTTTGTAAAATTCATAGTTTTCCCCCCAAATCGCATTTCTCAACCACTAGTTAAAATGAAAGTGCCTCCTTTCAAGTATGACATCTTGTTAGCTATTCAACAGCTCAGTGTAAAATAATATTAATGGTGTGCCAGAGTAGCTTCCTCTTTAAAAAGCAGTAGTTAGCTTTCTGGAAATTCTTACAGATAGGAGAGTATCTGTAAATTCCATGTTGTAGTGAGCTCTGAAATTAAATATTTGAAAACTGTCTCAAAGTGGTCCACCATTGTGAGGTGTTGACTTAACTTTCCTGCAGTAGATAAGATGCTTAATGTACTTATTAAAAGGTTCAGTTCAATTCAAAGTTCATTGTAGCCAAAACCAGTATATAAAATACACAACATTAAAACAATAGAACTTAATTAAAATTATGAAAGATTTAATGTAGCTTGCTAAAGTGAAAGAGTAAGGGTGGTGTGCATTAGTATTTAAGTGGCAACAATGTTGTTGTTGTTATGTGCCTTCAAGTCGATTGTGACTTATGGTGACCCTATGAATCAGTGACCTCCAAGAGCATCTGTCATGGACCACCCTGTTCAGAACTTGTAAGTTCAGGTCTGTGGCTTCCTTTATGGAATCAATCCATCTCTTGTTTGGCCTTCCTCTTTTTCTACTCCCTTCTGTTTTTCCCAGCATTGTCTTTTCTAGTGAATGTGGGAACAATAGCTAAGTGTAATTCAAGTAGTTCCTCCTTCCTGTAGTAAGGATAGAGGAGAAAATGGCGTCGTCGTAGGAAGTTGCTGTAGTGAGAGCTCCGCCGCCTTTACATTTTGCAACATCTTTAACATCTTTACAACATTTTTAACATCTTTTAACATCTTATGGGGTTCGAGGGAATGAGCGTAAGTAAGCGCCTCCCCCCCTCTTTTCATTTACTTGGTTGGCCACCCCTTTTACCTTTCTACCTTCTTGTGACTGGCGAGGTGGAGAAGGAGGTATTAACAATACGAACGCTGATAGCCTACCGATTGCCGCCGGGCCCAGCGGAGGGGCATTTTTGGGGCGGGTGTCCCTCTTCGGCTCGGATTCTCGCCGCTGCCGCTCCTTGCTCCGGCTTGTGCCTCTGCCACCATCGCTGTGGCCTGCATGCCTGTTGCGGCCTGTGCGCTCTTGCCGCGGTCCGGGTTGCCGCCGTTGTCGCCGTTGCTGTTGCTGCTCGCTCTCTGCCGCTGCCTGTGCCTCTCTGCTGCTGCTGCTGCTGCTGTGGCCTGCATTTCCCGGTGCGGTCTGTGCCTCCCGCCGCCGTCGCTGCTTGGTGTGGCCTGTGCCTCCTTCGCCGCCGTTGTGACTTGCGTTCCCGTCGCTGTTGGGTTGCTGGGCTGCCTCTTGGAGGGGCGGCGTCCCCTTGGCTTCGGGGCACCTCCCGCTTGGCGGGGAGGCGGCCGGCGTCGGGTGTGGCGCGGTGGAGCCGGGCCGGGATTGGGGTGTGCCCGCGCTGCTGTGTCTTTTGCGGCACTTCTATCTGTGGCGGTGCACCCTCTGCTGGCCGCAGCAGCGGATCAGGATCAAGACCGAGAGGAAAACAGGACCTGTGAGGGGGCAGAGGGCGAGGCGCTTGGTCGCTTGGAGCTACTGGTCGCACTGGAGAGACGGTGGGGACTGGAGACAGCGGCCATATAGACGAGGAGAATCATCGTGGAGACCCAGAAACGACGAGAGGCAGGAGAGCAAGAGGACAGGGGCCTTTTGGCTGTGGATGAAGCATCTCCACATCTGGGAGTAGGAAAGATACGGACAACCTAATTATTTTATTGGGGGTGGGTGGCCTGCCTGATAGGCAGACGGGAGGGAAGGCATGTGCAGACCGGAGGGGGTTGCTGAGGGAGGAGTGGGGAGCCACCATATTAAAAGGCTAGGCAGCAGATCCTGGAGTGCGGGTGGCAGGCCACGCCAATTTAGGGGAACAAGGGATAGATGCCTTATATCCATCCCTTGTTCCGGGCCTGTCCACAACCAGAAGATAACTGGGGGATGCAGGACTCCATCCAACCTTCGACTGCTGTTATGTAACGCCAGGTCTGTGGTACAGAAGACATCTCTCATCCATGATATGATCTTGGATGAGAATGCAGACCTGGTATGCATTACGGAGACCTGGCTGGACGAGGCCTCAGCTCCCATACTTGAGGCCATGTGTCCAGCCGGTTTCCGATACGCACAGCAGCCGAGGATTGGTAGGCGGGGAGGGGGTGTGGCAGTTACCTATCGGGAGTCCTTGGTTTTCACCAGACCCCTCCTCCACGAGACCAAGTTTGTTGATTGCATGTACTGGAGGTTGGGCCCAAAGGGCAGTTTAGGGATTTTACTTGTGTACCGCCCACCCCGCTGCACAGTAGACTCCCTGACCGAGGTGCTAGAAGTGGTCTCGGCCGTGCGATTGCTCTCCCCCAACCTATTGGTTTTGGGGGACTTCAACGTACATGCTGAGGCCGCTCTTATGGGAGCCCCTCGGGATTTCATTGAAACCATGACTTCTTGGGAGCTGCACCTTAGTAATACAGGGCCCACCCATGTAGCTGGTCATGCTATTGACCTTGTGTTTGTCTCGGGAGGGGAGGGGAGTGCTCTGGAAATGGGGGCTGTTTTTTCTAACCCCGTGTCATGGTCAGATCACTACCTGGTGAATATAGACCTCTCAATGCCGCACACCCTCCGCAGGGGTCAAGGACCTATTAAGATGGTCCGCCCCAGACGCCTGATGGAACCAAAGGGATTCCTGAATGCGCTGGGGGATTTGGAACTGACTGAAGGACACCCGGTCGAAACCCTGGTGATGGAGTGGAATAGGGAGATCACTAGGGCGGTAGACCGGGTGGCGCCGAAACGTCTTCCCCCCCTGAATAGAACTCAGACAGCACCCTGGTATACACCACGGTTGCGGGGTCTGAGACAGGAGGTGAGACGACTAGAGCGCCGGTGGTGGAAATCTTGTACTGAAGACGATCGGACACTGGTTAGAGCAGCAATAGCGGCCTACCAGGTGGCAACAAAGGCAGCGAAGAGGGAATTCTTTGCTGCCTCTATTGCGTCGGCGGAGTGTTGTCCCAGGAGGTTGTTCCAAGTGGTCCGAAGCCTGGTCGGTCCAGTTGCTCAGGAACCCATGGAGCATTCTAAAGCCTCCTGTGACACATTAGCTAAACACTTTGCTGATAAAATCGAACGCCTGAAGAACATGCTTCCGTACACTGTGGACACAGGAAGTAGGCCAGAGTCGGCCAGTTGCATTCCGGTCTGATGGGATCGGTTTCAGCCTCTCCTCACTGAGGAAGTGGACAAGGTGCTCTCTACTGTGAAGCCTACCACCTGTCTGCTTGATCCTTGCCCTTCGTGGCTCATTATGAGCTGCAAAGAGAGACTGGGCGAAGGGATCAAGGCAGTGGTAAATGCATCTTTGGAAGAGGGTGCAATGCCATCAGCCCTTAAGGAGGCAGTGATTAAGCCCATTCTGAAAATGTCCTCCTTGGATCCCCAAGAATTGAACAACTTTCGCCCAGTCTCTAATTTACCATTCTTGGGCAAGGTGATAGAGCGAGTGGTGGCCAAACAGTTACAGACACACTTGGAGGAAACAGATTACTTAGACCCATTCCAGTCGGGCTTCAGGACTGGACATGGAACTGAAACAGCCTTTGTCGCTCTGGTGGATTATATGAGGAGGGTGTTGGATAGGGGAGAATATACCTTCCTCGTCCTCCTGGATCTCTCAGCGGCTTTTGATACCGTTGACCACGGTATCTTGGATTGGGAATGGGGGGCACCGTTTTACGATGGTTCCATTCCTATCTCTCAGGCGGGTACCAATGGGTAGCATTGGGGGATGAGGTTTCAGACCCTTGGCCTCTTAATTGTGGAGTGCCACAGGGTTCTATCCTCTCCCCCATGCTATTTAACATCTATATGAAGCCGCTGGGAGCCATCATCAGGAGTTTTGGGCTGCAGTGTCACCAATATGCGGATGACACTCAGCTCTATCTCTCATTTAAGTCTTCATCAGAATTGGCTGTGAAGACGTCCAACTGCCTGGAGTCCGTAAGTGGATGGATGGGCGAGAATAGGCTGAAGCTAAATCCCGACAAGACCGAGGTGTTGCTCGTGGGTGACAAGAGAAGGTTAGGAGATATTGATCTGGTCCTTAATGGGGTGAGATTGCCCCTGCAGGACCAGGTCCGCAGCCTAGGGGTCATTCTTGACTCCCAGCTGTCCATGGAGGCTCAGGTTTCGGCAGTGAGCCGGGCGGCTTGGTATCAATTACATCTGATACGGAGGCTGCGACCCTGCCTTCCTGTACGTCTGCTCCCACGAGTGATACATGCCCTGGTCTCCTCTCGCTTGGACTACTGTAATGCGCTCTATGTGGGGTTACCCTTGAAAACGGTCCGGAAACTGCAACTGGTGCAGAATGCAGCGGCACGCTTGATTAAACGTAGCCGTTGCCGGGATCACATCACCCCGGTGTTGATGGATCTGCACTGGTTGCCAGTGGTTTACTGGGCCCAATTCAAGGTGTTGGTGTTAACCTTTAAAACCCTATACGGTTTCGGCCCAGTTTATCTAAAGGACCGCCTCCACTATCACCAATCAGGCCGCCTTACAAGATCAGCCACACAGGACCTCCTCTCGATCCCACCAGTCGAAACAGCTAGGCTGGTGCGGACCAGAGAGAGGGCGTTCTCGATGTGGCCCCCACCCTCTGGAACTCTCTCCCTTACGACCTTTGACATGCCTCCTCCCTGTTGAATTTTCGCCAAGCTTTAAAGACATGGCTATTCAGGCAGGCCTATAGGAACTTGGGGGGTGGAGTAGTAATTTTGCTGTTTTAATTGATGTTTGATGTTGGATTACTTGATGATTGTGTTTTGATTATATTGTATTTTAATTATTGTTGTGAGTCGCCTAGAGTGTCCGTTAAGTCAGACAGATAGGCGACTAACAAATAAAATTTTATTATTTATTATTATTATTATTAAGATAACAGACTTGCGGAAGTAGTTCTCACCTGTTCCTTTTTAGGCATAATCCCTAATTCCTCCCTTCTATTGTAGAATTCAGTTGTCTGAAAATGTAGCTCATCAGAATTACAATTTTGCTGGTGCCAAGTTCAAAAACAACTTGGCTGAGGGACTGTGCCTCTCTCTTGGAACCTATATAAACATTAACAGTGGAATATAGTTGAATTTGTGATTGTCAGAATAATATCAATGATATCAAGCCAGGAAATATTTCCAAGGAGCTCAGCACCCTTCTCCCTCTTTTGGTAGGGGGCATCCCTGTAAACTTGCTGCAGTTCATGTCTGCATCAAACGTGAACTTCATGGCCATATTTACATTCTCTTGGCCAGGAATGGGAAAGGGAGAGTGGTGAAACTGGCATTCACTACCAATCGCCTTTGTGTCCCAGGTTCAATTTTACCTGATAAAAAGTTCATGTATTAAATCCAGAGGGAGGGACGTCTTTTTTTCTTTGAATTCTTGGAGATGCAACTTGGAGTGAGACAAAGAGAGTAGAGATATACTGAGTTATGCTGGCACAAGTGGATTATTACAATTATCCCTTTTTGCTTATACTGGGGAATGCATCTGTGTATTGAACCACACATGGATTTTATTTTGTTTAAGATTATTCTTTATTGAATAAAGTTCTATGAAAAGCAAAACAAAATAATAATAATTATTATGTGTTAAAACAGATATTGCCCACCATCTAAATGCTTGGTACATTGCTATGCAAAGGAAATATAATTTCAGTGTGATAAAGATTGCTAGCGTGAATATAAATTTTTATATGTACAGTAATACTTCAGTTAACAAATCTCCCAGAAAAGAAACTCCTTTTTACAAAGTCTTTTTTGGGTGCAAGGGACAGGCGGGAGCACACTCTGACTTAGTTAGAATGTGGCTCCATGTCTTCTGGATTGTGGCTGCTGAAGGCAGTTGTCTCATGCATGGCTGGAATGGCGCTCCTTGCCAGGTGGTACAGGCACCTCTGCAGTAAACAGTGCTTCGGGTGCCCTAGAAGTACTGTTTGTCGCAGGCACATCTGCTCGAGTGTGGAGGAGGATGGCAGAGAGAGAGAGAGAGAGACCAAGCACAGTGTTATGGTGGCGGTGGCTGCCCCTTGCATGCCTGCTCAAGTGTAGGGAGAAGAGAACTGTGCTCAAAGCTTTATATTGCTATAGCAAGATGCTACATGATAAAAGAAAAAAGGCCTGGATGCATTTTGGAAGAAGCCTTCAAATGGTCTGTATGCAAGGCTTACCTGACCTGGTTGTTTCATTTCAGATATGCATATTGTTAGTTTCAAATAAAAAGTTTGCTGAAATACATTGAACTGCTCTTCTTTTTTGTGGTGGTAGAACCTATCCCTATCCTTTCCATGTTATTCCTACCTCTGGTACCAAAGTTTCTCTTTAAGAAGTAATGTCCAGGAGTGCATGTACTTTGTTAACTGAGGTATTATTGTAGACTACCTGTTTGTACATGCCAATATTATTTCATGAACAAACTTTGTATTAAAACCATTTTCTGCTGTAAATGCCAAACGAAAAAAGAAGGCCTTACATCGGCTGCATTCAGATATAATATTTATTTATTAAATTTCTACCCTGCCCTTCCTCCCAGTAGGAGCCCATGGTTTAATACTAAACCACAATTTAGCTATAATGAGAACTAACTGCAGCAAACCTCTGGCTCACATGTTCCTCCTCCTCCTCTTGGCATATGGGGGAGGAAATCTGAAGGGAAATTGTGGGTTGTTACAAACTGACACTGCAAACTTTCCATTGTCTTCCCATTTGTGAAGTGGAGCAAGAGCCCAAGATGTGTTCTTATAATACAAAACTGTGGTTTAGGATTACATCTGACTGTGGCTGTTGTCTGGCTCATGAACGTGCTATCACTTGGGCTTTGCACTTCCAGGGTGACGGATTCCATAGTAGTATGACACATGTTTATAATTCAAGCATAGTGCACAGATCATACTGTTCAGAGGCTCTCTCATTTGGCATAATGGTTGTACTGGAGCATAGATAAGGAGAGAGTTCTTACTGGCTTGCTTAGAAACTGTTCCCAGAGGCTACAGACTGAATCTCTGATGCATCACAGTACTGTGCTTCCAGCAGATCACATTTGTCAGGGAACTAGTTGCTACGGTCCACGCTGCTTTAGAGAACACAACAGGAACCCTCACCTGTGGTTATGTTGTTTAAGCTCTGAATCTTTCAGCATGAGTTGTTAAAATTGCTCCGTAGCCACTGCTGCAGCCTGACTTTCCAGGTGCAATGATGGATCTAATTGCAGGGGCTGCAAATCTGGATCACAGGGCTGCAAATCTGGATCACAGGGAAAGAGAAGACAGTTATTCTTCAGAAGTTGCCAGTCATTTCTGCAGGATCTGTCAACAATCTTTTCTTGTCAGGATTGAGCATGTCTGCCCAACCCCATCCCCGTTTGCCAAAACAATACTGCATTTTTAAAGCAACAAAAATATGCCAATTGTGTGTGTATGTGTTTTCAACAGGGCTTTTCATTCAAGAGCAACTTTCCACAGGAGGTATCTTCTGGTTTATGGACCTCACTGTACCTGACTCAACTTGGATTTTGCCAATCACTCTTGGGATCCTCAATCTGCTGATAGTGGAGGTATTGAATGGTGAAGTTGGCACTACAGTACTTTAGCTGACTGTATTGTAACTAGCACAACAGTTTCTCAGAGACAGAGACATCTGTTCTCTTACATTTCAGGCATTCTGGTGAAAACACTGGTGAAAATATTTTAATTGCAGTTTTGGTATTGTATGGCTTTGCTTACTTCAGAGAATTTCAGACTGCACACTGGAGTAAGCATAATCAGTTTTACATATTTCTGACATGGTTACAGAAGATGAATGCATCATACCAAGATCCGAATAGCCTCATAAGTGCAGCGCAGGCTCATTCTTCTTTTGTGGTAGAGATTATCCAGATATGGGTTATTCTCACTTCCTTCAGAGACACTCCCTGCTGGGTCCCTTTCAGTAGGAGGAGCCTTCCCCTGTTTTACTTCTGCATGTTACAAAGCAAAAGGGCTTTTTGGTAATAATAGCAGCAGACAAGAGTATTTGTTTCCTAACAGTTTATCTGACGTTGATTAGGCAAACTTCTGCCACATATCTGCTGTACACACCATGGAAGAGAGAACCATTAACTGGCTGCAAAGAGGAGTGGAAGGCTCCTGGGACAGTTAAGGAAAGGAGATGCGAGCATCTCAGGCAGGGATTTGGCTCACAGTTGGACCAGCTCTTCTCATCAAGACACTTGTCAGCTGTTTGGAGGACAGCGCTAATCAGCCAAAACAGCGAGGCAGAAAACAGTGGGTAAAAACTAAGGTTTAGCCCAAGGAAGTCTGTCCCACAAATCAGGTCTTCTTTCCTTTCTCAGCCCCAGTAGATGGTGATGCCAGTCAAGGATTTGAAAAGTGAATTAATTGGCATAATGCTAAGACCTGCGACAGGCAGGAATAATTTTATTTATTTATTTTATTTATTATTTCAATTTATATACCGCCCTTAGCAGAATAGCTCTCAGGGCGGTGAACAAATAATCTTCGCTTTCCTACTGTTCATCCAATCCTGACGTCTCAAAAATTGGATTTAAGGAGCAGGGCTGGTCAGTTTTGCATAGAGCAGTTCATAAGCACTATAAAGTGGGGAGAAGCCACTGTACCTCATAGTATTCACACAAACATTTAGGAGTTATGGGAAAATCCCCTCAAAATTTGTGAATCCAAGGCTCCTCAATCTCTTAAAATGTATGGCAACTAATACCTCTTAACAGCAAGAAGTTCAAACCCTTCCCTTCTCAGAAAGAGAAGAGGGTGAGCTGTCCAGCGAAGAAACTTGGTGGTTCCAGCAGGGCTGTGGAGTCGGAGTCGGGAGCAATTTTGGGTGGAGTCAGAGTCGGTAGAAAAGTTCTGACTCCGATTCCGACTCCTTCATAAATGGCAAATGTATATTAACTAGTAATAACAAATTTACTGTAGTAAAATGGTAGCACAAGGCATTTCATCACCACCACTTGAATCCAGAGCTTGGAAAAGTTACTTTTTAAAACTACAACTCCCATCAGCCCCAGGGATTGGGCTCGTGGGAGTTGTAGTTCAAACAAGGAACTTTTCAAAGCTCTGGATTCACATGGTGGTGATGAAATGCCTTGTGCTACCATTTTACTACAGTAAATGTGTTATTACTAGTTAATATACATTTGCCATTTATGAAGGAGTCGGAGTCAGACAGTAGAAAAATAGAGGAGTCGGAGGTCTGGCGTACTGACTCCACAGCCCTGGGTTCCAGTACCTCTGCACAATTCTTTCAAACAGAGGATTTGATATTTTTTTGCTGTTCACTGGAAATGGAAATGGACTGCCTTCAGGTCGATCCCGACTTATGGCGGCCCTGTGAACAGGGTTTTCATGGTAAGCGGTGTTCAGAGGGGGCTTACCATTGCCTTCCTCTGAGGCTGAGAGGCAGCGACTGGCCCAAGGTCACCCAATGAGCTGGAAAGCTACTAAAATACTAAAACTAGAAGAGCCAGTTGTTTCTGTTGAGAAAGCTATCTCTTGAGCCCGGAGAAGGCAAGGTGTTTTCAAGGGCAAGAGCCAAAAGCGCCTGTTAGCTCTGATCTCCTTGGGCAAAGGCTGTGATTTAAAAATGAAAACAAAACAGGAGTTCATGGGAACTCTAAAAGTTTATCCTAGTGGACAGTCCTGTACCTACACTGGTTCGTGACACTGGTTACAAAAGGTAAGGAGGAGACTCAAGAAAGGAGTGTGTCTTATGCAAGTCCCATGAGGTCTTTCCCATTAGAGTGGCTCAGCCTGTTTCTATCAGGGTTGTGACTCCTGGTACATGTTCTGTAGGAAAATGTAGTTACTCTTTAACGTTTACATACATTAACCTAGGTGCTGCCTTCCTGGCACATGGCTTAGACACTTCCCATTATTTTGCCTGCTCCACAGTGGCAGATACATTTGTGTGGTAGATACTCCCAAGGGATAGCCTCAGTAGAGTGTTTCTCAGTGATGTTGCCCGCCTGGAATAGCCTGTGCCGTTAAAGGAGAAAGGAAGAGGGGACTTAACGTAAATGATCATTCACTTCAGTGGATGGCACACATTCAGACCCAGTCAAGGCTTATCTCACTATGTATCAGGAAGTATTTGTGACTTTGAGTCAGTAGTTGAATGTAGTCTTTTGGATGACCTATCTTATTTTCTCTGTGTTTTGGGGGGCTAAAATGCCAACACATGTTCATCATTCACTGTTATAAAAGTCACCTCATTTTGGTTCCAAGTTGTATTTTATTCAGCCATATTATGTCCTGAAATTGGGAGAAGCTCCTCCTGCTTGGGCCCTTTCAGTAGAAGTTATTTGCATAGCCCTGCCTCCAAAGCAGATGGGATGTTTAACCCACTTCTGGATAACCTCCATTCACCAAAGAGAATGAACATTTGCAGTGAGTTCACTGCTCCTTCATTTTTATTACAACTCTTCTTGCTGCATTGGAGGTCACTTCTGAAGTCATCCACGTTGTCAGAGCAGCTTGTTGAGGGTGAGGGCTCATGCTGTAGCCTTTTGCATCTTGGCCCTGGTACCTGGATAAGTTAATTATTAGTTATTTTTATTCACTTTTTAAAAACTTGTTAACGGTGTCTTTGGATCATTAGAGACAAGTTTTACATGAGAAGCTGGATATAAAGTAGATTGCCGATTGCATTGGGAGTTCTCAACAGATAACATTGGGAAGAAATGTAAAGCAGAAATAATCAGTTAAGTTGACCTGAACATACCTGTTATTGACTCTCATGTTTGCCTTGACATCACTCCAGCTGCCATTTTGTTTCCTCTGTTTCTTTAAAGATTTTTTTCTCTCTCTAGATTTTTGCTTTGCAAAAAAAGAAACTGTCAAGGTTTCAGAAGTATGCCACTAACTTCTTTCGAGGAGTATCTGTACTTATGATTCCAGTTGCAGCAACCGTACCATCAGTAAGTAACGTAGAGCTATAGCACTGAAATGGATACTGCCTTGTCTTCCAGGTTTATGGTGTGCTCCGGGAACACATGGCGAGTGAGCCAGTTATTTGAATGCCGCATGCAGAGTAATATTCTCCAGTAGACTGTACAGATACTGTGTGCAGTTTCTGTTGTAGAGGAACTATAAGCTCAGAGCTTGAGCACATATGTTGCATGTTGAAAGGACCATGCTTAGTTCCTGGCACCTCCAGTTTAAAAGGATCAGATTCTGGATAATGTAAAAAAACCTCTGCCTGAGACCCTAGAAATACTGGACTAGAAGGACAAAGTGTAGAGAATCTTCCTATGTCTACATTCATTCTTTAAGATGCATAGTCGAGTGTGTGTAAAAAACAAGTATAAGACAGGCTAGTTACAAATGTTGTCTGCTTCCAAGAGCATAAACAGTTTGCTCTGTAAACTTCTTACAGCACAAAACCATGAGGATGTTCCTGTTTTCTTTTGCAAAAACGTGGACCACAGTAATTTTTGTTTAATGATATTTATGTTATTACATTTGTGTCCCATCCTTCCTGCAAGGAACTCAGTTATGTTGTTTGACTGGTTCAAGACCCCTCAGTGGACAACATGGCTTATCATGAATTTTCTTTCCAGATCCAACATTGCTACACTACGATAATCATGAAGGACCATCTGTGACTATCTGAAATGTTAACGATGATGTAATTAACTCGTAATGAGGCTGTTTGCTTCTAAGATGCTCCGTTTTTAAACATCATAAATTGTAAGAACCAGATGTTGTGGTTGGAGTATCTGATTAGGACCATGGAAATATGAATTCCATTTTCCATGCAACCTGGCCCATGGTCACCCACCTCTAATCCTAACTTACTTCACATGGTTGTTAGGAGGATGAGATGGCGGATGAAGAGAACCTTATACGCCATCCTGAACTCCTTAGACACAGGAAAAATGTCAGTAAATAAAATGAAATTAGTTTTTCACTTGTTGATACTCCTAATAGAGAACAGTACTGTAATATGCGTTCAATGGGGAGGGAGCAGAACTTGGAAAAGTTACTTTTTTAAAACTACAACTCCCATCAGCCCCAGCCAGCATGGCCACTAGATTGGGCTGATGGGAGTTGTAGTTCAAAAAAGTAACTTTTCCAAGCTCTGGGCGGCGGTTAGTAATACTTTTACTGCATCTTGACTTTGTTGAATGTAATATTTCCTTTCTTTTTGGTTTCAGTGCATGGCTTTGTATTGGGTGTCCTCAAGTTTCATGGGCCTTTCACACAGTCTTCTACTACGGTCTCCTGCTTTCCGTAGACTGTGTCACATACCTCGGACCAAGTCTGACTCAGACACTCCTTACAGAGACATTGTTGGTAGCATCTCTGCAAAATATTTCTTGAAGTGAAAAATTTATACTTTCAGAAGACCTGCACTCTATTGAAATGTGGAATTCAATTATGCTCTGTTAAGGCTCCTATTTAATGTGGCTCCTCTGTTGAACTAATGACAACCATGGCATTGTATTTATTTTGATAATAAAGAGTACATGTCATTAAGCTTTGTTGGGAGGCCTTCTGCTAATATGTCGGCAGAGTGGGGAAACGTGTTGTTCCCACTTCTCCCCACCCCACCCCCCTTGAGCCAGTAATTACTTTGTCTAGAACACAATATTTTCAGCCTGTCTGAGATATTTGAATCTCGGCACTTGTTATTAAAAACATTTCTTGCCTGTTGGTTGAGTATAACAGGGCATACCAGACCACCAGGGTATATTTTTATAAGTCATACCCGGTAAGGGTAGACAGATGGGTCTATTTCCAGTCCATGCCAGTTTTTGCATGTGTTCGTTTCCTATGTCCATCTTGTTTCCACATTTATTTACTATTTTTAAACCCACGCAAAATATTTATTTAGATACACGTATTTTACATGGAGATATTTTATCTCAATGTATTTTCTAAATAAAGTTCTAAACTAATCCCTAAATTAGGCATTTTTAAACTCAGTTTGGTACTATATAAAGCTCAGAACTGTATCACAAAATTTGGAAAAGTGCAAAATCTGAATAATTACATTGTGATCAATGTAGTGTTTTATTTATTTATTATTAAATTTATATCCTGCCCTTCTTCCCAGTAGGGTTCCGGGAGATGTGAATTAGGTCAGTTCACCAAACAAACTGACCAAACAAAGAGCCCAAACAAAATTCACCTCCACCCTATTATCAGGCTAAAGACCTCCCTCCACTTGCAATATCAATGCCTCCTATCCCAGAACTCCCTCATTGTGGTCTCTAAATAAGCAAGACTACCTAGTGCTATCCATTAGGATGAACTGGGAGAAACATAAAATGTATTAATTGGCTCTCATACCCTAAAAGGGCTTTTGTTAGCTCTCTTCTCAGATATCTGATATGCAAGATGTAGGATCGAGTGTAGTTGGGGGAAATTTGATTAAGCATCATTTCTTATTTAAAATACAGTGGCCTTGCTCACTATGGTTTTATGCAAACCAGCTCCTCACCCAGCTACCACCTGCAGCACAAAGAAGACAGAATCTGACTTGTGTCACACAAAGCTTGGCTTATTTCTAGCTTATCATTCATGGCTTGTTTTAAAGAAACAAATCATGAGCCAGGCTGTCACAACTTAACAAGCCAAGCTCTTGTTTGGGTCGTGGGCAGCTCCTGTGCAAAGGGAGCTCATTCTCATTGAACCACAGTTTGAAACCAAACTGGTTTAACGTGATGTGTGAACATGGCCAATTTATCAATTTCTGACACGTTCAATTTATCAATTTCTGACACGTATGTTGATTCTATATTGATTGAATTATAATTTAGATACTTAAATATGGTTTCTGGAATAATTTTTGTTTGATTTTTTTTTAAGCATTAGCTGGATCTGGGCGTTAAATCTAGTACCTTCTATAGGTGGGTGGTGGCATTAGACCCTGTATTGGCCCTTGTTGATAGTATCCTTTTAGGGTAGGGGTGGCTAACCTTTTCTGGCTGCATTGATCAATAGTCAACCTCCATGGTCAAAGTGTAAAAGTGAGTGTGGTCAAATCTGGGAAATGCAAGTGATTGGAACTTCTGTGATGGAATTAGGGACCTTCAAAACACAGGATGTGGCAATGTGTGTGCAACAGATGAGTTGTTCCAAGACTTCACAAAGAAAAATAGTAGGCTGAGTCATACTGTAGCAATGAGGCCATAAAGGACCAAATAATAACTATCAGAAGATGATCTGCAATGTGAAGTTTAGAAGGTGTTCTTCTAAATCTACTGTTAAAGAGAGGATTGAAAACCAGGAGATGTTTTCAAATGGGTGAAATTGTTTAATTCCAGCCTATGTGAAATGGTTTTGATTTTGTTAACTGCAAAAATGTTCTCATATTTTTCTAAGAAAAATGTATTTTACTGTTTTACCAGTTCCAATAATGACTTCCGTATTTCTTTTTTTAAAAAATTAAGTCTGCACTTAATTTTGATGTGTATAGTTGCTCACATCTTCTGCCCACAATAAAATCTGGGCCAATCAGGAAGCCATGGCATCTCATAGAGGACACCCTCCCCTTTCCTGGGGTGTATGATTTGTCCTAGCCCAGAGCAGATTTTGGAGTGGGTACACCCAGTTACTTATTTTTTTCTGCATGCTTTTTGTACATTTTGGTTTTGTGTAGATGCACTTATGCATGCCCTGCGCCTCGCAGAAGCTCTGGGCCAGGGAGGAGGACACTGGTATGCTATAGAGGACATCCTCCCCTTTCCTGGGGTGTATGATTCGTCCTGGCCCAGAGCAGATTTTGCAGTGGGCACCCCCAATTACTTATTGTCTTCTCCCTCTTTTTGTCCATTTTGGTTGTGGGTAGATGCCATTATTCGTTCCCTGCGCCCAGCAGATGTTTTGGGCCAGGCAGGACGCATTGGTATGTTATAAAGGACACCCTCGCCTTTCCTGGGGTGTATGATTTGCCCTGGCCCAGAGCAGATATTGGGGCGGGCACCCCCAGTTACTTATTTTTCCTGTATGTTTTTGTCTGCTTTGGTTTTGCATAGATGCCCTCATCCGTGCCCTACACCCAGCAGAAGCTCTGGGCCAGGTGGGGTGCAGTGGCGTCTCATAGAGGACACCCTTCCCTTTCCTGGGCTGTTTTATTTGTCCTGGTTCAGAGCAGAATTTGGGGTGGGTACCCCCAGTTACTCATTTTTTTTCTGCCTCTTTTTGTCTATTTTGGTTTTACATAGATGCCCTCGTGCGTGCCCGGTGCCCAGTAGAAGCTCTGGGCCTGATGGGAAGCACTCGCATCTCGTAGAGGACACCCTTCCCTTTCCTGGGGTATAGGATTTGTCCTGGCCCAGAAGAGATTTTGGGGTGACACCTCCAGGTACTTACTCTGTTTAGTAGTCTGAATATTTTTTCATTCAGAGTACTTCTGTGCTTGTTCTTGTTGATAGTTGTAAGATATAATGCAGTCAGGAGAAGGTTTGTTCCTTTATGTGCCTTATACTGGGCTTCTGCGCAGTGCTCTGTGTTAGGAGGCATGAGGGAGGAAGTGGAGAGAAAGAGAAAAAAATTGCTTCAAGAATGGACGGTGGTGGAGAAGAAAGGAGTGGAGGGAGAAAGCCTGAGGGCAGGATGGAGGAGGCAGCAGCAGAATGGAGGTGAGGAGCTCTGTGTGTGTGAGGGTTACCAGACTTTTCCGGCTTTCAGGGGTGATCTCCAGACTCACTCCAGATGTCACTCACCCTCCCCCCGCCACCTGCCTGCTAGCACACTGGCCATACCCCCACTCATTCCCTCACTTGTCCTAACACCCCCACCCCCACTCTCTTGCCCGTGCTCACTCAGCCACCCCCTCTTGCACACACCTTCATAAGAACATAAGAAGAGCCTGCTGGATCAGGCCAGTGGCCCATCTAGTCCAGCATCCTGTTCTCACAGTGGCCAACCAGGTGCCTGGGGGAAGCCCGCAAGCAGGACCCGAGTGCAAGAACACTCTCCCCTCCTGAGGCTTCCGGCAACTGGTTTTCAGAAGCATGCTGCCTCTGACTAGGGTGGCAGACCACAGCCATCATGGCTAGTAGCCATTGATAGCCCTGTCCTCCATGAATTTGTCTAATCTTCTTTTAAAGCCATCCAAGCTGGTGGCCATTACTGCATCTTGTGGGAGCAAATTCCATAGTTTAACTATGCGCTGAGTAAAGAAGTACTTCCTTTTGTCTGTCCTGAATCTTCCCACATTCAGCTTCTTTGAATGTCCACGAGTTCTAGTATTATGAGAGAGGGAGAAGCACTTCTCTCTATCCACTTTCTCAATGCCATGCATAATTTTATACACTTCTATCATGTCTCCTCTGACCCGCCTTTTCTCTAAACTAAAAAGCCCCAAATGCTGCAACCTTTCCTCGTAAGGGAGTCGCTCCATCCCCTTGATCATTCTGGTTGCCCTCTTCTGAACCTTTTCCAACTCTAGAATATCCTTTTTGAGATGAGGCGACCAGAACTGTACACAGTATTCCAAATGCGGCCGCACCATAGATTTATACAACGGCATTATGATATCGGCTGTTTTATTTTCAATACCTTTCCTAATTATCGCTAGCATGGAATTTGCCTTTTTCACAGCTGCCGCACACTGGGTCGCCATTTTCATCGTGCTGTCCACTACAACCCCGAGGTCTCTCTCCTGGTCGGTCACTGCCAGTTCAGACCCCATGAGCGTATATGTGAAATTCAGATTTTTTGCTCAAATATGCATAATTTTACACTTGTTTATATTGAATTGCATTTGCCATTTTTCCGCCCATTCACTCAGTTTGGAGAGGTCTTTTTAGAGCTCTTCGCAATCCCTTTTTGTTTTAACAACCCTGAACAATTTAGTGTCGTCAGCAAACTTGGCCACTTCACTGCTCACTCCTAATTCTAGGTCATTAATGAACTTGTCCTAACACCCCCACCCCCACTCTCTTGCCCGTGCTCGCTCAGCCACCCCCTCTTGCACACTCCTTCACTCGTTCTAACACCCCACCCCCACTTTCTTGCCTGCGCTCGCTCAGCCACCCCCTCGCACACTCCCTCACTCATCCTAACATCCCTACACCCACTCTCTTGCCTGCACTTGCACACTCCCTCACTTGTCCTGATACCCCACCCCTGCTCTCTTGTCCCCACTCTCTTACCCCCCTCGCTCACTCCCTCACTCGCTCTACCACCCCCACTCCTCCCTGCTTGCTCACTTTATATATATATTTTTAATATATGTGATCTTTAGTGGTTGTGTTGCAAGAGTGCTTAGAGGGCTGCTGTTGCAAACTCAGGGAAGTAATTATCATATCTATCTCACCACTTTTAGTGTGTTGCATAGATCATCAAATGTATGTCAGTATTTATTTGGCTGCCATAGAGATGGGGGTGGTGAAAACGGAATGAGACAAACAGAAATGGAGTGTCTCTTTGCAGCCAATAGATATGCCCGCGATTGGGAGAGAGAAGCAAATGAAATTAAATACCGGGGATGAATGGAGGCTTCCCAGTAGTATACTCAAGAGATCACATTAAATTCTTTTGAATGAAGTGTTGTAGAATGCTTCTTTTCCTCTCTGTCATAGGAAAGTAACCCAGAATCACCAAACCATGCAAAAAGATGCATTGAATTGGTGTAGGAAAACAAACCTTTTCCCAGTTTCTGGACATCCTGATTGTATAATGGATACCTAAACTGTGTCAATGACTATTGAAAATGGACTGCCTTCAAGTCGATTCCGACTTATGTTGACCCTATGAATAGGGTTTTCATGAGGTGGTTTTACCATTGCATTCCTCTGAGGCTGAGAGGCACTGACTGGCTCAAGGTCACCCAGTGAGCTTCACGGCTGTGTGGGGATTCAAATCCTGGTCTCCCAGGTGGTATTAAACCTTCTCCTGCTGTTGTCCTCCAGCAACTAGTATTCATTGGATTACTATTTGTTCAGTGAAGTTCAGGCAAAGTGGTGACACAACCTTCTCTGTGTGTGTAAATATTCTTTTTGTGTTGGTAACTGTGGAAGCGATTTTGTCATTGTCAGAGTTACTTTAGCTGAGCTCCCTTTATGGTACTAATTTGAAGGGTCAGATCTCTTTCAGAGACTGTAATTACAAAGAGCTTTGTTTGATCTTGCATCAGAAGCCAAGCTGACCACTTAACAAAGTGAGAGAACTGTAGCCAGAGCTGGTCAGTTTTAGATATAGTTAGCTTGATCTTGTACGCAAGAGCTGGCTTCTTTTGTTTTAATTTCCACTTTCTTCTCTAATAATTTCTTTCCCTTCTCGGAAAGTGTTGACGCTTCTGTGTTGGTTTTCTGCACATTTTTGTTTAACTTAAAAAAGAACATTTTTTGTTTTGTTCTACAAGGATATAATGATGCTGTATAAGCTGTCTTGCTCCCTTTAAGAAGGAAAGATTTTGTGTGGGTGTAGAATAACTGGACATTTATCAGTCTTGCTGTAGAGGAATGAAAGGTAGCATCATACCCCAAACCATAATTTGTCCTTGGCAGCAAACTCTTGAATTACAGAAATTCTATTTATTTATTTATTATTTGATTTATATCCCGCCCTTCCTCCCAGCAGGAGCCCAAATGGCAGAGACAGGGTGTTTTCTCTCTCTGTTTTTATATCATGGTGGCATAAAACCTCCCTGGCAAAACATTCTTGGATTGTAGGCCTTGAAATGACTTTTTCTGTATTTTTTAATGACTTCATATAACATGAGAAACAATAACTCCTGAAAGACTGCATGTGCATTTCCTTTTGTCCTCCCTTATATCCATCCCTCTTCAGAGACCTGTGGTGAATGCTTTAATAATTATGTTAAATGGACAAAAATAACAGACGATGTACTAATTTCAAGTTTTTGGAAACACAGTTCAGTTTAAATAGGATTACTTTTATCTAACATTAATTTAAAGTGTTTTCTGATCTGAAATATTTAACATGAAATTATTAAATTTTGTTCATATAGCTTATTAGTTTACCATTAGATAAGCATAAGGTTACTTCACATAGCTAGGCTATAACTAAATAGTAACTGTCATAGGCAGAGCGTGAACAGATGTACTCATCAATGAATTCAAGGTTTAAGCTGGCAACATGGGCCTGTAGGTAGCAAAGCAGACCCAGATCTTCAAGGGATGCTGCCTTATAATAAGTCAGGCTATTAGTCAGCTAATTAGTCACATTGACTATCAGTGTATCTCCAGGATCTTAGGCAGGGGTCTTTCTCAATCCTACCTGGAGATGCTGGGTATTGAACCTAGGACCTTTCATATGCAAATGTGCTTGACCACTGAGCTATAGCCCAGACAGTGCTCTTGTTAGAGAGCTTCAGAAGTCATTGCTCAAGATTTAACAGACAAAGCAGTTCCTAAGTACAAAGAACATATTCTGTCTGTGTCACATTTGAATTGTATCCAGAGCTTGGCAAAGTTACTTTTTTTTGAACTACAGCTCCCATCAGCCCCAGCCAGCATGGCCACTGGGTTTGGCTGATGGGAGTTGTAGTTCAAAAAAGTAACTTTTCCAAGCCCTGAGTTAGGTACATATAGTTCAACCAGAGCTTGGAAAAGTTACTTTTTTGAACTACAACTCCCATCAGCCCAATCCAGTGACCATGCTGGCTGGGGCTGATGGGAGTTGTAGTTCAAAAAAGTAACTTTTCCAAGCTCTGAGTTCAACCACCTTTATCTGGGCTGGTAATGGTTGTGGTAATCAACATATGCTGCACCTCAAGAGCAGCAGCCTGTTGGAGAAGCCAACATTCCTTCTTTTACTGGTAAGTCTGGTTAATTCACATTCTGCTGCCCCTCCCCAATCTCTTAGCTAGGAGCAAATTCATCCACAGCCAATGATCCACATGAGGTTCCCTCACTCTCATCACAACCTCAAGGAACAAATCAAAGGAGTGATGCTCTCCTTTGCTGTTTCCCTGGGCTGGGGCTGACCTGCTGGCTACTGCCAAATAGGCTTGCCCCTTGGAAACCAGCTATAGCTGTGGCAACAGGCTGCTGTTCTTGAGGTGCAGCAGAAAAAGGTTAGGGAGGTTACGGTTTGTGTCTACCTCCCAGCCAGCAATACTCCTATTGATGTTTATGTTGTGGATGACATTGTTAGGTCCTGCAATAGTGTTGCTAGTTAAAACAGCACTGAGGTCAGAACTCGCATCTGGGTGTGCCACAGGATCTGGTCCCTCCATTTGTATCTCTGTTATGTGGCCTGTTGTTGCTGGCAAGTAGCTGTTTAAGGTTACAGGGCTGTTTCTAAGCAAGGACAGGTGTAGCACCCAAGGCCTGCGGGAGGGGTGTATTGTTGTCCAGAATAGGCTGTAAATCATTGATGATACGTAGAAGTGGTTTTATGGTCATGCTGACTTCTAGCTGCCTGTAGTAAGAGGGGAACATTTTACTGTGAAGTGCTGAAGGGATCACATTCACTACTCTTCTAATTGCACCAGCTGCAGCTTCCAGACCAACCTCAAGGGCAGCCCAACATAGAGCGCATTACAGTAATCCAGCCTAGAGATTACCAGTGCATGGACAACAGTGGTCAGGCTATTCTGGTCCAGAAATGGCCACAGCTGTCTTACCAGCTGAAGCTGGTAAAAGGCACTCCTAGCCACTGAGGTCACCTGGGCCTCTAGTGACAGAGATGGGTCCAGGAGCACCCCCAGACTACGAACTGTCTCTTTCAGAGGGAGTATAACCCTATCCAAACCAGGCAACTGACCAATTATCTGAACTCGGAAACCACCAACCCACAGCACCTCCGTCTTGCTAGGATTCAGACTCAGTTTATTGGCCTTCATCCAGCCCACCACCAAGTCTAGGCACTGGTCCAGGGCTTGCACGGCCTCTCCCGATCCAGATGTTACAGAGAAATAGAACTGGATATCATCAGCGTACTGCTGACACCTCACCCCAAATCTCCTGATGACTGCTTCCAAGGGCTTCATATAGATGTTAAACAGCATGGGGGACAAGATAGCACCACAGCACAACTGCCAGGGGGCCGAAAGACAATCACCCAATGCTATTCTCTGAAAATGACCTTGGAGATAGGATCGGAACCAGTGTGAAACAGTGCCTCCAAAACTCATCTCACCAAGTTGGCTGAGAAGGATACCATGGTCAATGGTATCAAAAGCCACTGAGAGATCAAGTAAGAGTAACAGGGTCGCACTCCCCCTGTCCTCCCGATAAAGGTCATCCATCAGGGCAACCAAGGCTGATTCAGTCCCACAAACAGGCCTGAACTTAGACTGGAATGGGTCAAGATAATCTGTTTCATCCAAGAGTACTTGCAATTGCTGCGCCACAACCCTCTCAATCACCTTCCCTAAGAAGGGGGTATTGGTGACCAGTTGGTAATTGTCGCAGACCAATGGGTCCAGGGTGAGCTTTTTCAGGAGCGGTTGGATCACCGCCTCTTTCAGGGTGGGTGGAACCCTTCTGCAATGATGCATTGACTACACCCTGGATCCACTCGGTCAAACCCCCTCGGCAAGCTTTAATAAGCCAAGAAGGGCAAGGGTCAAGAGGACACATTGCTGCCCACATCATAGCAAGCATCTTTTCTACGCCATCAGGCTGCATCAACTGAAACTGTTCCCAAGAAGTTGCAGCAGACGTTGCACTGGACACCTCATTGCAGATTACAGTAGATGTGGATGGGGTGTCAAGACTGCTACGGAGGCAAGCAACTTTACGCTCAAAGTGCCTTGCAAACAATTCATGGCCTCCGAAGGGTCTAAAACCCAATTTTCTGGAGTTGATGTCAACAGACCCATGACAATATGGAAAAGCTCATAAGAACATAAGAACATAAGAAGAGCCTGCTGGATCAGGCCAGTGGCCCATCTAGTCCAGCATCCTGTTCTCACAGTAGCCAACCAGGTGCCTGGGGGAAGCCCGCAAGCAGGACCCGAGTGCAAGAACACTCTCCCCTCCTGAGGCTTCCGGCAACTGGTTTTCAGAAGCATGCTGCCTCTGACTAGGGTGGCAGAGCACAGCCATCATGGGTAGTAGCCATTGATAGCCCTGTCCTCCATGAATTTGTCTAATCTTCTTTTAAAGCCATCCAAGCTGGTGGCCATTACTGCATCTTGTGGGAGCAAATTCCATAGTTTAACTATGCGCTGAGTAAAGAAGTACTTCCTTTTGTCTGTCCTGAATCTTCCAACATTCAGCTTCTTTGAATGTCCACGAGTTCTAGTATTATGAGAGAGGGAGAAGAACTTTTCTCTATCCACTTTCTCAATGCCATACATAATTTTATACACTTCTATCATGTCTCCTCTGACCCGCCTTTTCTCTAAACTAAAAAGCCCCAAATGCTGCAACCTTTCCTCGTAAGGGAGTCGCTCCATCCCCTTGATCATTCTGGTTGCCCTCTTCTGAACCTTTTCCAACTCTATAATATCCTTTTTGAGATGAGGCGACTAGAACTGTACACAGTATTCCAAATGCGGCCGCACCATAGATTTATACAACGGCATTATGATATCTGCTGTTTTATTTTCAATACCTTTCCTAATTATTGCTAGCATGGAATTTGCCTTTTTCACAGCTGCCGCACACTGGGTCGACATTTTCCACTGGTTGGCTACTTGAGGATCCAATAGAGGCAGAGAAGTGGGCCTTCTTCGCCACCCTCACCACCACACAGTAACTTCCTTAAAGGTAAAACAGTCTCCAAGGGGCAAGGAAACACAGCTCTTACCACACACTTTGAAAACTACGGTATGTGATTATGTGATATTGTTTCCAGGGGCTGCATAGCAGGGGAAGATGGCTACCCCTTGTATGATGATGTGGTGTAACCATTAAAAAAAAAAAGAATTGCACACTTGAAGATGTGTACATTGAATAACTAGAAGGATAATAAGTTGCCTGTCCATCCACACAACCTTTTGCCTTTTTCTAAATTGTTTTCTTCTCTTCAGTTGTCCTATTTTAGATATTAACTCCTTTTAACCTAACTGGGAGCCAAGAGGGATAGCCAATGTGCTATAGAGGGATGATGGTTTCCCTGTTGTATGCAATTAAATATTCTGTTAAATCCCATTATATCATCAATTACAATACTCTTAAGACCAATCAATGTCATTTTAGGATAAATATTGTACCAACTAGGGATGGGGGAGAAATTGGATTCAGTTTACATTTAAAGCCAAATCAATCAAATTTGCATGTTCCAAAACAATATAAGAACCAAAACATAGCCCTCCTTTGAAATTCACACTTTTCTGAATTTTGCAGTGCAGTTGTCCAACAAAGCAATGTTTACAAAAATGCATATATTAGGGGAAAGTGTGCATGAAACTGAACATATCAGTGAAAATAATGCACTGTGTAAGGAGAAATTGCTTGCAAAAATGTATATATGAGTCACACCTGCATACAAAAATGTGGGTATTAGGATAAATTCGCACTAAAATGCTGAAGATTTTTTCTGAGTATTTTTTTAAAAAATCACAAATTTCTGCAGAAATCTGGAGAACTGAATTTAAGATTAGAAAAATGCAAAACTGAGAGAACTGAAAGTGACAGATTCTTCCATTCCGTAGTACCAACAGAACTTCATTGTAACTAATTCACTACAATTAATTGTGGTGCCTAGTAAATGGAAAATTACGGAGGACCCAAGAATAACAAACTGGATATGGAATATTTTAACTATGGGGAAATGAATGCATTTGGTACAGATGCAATTAGGTAAAGGGAAGTAGCCTCCTTAGGTGAACGATGCTGGAGTGAGGGGCAAGCAACCATGATGAGGTGTTGGAGAACAGAGCGTTGTGTGACATGTCATCTGCCCTGTAATTCCTAAGCTAGCCAGTTGCCCTCAGGTGTTGGGGAGGACCCTGTGGAGTTAAGCTTCAGCTACCAGCTTTGAAATGTCATCACAAAGAGTATTTTGCATGCAGAACATCCCAGGTTCAATCCCTGGCATTTCCAGGTAGGGCTGGGAAAGCCTCTCTGTCGAAACCCCTGAAGAGCCGCTGCCAGTCAGTGTAGGCAATGTAGAGTTAGACAGACCAAAACTCTGACTCAGTATAAGGAAGCTGCCTAATATATGGAATAATACATCTTGTCCTTCACCTCCGTCAGCCAAATATCTTGGGCCAGCCCTGATTTGCTGAGAGGGGAGAAGAGTGATAAATAAGATTAAGAATGTATTTTGTGAATGCTTGGAATCACAGCATTTCATTGTGTTCGATTTTTAGAAATGTAATTTGCTGCAAAGGAAACTACAGGATGTGCAATAAATAGAGGAATAGGATCAATCGATTAGGCACAACTATATACTGTGTATTTCCAGGTCAATGTGTGTTATAATATACAATATTAATTTTTCTGTTTAGCCAATTACTTTTTAGAAATAGAATACAGAATAAATAGATAGTCAATGATTCATGGTAAAAACTGTCACTGTTCAATTTTCTAAAATTGTGAAATTGTATTACAGAAATTTAATGGTTGCAGATTCCAGTTCCTGAAAGCAAGGACAAAATAAATACATATAGAGGATGAATTTTTTTAAAATTTACATCAGTCATTTAACAGTTTCATTATGAAATGATTGACCACATTGCTGTAAAGTATTTACTATTGTTACTTACGATCAATCAATCAATCGCCTTTATTGCATAGTCAACAGACCATAGCAGGCACTCACAGCAAGATACAAATACACAGACAAATACATTTTACAATTGTTGTACACTTTCAAAATCTCTTACAGTGCACTGGCTTACAGTACTTACAATACAAAGTAACTATAAGCTGTAAACCGTCAGGTGATTTCAGGTGGCATATAATCAGGCCTTCGGACCCAGCATGTCCTTTCTGATCATCATTGCTTGGTTTAAATATTTGGCCACACTCAAGGTAACTGATTCATCGGAGCCCTGAATAAGAATAATTAAAAGTGCACTGGCCGATCGCCCAGGATAATTTAAAATAATTGGGTTTAAAATATCTTTCCTGAGACAGTCATAAAATTTGCATTTAAAAAGGACGTGCGTGATCATCTCCACCTCTTGCACGTCACAAGGACAAAATCGAAGATTCCTTAAGATCTTTTCATACCTGCCCTCCAACAATCTCAAAGGAAGGGCATCACAACGAGCCAAGGTAAAGGCCCGCCTATACTTAGGAATAGAGAGCCAATACAGATATCGCATCCCATCCAAGCAGGGCAAAATGGGCAATCCCAATGCCCTGGGAGAGCACGGCCCCGCGGCAGCTGCCACCAATTCTTGATTATCTATATCAATTAGGCATCTTTTAACCAACGCCTTGGCCGTTTGGAGGTCCATCTGTAACAATTCTTGGGGTAAAAGACCAATCGACTCAATTTTCAGCCTAACCAGTTTAGGCCACGTTGCATTAACAGGGTTATTTAAAATCTGTCGAGCATAAGACTTTGGAGAAAGCTTAAAAAAACAGCGTAACCAGTAGTAAATTGTATGAAGGCATGCTACGCATTTCAAGGAATTTAAACCCACTTCCAGCATAAGAACGGCCCCTGAAACACATTTAGGGACTAGGGTTGCCAGGTCTCCGGTTTTCTGCCAGAGTCTCCAGCAAAAGTGGGCCGTCTCCGGCTTCCAGCCATATTTGGTGTGAAGAGGCTGATCTCCGGCTTTTGGACGTCCCCCTCAGGCATGCATGCATGATTGACACGCATGGCTGCTGGGTGGGAGGAGCGGCTGCGATGGGCGTTTCTGGCTGCGGTTTGCATCGCGGCCGATAGAGCAGTTTGGAATCTCGTTTGGAAGCAGAAGGCTGCGGGTGGCAGGAGCTGGAGCAGGTTGGACTGCGGCTGATTGCAGAGAGAGAGAGAGGGGGGGGGCCTGAGAGAGAGAGAGGCCTGAGAGAGAGAGAGGCCTGAGAGAGAGGGGGGGGGGAGAGAGAGAGAGAGAGAGAGGCCTGAGAGAAGAGAGGCCAGAGAGAGAGAGAGCCCTGAGAGAGAGAGAGAGAGAGAGGCCTGAGAGATGGGGCTCAGCAGTCTCTGGCCATCACCACACCTTGGGGGAGGAAATTCCATCACACACACACACACACACACTCTCACACCCTGGGCCCCCCCTCTTCCTTTTCTGATTGTGGAAAGCTGGTGGTTCCATGTCTGCCACTGCTCCTTGGATTGTTGAAAACCAAATGTTTAAATAAGCCAAATGTATAGCAGGATGAGGTTGCCATGTGATTTTTTCCAGCTGGGTTTGTGTGTGTATGGAACTTCAGCAGGTGAACAGGCCCGTCCCCTCATCTCTGTGACAATGAAAGTTCTACGTCTTGAATTTCTGGCTGCCACCCAAAGAAAGCTGGCAGCCCCGGGAACAGGTGGGTGCAGAGTGGGTCTTAAAATAAAGAAAGAATCTTGCAGATGGAAGGCAGGGAAAACCAGGCCAGGTTCCCCAGGAACAATGTCTGTTTCCTAATCCCTGTCCCTGATAAATCACAGTTTCCATTTTAAGCATCACTTGTGTTGGAATTGTGGAAATGCAACTCTATTTGGGTGTTTCCATGTCTGGAGGGAGACAGAGAGGAGACCTCCAGGTTGCTAGGCTGTGCCTTTCCTTTGGTCATATGCTCATCTTCCTTCCTGAAAACTGATACCTCTTAAGAATGCTGACTACACCTTCCAACTCTCTCCTTCCTGCTTCTTCGCTGTCTCTTGAAGAGAAGAGATGTCTTTGCTTTGTCTCTCTCACCTGCAGCATGAGGGCAAAGGCCATGTCAGGTCCATGAACCTCCAATGCAGGTAGTTTACTAGAACTAGAATCCCTTTGCTATCTATTGTGTATTTCCTTCAATGAAGCAAGCTGTTCCTTATTTTACTAAGTCTGAATCCTCAGTTATTGCTGCAGCGTAAAAGTCTGCTACTTCACAGGGAAAGTCTCTCTCACTCACTCACTCACTCACTCACTCACTCACT
The DNA here is from genome assembly GCF_030035675.1 of Rhineura floridana. Classification (NCBI taxonomy): domain Eukaryota; kingdom Metazoa; phylum Chordata; class Lepidosauria; order Squamata; family Rhineuridae; genus Rhineura; species Rhineura floridana. The sequence goes on from NC_084490.1 coordinate 60,286,881, forward strand.
CACTCTCTCTCTCTCTCTCTCTCTCTCTCTCTCTCTCTCTCTCTCTCTCTCTCTCTCACTCACACACACACACACACACACACACACACACACACACACACATCAGCGCTGGGTCTGCTCTTGATCCCAAACCTAACTCTGCTAACAAGTTTCTAGTCTTTTTTCAGCATTGAGTTGCCTCCACTCAAGACTCTGGAAGTTAAACCTCTCAGTGTGCGTGCAAAGCCCCCCGCAGCAGAGTAGGAAGCCTCTTTTTGTCTGTCAAGAGCCATTGACCACCAGCAGCCAAATCAACCTGAGGCCCCAGCTGGCTTTGTCTGTGGGTCAGTGGCCTGAGGAGATGCCTTGGGTCAGCTGCCAGCTTGCCCAATGTGCACTTTCAAAATTCTCCTCAAGCAGAGACTGCCCAGTGCTGAACACCCTCCCGCCTGAGAAGAGCCTGTGGAGCAGGTGATATTGGGGGACCTGCAGGCCAGAGCCCATCCCCCCCTTTTAAATCAAGGGAAGATGGCCGTAACTCAGTGGTAGAGAACATGGACAGTCGCTGCCAGTCGCTGTAGACAGTGCTGATGCTGAACCAGATGGACCAATGGCCTAACTCAGTATAAAGCAGCTCCCTGTTTAAATCACCCTTCATTCAGAACCATAAGGACTAGAATCTTACTTTATTTTTAGGGAAACTGTTGCACATGCAGAAGGGCCCAGGTTCAGTCCTCAGTGGCATCTCCAGGTAGGGCTGAGAGACACCCCTGCCTGAAGCCCTGAGAGCCGCTGCCAGTGCAGACAGCACTGGGCTAGAGAGCACCCATGGGTCTGCATCCAACATTCCTGGGTAAATGAAGCGGATCCTCGCATCTGGTCCAATCCTGCCTCAGGCCAGGGCTCGGAGTCTTAGTTTGCCTTGGCCACCCTGCTTCATCCGCCCGTGCTGGGAGCTGCACAGCAGGAGTTGGGCCCATCTGTTCTCCTGGTACCTTTCAGTAGTTTTCAGGTTCCCTTAAGGACATAAGAACATCTAATTCCTCACCCCAACCGTAATAGGAAGCCTGCAAGCAGGACCCTTCAGGGAGGAAGGGCGGGATATCAGTTTAATAGATAAATAAAATAAATAAGCGCAACTGGCCTTCAGAGGCATATTGCCTCCAAATGTTAATGCAGCTTCAAATAGCATTTGCCTTTTTTGCAGCCACATCACACTGCTGGCTCATATTCAGTTTGTGATCAACAACAATCCCAAGATCCTTCTTGCATGTAGTATTGCTGAGCCAAGTATCCCCCATCTTAATAACTGCATTTGGTTTCTTTTTCCTAGGTGTAGAACTTTACACTTATCCCTGTTAAATTTCATTCTGCTGTTTTTAGCCCAATGCTCCAGCCTATTAAGATCCCTTTGAATTTTGTTTCTGTCTTCCAGGGAATTAGGTATTCCTCCAAATTTTGCATCATCTACAAGTTTGATAAGCATTCCCTGCCCCTCCTCATCCAAGTCATTAATAAAAATGTTGAAGAGCACTGGGTCCAAGACAAAGCCCTATAGTAGCCCGCTAGTTACCCCCCCCCAGGTTGAGAAGAAACCATTGATTAGCACTCTGAATATGATTGTGTAGCCAACTGTGGATCCACCCAATAGCTGTTCCATCCAGTCCACATTCAGCTAGCTTGCTAATCAGAATATCATGTGGCATTTTGTCAAAAGCTTTGCTAAAGTTGAAATATATTGTGTCCACAGCATTCCCACAGTCTATCAGGGAGGTTTGTTGTTGTTGTTATGTGCCTTCAAGTCGATTATAATTTATAGCGACCCTATGAATGAGTGACCTCCAAGAGCATCTGTCATGAACCACCCTGTTCACATCTTGTAAGTTCAGGTGTGTGGCTTCCTGTATGGAATCAATCCATCTCTTGTTTGGCCTTCCTCTTTTTCTATTCCCTTCTGTTTTTCGCAGCATTATTGTCTTTTCTAGTGAATCATGTCTTCTCATGATGTGTCCAAAGTATGATAACCTCAGTTTCATCATTTTAGCTTCTAGTGATAGTTCTGGTTTAATTTGTTCTGACACCCAATTATTTGTCTGTTTTGCCTAGAATGCCCTCCCTTGTCCTTAACATGGCTGCAACCATATCTACTCAGAAGTAAATCCTATTGAGTTCTATGGGGCTTAGTTCCTTAATAAGCATGCTTACAGTTGCTGCCTTCAGGGGCATCTATCTGTGCTCCCATCTAACGTCTCTGCAACACTAAGCTCCTTTCTTCCAATAATGGGCTGGCCTGAGGGCACGTAAACCCTTCTTCCCAGAAGCAAGTAAGCTAGATTAAATGTTCCCTAAAGGCGTTGAACTGTGACCTGGCAGACCAGGGTTTGAATCCCCACACAGCCATGAAGCTCCCTGGGTGACCTTGGGCCAGTCACTGCCTCTCAGACTCAGAGGAAGGCAATAGTAAACCACCTCTGTCTGAGTACTGCTTACCATGAAGACCCTATCTGGGATCAACTTGAAGGCAGTCCATTTCCATTTTGCATCACCCTAAGCTTGTGAGAAAGAATGACCTTGTCACTTCAGATGGACCTAGGAACACCCTATTTTAGGTAAGATTTCTATTTTAATCTCCAGAGAATTTTTTTTGAATGGTATGCTCCAAGCAACTGTGGTTGATACAATGTATCATGTTTAATGACATCACCAGGGCCCGTCCCCTGACATCACTAGGGCCCGTCCCCTGACATCACTAGGGCCCGCCCCCTGACATCACTAGGGCCCGCCCCCTGACATCACTAGGGCCCGCCCCCATTTTCTCAGGTTTTTGGATGGTTCCGACCTGGCAACCCTATTAGGGACACCAAATATAGATCTCAAAGCAGCATGCAGAGGTCCTTCTAAGGACTCTTTAAAGTATGGGGACCAAATTGGGGCACCATACAGCAACATCGGAACAATTTTTGTCCTAATTATGCATATAGCTGCCGGAACATATCTCCCACCTTTAGAAAGGTAAAATCGTATTAGTGCTCCCAGATTTTTTCCAGCTTTGGCTTTTATATAATTAACTTGTGGTTTCCAACTACCCGACTCATGAAACCACATTCCCAGATATTTATAGGAATTAACCTGTTCAGCTCTCCCAGAACCTAAATACCAGGGGAATCTGACCTTCCACTTTGAGAACACAATAACCTTTGATTTTACGTGGTTATTTGTTAAAAAGTTATCATTACAATAGGCCGCAAAGCCTGAGAGCAATCTTTTTAACTCTCCTGGTAAGTGATATTAGAACTGCGTCGTCCGCATATAGCAAAATGCACACTTTATCGTTCCCTAATTTGGGGGAATGGGATTGAATCAAACTCATAGCATTAGGGAGGTCAGCCAGGTATAAATTACTTACGATAAAACTTGGTGGTTTGTTTGCTAAAAGTGAAAACCTGCTTTTGTTTCACTTTTGAGCTAGTCTATTCCCATAGCTTCTCATATGCTCTCATCATATCCTAATTGTGAACTTTCCATAGGCATCTGGTTGGCCGCTGTGAACACATAATGTTTGTCTAGATGGGCCTTAGGTCTGATCTAGCAGATCTCTTCTTATGTCCTTAGTAAATGTACGAACAATATTTCTAAAATTAAAGTGTGACCTTACAATCCTCTCATATGTGATTTTCATCCAAAAGGGGGTTTATGGAACTATCCCCCCCTTTTCTGAGCAAACTTTTAAGTTCTTCAGAAAGAAACATTCAGCCTGAAGAAGAGTTCTAAAGACATTTAGTGTAACTTATAGTTAGGCTCTCAGCCATATAGCTCTGGCCTTCTGAAGGTTTCAGTGTAGCAGGAGTATCTTTCCAGAGCTATTACTTTCATTCTTTCAGTATCAGATTGATCATGTTGTATACTATGCACCAGAGCTTGGAAAAGTTACTTTTTTGAACTACAACTCCCATCAGCCCAATCCAGTGGCTATGCTGGCTGGGGCTAATGGGAGTTGTAGTTTAAAAAAGTAACTCAAGCTCTGCTATGCACACAGGGGTGTTGTTGTCCAGGGTTGTGGGGGGGGGGTTGTAGACCCGTTACGTTTTTGGAAGCAGGATCCCAGCCAGGTTCCTATGTGTGACCCCATCAACATAAAATTGGAGTGTGTTAGCCACTGACAAGAGTCCGTGTTATTTGATGATGATTAGAGCCAATGAGAGTGAAAGAAGGTGAGTCAGCCACTGAGAAGACTCTTCTCAATCACTAACACACAGCCTCCCTTTTCATGCTGATTGGCTCCTAGGGAAGTCTGTTGTAGTGGAGTGTGTGGACTTGCAAGATGAGGGAAAGTGGGAAAGGGGGCGTGGCTGTGACAGAGTGTGGCACAACTATCATGAAGGGACCTTGCACTGCTGAATTTGCCACTACACTATGGTATGCACATGAACCACTAGCATGAACTGTTCCAACAGTGTTACCGCATTATGAACATTTTTTTCCTCTGATTTTCCGCTATGTATAGAAGTAGGGCTGAAGGATTCTAAGTAAGTGTCCCCTCTGACAGAGAAGAGGTTTTGTTCTAATCTGACTCTGACAGCCCTTCAAGCTGTACCACACTCTACGTTCTTGGACCTGAGAATGAGGATCCGTTTATTGATACAATACTAGCATACCAGACGTGAGATGGATAATAAAAGTTTATTAAGACTGTAGTTCCTAGTACAGAAAATAAGTCTAATGGTTAAAACTAGAAAACATACAAAGAGCTAGCTACATTTTCTGGAGAACAGGAAACAGAACCTCTCACAAAGAAGAGAAGACAACATTCCTGGGCTCAGGTATAGGTGCAGGACTGGCCTCAGGTCTAGCCGTAATGTACATCACTCATGTCACCTGAGATTTAAGAATCATAACTGGACCTGCTAAATTTGGGGGCCCTCTCTTTCTAGCCATAATCTCTTGGTCATCTCAATCAGACATCAAAAATAATGTGTTTAGGGGGTTCAGGGTCTCACAAGGCTAAGGCTGCAGTCAGGGAGGGGTCAGTGCTTCTCCATCCAAGCACTGCTTGGCAGGCTATATATGGTCAGTGGATGGGCCTTGGATTAACCACTCTGGATTTAAAGAATAAGAGCTTTTTTAAGAATATGAATAATGGTAATGTGAGGGAGATGCAAGTGGAACCAATTTCGGTGGGTTGCTTTGGAGCCCTCTTGCAGCTTGCCCAATTGTAAACATGGGCAGGACGGAAGCAGAACACTTAGGGGATGGCGAGTCAACAAGCGGGACTCTCTGACATGCACTAAAGCTGCATAAAAGACAGCCATCAGGAGCAGCAGAGGCCATTCTTAGCTCAGAATGCTACGGTATTGAGGATCTAGGGACAGACAAAAGAAATGCAGGTGTAAGGGAAGAAGGAAGAGAATATTGCACAGAGAAGACAAAGGAACAGAGAGAAAGCAGGAGTAAGCATTTAGGAGCAGAATTACCCAAAGGGAAGAAGGGCTAGACAAGAAATGCTGCCTATAGTTGGGGATTACCTTAAATGCTTTTGAAAGAGCCCACAAGAAGGATCCTGTAATAAGAAGGATCTCTCTTTTCCTTGGAGGCTAGGGGCCCACCAGACAAGGCCCTGTAAGGACACACTCCTGAGGCATTATAAGAGAAAACCTTACACCTGTTTTTTAAAAATCCTATGACCATGTGTGCCCTCCCAGTGGAGGCAGTATTCCACTCACCTGACCTGCACAGGTCTGCTCACCAAAGATTTCTTCTGGCTCAAGACTGATGTTTCAGGATCATAATCGCTCTTTTACATTAAGTGCTCCTGGGCCGGGCGAGGGGAAGCCCCTGCTATCCATTGTAATAGTGAATAGAGCAGAGTGTTTAAAGGGAGAAACTTTAAGTGATCTTGGAAATTCCCACATTTAAGTACACTGATGTTTGTACTGGATTGTGGCTAGTGAGTTTAAGATGATTGTTCCAAATAATAAATGGTACAAAATAATAAACTATATATCTGTGTAAGGAGAAAATACCTATGTAGGGAGAAAACGCCATCATTAAATATCTCCAAAATATGGCACATGTTGAAGTGCTGCAGTATGTATGTTTGATCAGTTATTGACTATACAACAAGAAACTTAAGTTTTAAAAAATTATTTTTGAATTTTGAAAAATTTCATTTGAAAACCAAGACAAAACAGGAAAAACTGTGTGTGGTTGCTACATACATATAAGCCTATCCCTTAATATTGTAATTGTCAAAAGTTACTTGGTTGATGGTCTGTTTGAAGCACTGTAAATGTGAGTTGATAATGAGCTTCCAAATAATCCCGTGGATGTAAACTGCTTGAAACACAGCACAGGGTGCCCGTTTATACTCGTTTATACGTTTATTACGGTCAATGACCAGTCAAGAAAATAAAATTACAGCCAGTTACATACAAGATAAAAAAGCAATAGACATTACAATATAGGATTAGATAACATACGTTTGCGCTGTGCTGTATAAAAAAACTTAGCGACTGGAATCAAATAAGAGCTATTTTTGCCAGATAGAAGCCATGTTAACCACTGTTCTGGAGATCTATTGGATTGTTTTTGTATAAGGGGTGCAATATGTAAGTCCCTTTCCTCAATATAAAGTGGGCAGGCAAACAGGACATGGTGAAGTGTTTCTAAGTGTCCTTTTCTGCATATACAGAAACGTTGGGCTAAGGGCATGCCCTTGAATCTGCCCTCCAAGAGCGCAGACTCCAGACAGTTGAAACGAGCCTTGGTAAAGGCTAGACGGAATTTAGGATTCGTTAGGACATCTAGGTATGGGGCGTATTTTGGAAAGTGAAAACCGAGATTATGCTGGGAAGGGGAACATGTTTTAGCTGCCGCCTGTGTTGTAGATTGTCTATCAATATCCTTAAGCCTATCCTTAATAATCTGTCTGGCCTTACTAAACTCTATAGAAGAAAGAAATTCAATCGAAAGGCCTAAATAGGGTAGTTTGTCCAAAAAGCATTTCATCCAAGTGGATAGGTGACCTTCTTCCCCAAGAGATGAAAGATAACCTGTCGGGCATGCATACATGATTTTGGTCCAAAAATTAAAGGCAAATAACCATGCTAAGCATTCGACTGAGTAAGATCCCGCTTCCATTCTCAAGGCGGCGTTAGGAACACAATTTTGGACTCCAAAAATTCGACGCAAAAAAATAGATAGCACTGACTCCACTTTGGGGTTGAAAGCATATATCCAAATCTGGGCACCATACAAAAGTTGGGGTAATATTTTAGCTCTGAACACCTGTAATGCTGCTGGAATGTATTGCCCCCCATTATTATAATAATATCGGACAATGCTCTTCATCGCTGTTTGGGCCGTCGCAACAGCCGCACTGATGTGAGGCACCCAGGAAAGGGAAGAATGGAATAAGATGCCTAAATATTTATATGCTCTAACTTGCTCAATTACATGGCCATTGATTTTCCATTCCGGAGTTAATGATGATTTTGCAAAGACTAGAATTTTAGTTTTGGAGAAGTTGATTGTTAATACATTCTCTGAACAATATTTCATAAAAGTTCTAATCAAACGTTTTAGGCCAACTTTTGAAAAGGAGAGCAAGGCTGCATCATCAGCATAAAGCAAGATGGGGCATCTACTTCCTTTAATTTTAGGCGAGTGAAGGTCAGCAGAGAGACAATTGGAGGCCAAATCATTAAGGAAAAGATTAAAAAGGAGCGGGGCCAACACACAGCCTTGTCTGACCCCTTTTGATGTGATGATTGAGTTGGAGAGATCACCATTTTGGCCGCAGCGAACGCGGAGGGAAGTGTTCTGGTGTAACTTATATATCAAAACAGTAATATTTTATCCATCGATGTTTTAGCCAGTTTTGCCCACAGCAAATCCCGTGGAATTGAGTCAAACGCCGCCTTCAGGTCAATAAAAGCACAGGGTGCCAATACAACGGCACAAGCTCTGCCTTCGTATCAATGCTGCACCCCACCTGTGATGCACTAAGTGTAGAGCATTAGCCGTCTGCATTGCAGTGACTGTGCTTCGCTTGGAAAAGTTACTTTTTTGAACTACACCTCCCATCAGCCCCAGCCAGCATGGCCACTGGATTGGGCTGATGGGAGTTGTAGTTCAAAAAAGTAACTTTTCCAAGCTCTGGCTTCACCCAACTGTCCTTGCAAAAGGGGCTTAAACTGCTGTCATAGGAATTGGACAAGTTAGGCCACATTCATACCATACATTTATTCCACTATTATTCCATTTTAAACAGGCATGACTTCCCCCAACGAATCATGGGAAGGGTAGTTTGGGAACTAAGAGTTGTTAGGAGACCCCTATTCCCTTCACAGAACTACAATTCCCCGAGTACCTTAACTCTGGGAATTATAGCTCTATGAGAGGAATAGGGGTATTTAGCACCCTTCAGAAACTACTTCCCATGATTCTTTGGAGGAAGCCATGACTGTTTAAAGTGGAATAATCGTGGAATAAATGTATGATGTGACCGTGGCCTTACAGCCCTTGAAGGCATCAGCAAGCTGATGGAAGTTGTAGTACAAAACGTCTGGAAAAAAACAAATTGGGAAAGGCTGATTTACAGGATCATGCTGACAGGGTGGAATCCTAAACACATGGGTTACTTATTTGTATATAGATAATTTATATTTCACGCTTTCAACATAAAAATATACAACAAGCTAGTAATGTACGATGAAAGTACAATAATAAAATTGGGCACGCATACTTGGGGCCAGCCTAGGACGTGTTGCTGCCCGAGGATGGTGCCTCCCCCTATTAAATGCAGAGAAGGCAACAACACTGCAGTCAACTTTATTACAGGCGATGGTGAGCATCCTCCAAGCGCAGCAGGCTAGCTCAGGGAGCTCAGGGCAGGCTGTGTGACACACACACCTCTGTCTGTTGCAAGCCTCTCAGCATCTGATGGCTGAGGAAGCCAACTCACTTGGGCTAATGGCAAGGCTGGCCCTGTACAAACTAACATTTTATTTATTTAATTTATTTATATCCCACTCTTCCTCCCAGAAGGAGGCCAGGGTGGCAAACACAAACACTAAAAACACTCGTAAGACATCTTTAAAACAGACCCAAAAATGTATTTTAAAAAAAGCTTTAAAAACATCTTTAAAAGCAATTCCAACACAGTCACAGACTGGGATAAGGCCTCTACTTAAAAGGCTTGTTGAAAGAGGAAAGTCTTCTGTAGGCGTCAAAAAGATAGCAGAGATGGCGACTGTTTAATATTTAAGGCAGCCTTTCCCAACCAGTGTGCCTCCAGATGTTGTTGGACCACAACTCTCATCAGCCTCAGCCAGCATTGCCAATGGTCAGGAAAGATGGGAATTGTGGTCCAACAACATCTGGAGGCACACTGGTTGGGAAAGGCTGATTTAAGAGGAGGGAATTCCAAAAGCTAGGTGCCACAACATTAGACGTCGGCTTCCTATGTTGTGTGGAATGGACCACTTGATAAGATTGCAGGAGTGCAATGATCGACTGGGGATAAGGGGTAAGGCAATCTTTCAGGTATCCTGGTCCCAAGCTGTAGAGGGCTTTGTACACAAACAGCAGAACCCTGAACGTAACTGAATCAACTGAGCTAAACATGTTTAGATAAATATGTTTAGGGCTAAGATGTTAGTTTCACTGGAATGAATGACCTAACCCTAAAACTTAGTTCGGCTATGTATCATCATGTTAACCATTGGTTGTATTAAACGAAGTCCTACTCAGAATAAACCCATTGAAATTAATGATCCTAAGTCAGTCATGTTCATTAACTTCAGTGGGTCTACTCAGAGTAAGACTAGCATTGAATACCACCCTATCTGCACATTATACACTTCAGGATTTCAGTGTTAATCACCAGACACCTTAATGGCTCTAAGTATTAATAAATATATGTTTCACAGTCTTTGGCTGCATCCAATAACCAGTAATCAGCAAACTAGTTTTTCTCTCTCCAGGGTGCTGCTGCTGGTCCCAAACTATGTTGAAAATCAAGATGATCAGTCATCCTCCCCAAGCCCTTAATACCAAAGTGGAATTGAAATGTGAGACCACCTACATGGATGCTGGGGTGTTCTGGATCCGTCATAAACGGGACTACAGTACTGACTTCATCTTACATGTCTCTGCAAGGTCCAAAATGACACCGGAACGTGTCACAGGCTACAAATCATCAAAAAATTCTACCTTCTACCGGCTAACTATTCCCAGCTTCAAGGAGGAGAATCAGGGTATCTATCAGTGCGTTCTTTTCCGCAACCAGGCCCTGCACTTCAGTTCAGGCCTCCAAGTGTACCTGCCAGGCAAGTTCCATCTAAACTTTTAGTGCCCATTGCAAGTGGTGAGCCTTTGCACACATTCCCTGCCAGACCAACTTCTTCTCCTTTCTTGGGGTACAGTAGGGCCCCGCTTTACGGTGTTCCACTTTACGGCATTCTGCTGATGCGGCAGCTTTCAATCAGGGGAAATTCCCCGTTTTAAAGCCGATTTTGCCATTTTGCGGCATTTTCACGACATTTTCGCGCAACGCGACCCATTAAAGTCAATGGGTTCCGCTTTATGGTGATTTCCGTTTTATGGCGGGGGCCTGGTCCCTAACCCGCCATATAAGCGGTGCCCTACTGTATTTCCAGATTGTCACTGTTTTTGGGTAGAATATAATTGCATACCGGCAAATTCAGGATTTTGCAATTATAGTTGATTGGGAGGGCTTGTGGAACAAACACACTTCCCTCGAAGATCTGACTTTTTACGATAAGTGAAGTAACAGGAAAATGCTTCAACTGGCCTGATCCAGCAAGCCTAGAACATCTGTTCCATGTTCTTAAGTATCCTCCTAGATTCTGCATCCTAGATTCTGGTGGATCCTTGAGATGGCTACATCTCTCCTGTCACCCAATTAGGGAAGGAGAAATTTGATTCAGTTTGCATTTAAAGGCAAACTTACTTAATTCACACTTTCTGAAACAATATGCAAACAGAAACAAAGATGTCTTTTGAAATTTGTCCTTCTCCGACTTCCGGGAAGGGTGACTTCGCTTGTGCCTGCTTTTGAGACGGGCTCCCGCCTCAAAAGAAGCTTATTCAGATATAAATCAGTCAGAACATTTTTTTTTTGACTGATGAAATTTCTCCCGGGCAGGGAGAAACGTAGAGATCAACCTCAAAAGCCTGTTTTTGTTGGGAGGACTGGATTTCATTAATTTATGAGAAAAGGTCCAGCCAGCAATGCCGGACGGACTTCCGAACAAGCTCTATCTGATTAATGCGATACGTTTATCTTTTCTTCAAAGAGAAAACGGACTAACAGGCAAGCACCCTTCTTTCTATTCTTTTTTTTACTTGGTTTAAATTGTTGCAGCAAAAAGAGATTTGTCAAATGAATCAGCTTTAAAGAGCTTCTGGGTGAGCTATAACTCTTCTCTGTTATTCGCGAAATTAACAGCTTATCTCTGTTTCTATTGCAAAAAGCTGTCCTGGAAGTGCATTCTAAAGATATAAACAGAAGAGGGATTTCTATTCCGAGGAACATTATATTGTCTGGGACTATTCTCTTTTTGGTCTATTTTATTTTGACGAATCTGCTTCTTCACGACGCCACTAACTGTTTTGATGCTGGGAACTAAATTTGTTTTGTGTTCTTGAACATAGAGAGATAAGGCAGGCTGCTCTGTTTATACTGTGATGTCATCAAGCCTGGAATATTAACCCAATTGTTGCTGAAATAAGAAGTGGTTCTTCTTTATTTTTGTTTTGTTTTGTTTTCGTGGTTTTAAAAATGGCAATCAAGAAAGTGGCTGAGAATCTGGAAGTAATTATGTTTCAGAAAATAATGGATGAGATTGAGATAACGAAACAAACCCTGCGACAGGGCAGTAAGGAGCTGAAAATTGAACTGAGCAAAATGATGCAGGAGCTTAAAGAAATAGGGGATCCTGTGAGAGAGGAGAATGAGATCAGAGATGAGAAAAGAAAAAATAAAGGGAAGATACAAGCCCTGGAGATTGGAACAAATGTGGAATTGGAAAAAGATCTGGAGTTTATGGATATTAGAAATAAAATCTACTGTTTGGAATTTAACGTTATCTCTGAAGAAATTAATGAAGATATTAGAGATAAAGTTATCAATGGCTTGGATAATCTTCTGGACTGGAATGACGTGATGGAGCTTGATATAGAGAAAATCTATGGAATTAACTGCAGCCATGTGACAATGGAAAAACTCTCAAGAGATGAGCCAGTGCATTTTGTAAAAAAGAAGAACACAGATATGACTTTACAACAATATTTCAGCAACTTATTCAGAATTGATGGCAAGAAAATATTTGGGATAGAGGAAATTCCCATCAGACTCTTATTATATGACTATGGCTATGACAGCAAGATTATTATGGAATACTGATAATGGAAGATTGGACACTGAAATTACTGGACTTAACAAGACTATTGAAGATGGAAGATGGAATTAATATGGATAATGGAATAATGGCTATTGAAATTATTGGACCTAACAGATTTTGATGAGATGGATTAATCAATATGTTTATTTGGACTATGGTTATGACAATAAGATTATTATTATTATTATTAACGAGATGGATTAATCGACATGTTTATTTGGAGAAAAATTAATAGATATATTTCTTAAAGAATTGAAACCTCTCTTTGACTTTTTGTGGAAAGAATAAAGTAATGTTTATGAGATTTGATGATTAATTAAGATAACTACTGGAGGAAAGTGATTTTATAATATAATTTAAGAGACAGGATTGTTATATATTGTAGACCTACAACTGATTTGATCTGCAACAAATGGGAAGTCAACATTTTATTTTTTTGTTTAATCATTTTTGTTTTGTTTTGTTTTTTGTCTTTGAATGTTTTATGATTTTGTTTTGTATGTTTTATGAAAATTTGAATAAAAATTATTGTAAAAAAAAAAAAGAAATTTGTCCTTCTCCAAATTTTGCAATGCAGTTCTGCGGCCAAGTAACGTGTACAAAAATTCATATGCTGGGGGAAATGTGCATAAAATGCATATATTGATGAAAATAACATCTAAAATATTAGGGAAATTTGCTCTGGAAAAATGTTTATGTTAGGCCCAATTACATACATATGTGTACATTCAGGAAAATTAACACTAAAATGCTGATGAATTTTCATGAGTACATAAAAAAAATGCATACTGATGTGGAAATGTGGAGAAAGGAACTTAAGATTGGAAAAATCAGAAACTGAGCAGAACCAAAACTGACAGATTCACCCATCCATTGTCGAATCCAATGGGAAGTGGATGCTTGCAGAGTCCATCACTCAAACCTTGGGCCATGGTAAACAGGTGGGAAATGCTTTCATCTTTATTTTCTTTACAGAGCGCGCAACCCAGGCTCCCACCATCCCATCTCAGGTTTCAACTCACAGCAAAGGACTGATAAACAAAGAAACCATGGAATGTCCAGATTCCACAGCCCCAGGTATGTTTCCTTAACCTTCCTACTCAGTTGGGGACATAATGGGCCCAAAGGCATATAACAAGAGAGAGAAACCTGTGGCCCTCCAGATATTGCTGGACCACAACTCCCACCTTCCCACACCATTGGCCATGCTGGCTGGGTCTGATGGGAGTTTATTTGTCTATTTATTGACTAAATTTATATCCTGCCCTTTCTCCCAGTAGGAGCCCAGGTTGGAGTCCAGGTTGGAGTCCAACAACATATGGAGGGCCACAGGCTTCCCACCCCTACATATAAAAATGTATAGTCATTTGTATAATCAGCACCACTTCCAGCCCAGGCATGGTCTCAAAGCGCATGATGCAGTTTGCTGAGCTAAGCAAGTCTAGTTAGTGTCCCTCGATGTGAGAGACCACTTGGTAATACTTGAGTTCCATTGTGGAAGAAAGGTGGGGCATAAATGAAGGGTTGGATCAAGACAAAGATATCCATTTCTTTTAGTTGAACTTAGATACAATTTATTTCAGTGGGACCTCATTTAGTCAACTAATTTAGTCTGGTAAATAAATAATCCCCTACTATAATTGTTCTGTGGTGCTTCAAATCCTCGTACCATTGTTTTTTAATATGAGTGTTTCAGTAAATGTATTGAGGCAAGCTAGCATCCCCACCCCATCATCAAGTGAATGAAAAGAAAAATGAAACCCTGCATGTTGCAGCATTGGCTACAAATGATCCCGCATGATGACTGGCAAAACAATAGCCATTTTTTGAGGGCCAATATCAAGGGTCAGCATCATTGGACATCAGTCAAGTCTCATGCCCTAGAAGAGGGCCCATGGCCAACCACTGTGACACTGCTGCTACAAGCCATTGCTATTGCCCCTGCTCTCCAAGTGAGTAAGCAGTCACAGCAGGAGGAGGAGGAGCCTCTCTTACCTTGCTCTCTCCCTCAGGGAAGTGGTTTGGATTGGGCCCAGAGGGCAGGACAAGTGAATGAGCAGCAGCAACAGCAATTAGGAGGAGGCGGGCCTACTCAGGGAGGGGTCCTGAGTCCTGACAGTGTCTTGCATAGTTGCTCCCCCCCAAAGAAATCTGGAGTAGTTGACACAGTATTTGCTGCTTTTAAAATAAGCAGATATTAAACTAGCTTCCACCCTTCATGGAGACTCCTATCAATGGCTCTTAGCACGATAGCTAAGTGGTACCTCTTTATATAAAGTAAGTCCACCTCTGAATATCCTATGCCAGTTACAAAAAAACAGATAGCTTTGTTGCTCAGTGTCCTGTTTGTTTGTTTGTTTGATATGGAATGCATATAAACCACTTCATGTTCTGAATAATCTTGAAGCAACAGAAAATAAAAATATACACAATATCAAATACAATAAAATAAATCCAACATATTAAACAAAAATCAGGAGCAACTGAAGCCAATACCAACGTTCTGGAAATGCCTGGCTAAGCAAGCTTTGAGCAGGCGTCATAAACACAAATCAGTTGGTGCCTGTCTCATTGAAAGAAGCCTGGCATTCCATGGAGCTGGAGCCATAGCACTGAAAGCTCTGCTTCAAGTAGTTGCTAAATGAGTCTGTGGAAAATGCTGCACCACCAGGAGGGCCTCATCTGATGATCTCAGTGATTGAATGGTTCTGTGGCTCCTAGTTCTTTAGGGCTTTGTGAACTAGGAACAAAATCTTAAACTTGGCGCAGTAGCATATTGACAACCAGTGCTGTCCTTTTAACAAAGGTGTTGTTGTTATTAATATTATTACTTTTTAATTTATATACTGCTTAATTGCCAAGGTAGCTTCTAAGGAGTTTACAAATAAAAAACCAATAACAAAAAATATAAACACACATAATTAAAATGCTGAATAAAACAACTGCATTGAAACATTAAAATAAACATCCACAGTTAAAATATACAATAAAAGAAGCCCATTGAAACAGCACAACAATTAAATTTTTTGAAAATGCAATTAAAACAATGAAAGGAGGCGGTTCAAGTCAGGAGATGAGGGGAATGCTTGGCTAAACAGGTGTTATATGCTAGCGGAACAGTACTCCGCTCAGCAGACTTGCTGCCACACTCTGCACCAGCTGCAACTTCTGGGTAAAATTGAGGTCAGCCCCACACAGAGCATATTGCAGTAATTCAGTCTTGAGGTCATCATGTGGCTAAGCTGTTCTGTCCAGGAATGGTCATAGTTGGCATACCAGCCAAAGCTGGTAAAAGGTATTCCTAGCCACTGCAGTAATCTGGGCTTCTAGTGACAAACATCCATGAAGACGGCCACTCACAGAGATGTATGGCTGACCAGTGGCCACTCACTGTTGAAAACAGGAGAGTAATTGGATCTTGGTCTGTTCTAGCAAGGCTTATGTTATTGTGATAATTTTCCTGTGTAGGTATAATTTATTTGCAGGAAAAAGTATGTACCTCTAATAAGCAGCCAAATGTGTCAAACTCAGGTCATTATATTTGCATATATTCAAAGGAGTAGCCTTGTTGGTTTGTTGCAGCAAAAACAGCACAGTCTTGTGGCACCTTAAATGCTCCTTTTCAAGCCTACTCGTCACAATTAGAATTACCCATGCAGACATAAACTTATATTAAAACTGAGTGCTTGGGGATGTCCTCTAGTCTGGCATTCAAGAATTACAGGGGTCCTCCTCCGTTGCAAATGGTGCAAAAGCCAAAGTCAAGCACCATGACAGATGGAGCATAGAATAGCACCAGGAAATAAGAGGACAGCGTCAAAAACTGCCAGCGTATACATTGCTTCAGAATCCATTGTCAGTATGTTCTGCTTTTTTCAAGGCAGATCCAAGTGATGGTATGATGTTCCCCTGTGAGCTGTACATCCGGACTCCCTTAGCTGGTGGTTGCTTCCTTCTGTTCGTTATGTTGGTGATAACCCTGTTGGTGTGCTATGGTAAGAGAATTTATTTTAAACTCTATCTGTAGGGCTGAGCTGGAGTAAGAGGCTAGCTGAAAACAGGTAGAAACATACTCGCTCTTCTGCAAGTTCCAGTGCGTTTCCACCTCTCTCTTCTGAAAATAGGGGCACACAATCCTAATCAAACCCCACCCCTTTTTACTGTAAAACCTGGTGGAGCAGCTTGAGTATTTTTTTTTTTTAAATTCACCTTCATAGAGATTTTGCAACTGATTGGCAGATCAACCCATTTCCCCTCTAAGTATAGCTAATGGAAACTCTTTGCTCTGGCGACTAATGTGCTTAGAGCCTAGATGTGAATTAACTAATCTAAAGGCCTTGTTAACAATGGCGGCTCCTTATAACCCTTGGGAGTTTGTTAACCTATTAATAGAATATGCCTGTTTTTCCCCTTAGTAACTATACTTCTCTCAGACACTGCCATATTTGCAGGGCTGTGCAAAAGAAGAAACCCAGAAAACAAATATTTTTGTACAAACACACGTGGGCAACATTTGTAAAATTCTGGCAGAAAAACAGATTTCTGGTGAATTAGCAGATGGGTCCACAAATGGGTTAGAGAATAATTTAAAACATGTCTAAAGCCCTGATAAAGAACTGGGCAAAGGAGTCAAACAGTAGCAGGGGTGAAAGGAGTTGCAACACAGTTATCCAAAAGCACAACAGTTATGCACAAAATCACATTTTGCTTTTAAAAAAGGCGGGAACTCGTGAGAAGAATACCATATATTATATTATCATGAGCTGGCAGCATATGCAGTTAATGATATGTGATGGAATAATTAATGCAAAAATGGGACAGACTGGACAGACCTGAAATACTGTTTATTATTTATTATTTGTATTTGTTAAGTTGCCTTATAACATAAATTTCCTGGGTCAGGGCTCTTCCATATCGATGGTGGACTGGCTGAAGATGCTCTTTTTTTAGATGCTGATTCATTAGCTTTGGAAGATATAATTACTGTTAGAGATGACCACAAATGGATAAGTGACATCAGATGGAAGGGATTGCTGCTGCTAAAATCGTATGGAGGCAGCCTAGCTTCAGTCAACACAATCCCTACAACAGCTCTGAGATGTAGGGTGGGGGGGCAGGGGGGACAAACCACGGCATTTCTAAAGGACTTTTGACTGGGTGTCCATTTTTGCATTCAGATGGCTTCCACGTGAAAGCCTCTCTACCATGTGTTAGGTCCAAACCAAACACGCGAGCTGTCTCTGTCTACCCCAGCTCACATCCACCAGGGAGGGGTGCGGGAGTTGAGTGCAAAAAGACCCACTACCAGAGATCAATTAAAAACGACACAGAAATCCTTTGCAAAGGGGTCCCACTACTTACAGCTCAAGGCCTTCAAAATGGGAACCCTGTTTATTGATAAAACAGAGAATATATAGCTTTACCCCAGAGGTTACAATATTGGGGAGCAGCATCATAGAAAAGGAGGTGAAGGAGTGCAGGGGAGGAACATTAGCAGGGACATAGGAAATGCTTTCAGACTTGGGTCTGCATAATTTACATGTCCTTGAGATAAGCACTCTGTAGCCAGAGACAAAAGATAGACATGGGATGGGGCACCATTTGCAACCAGGCGCCCCTTGAATGGTGACAGCCTTAATATGCCAGGCTTGCATTTCAAAGACTTGCATGTCAAGGTTTTATGAGGCACTAGGGAAACTTTAACATTTATTTCAAGATACACTTTGCAACTATATGCGAGGTATTGGTTTTGGGTATGATACAAGAAACAGGGAGGAAGGAACGTTTCCAGCTTAAACCGGCTTTTATTCACTGAGCCACTGGAATGTGAAAGGTCAGGTCACCAGGAAATAAACCTATGTGATCAAATCAATTTAATATAACTTTTTCTGCTCAACACATGTATGAGCCCTGACATTTGGACTGAGGTGAAAGTGGCCCCAAAAACAAAAAAGGAGGGTGAATACAGCCTTGCAAATGCATTTACACAAGTTATTAGCCTAGCAAAATTCTTATTAGCCTGCCCACCCACCAGTAAGTACATGAATTAAAAAGCAAATTAAAATTAAGAACCTCTGCTTATGATCCACACCCTGAAGTAGCTGAACTCTTACCAAAAAAAAAAGAAAAGCAGAATGAAGATTCAGAGAACCAGACATCACAGTGTATAGGGAGAGAGATTTTGTTAAGATTTTTTCAGAAAGACTAATGATTTGTAAGAACCCTACAAATTACAGTATAACATGCCCTTACGTTCTACTGTTTCTATTCAGTTTCACTAAAATATCATATCTCTAGTCAGTGTTTCAGTGGCTTCCAATCTGAAATTGTGTTCTTGGTTCATTGATTAAATTTTATGTGCCCTTTTGTGTCCACTGAATGTCCAAAAGCTAGGACTGGGTGTCCATTTGGACACACAACTATTACTTAAAAATGCCTTGGGACAAATCTCTTGATTTTGCTGCCCTGGGCTCCGGCTGGGAGGAAGGGCGGGATATAAATAAAATAATAAATAATAAAATAAATAAATAAATTTTCATGAAGCATATTGTAAGACTTGTAATTAGGGAGCTCAGTAGGCTCCTGCCTCTCCAAAATGCAGTTGTCTTGTTTAGGAATGGGGGAAAACTTTGACTCATTTCAAGGCGAGCCAACTGAATTTGCTCTTTCCGAAACAATACATGAACCAAAACATAGCCATCCTTTGAAGTTTGCATTTCTTTGAATTTGGCAGTGGGTTTTCCAGCCAAGTAATCTGTGCAAAAATGCATATACTAGGGTAAAATATACATCAAAATGCATATATTTGTGAAAATGACATAAAATGTGTTGTATTTAAGGATAGGTGAGAATTTTGATTCAGTTCGCATTTAGAGCAGAATTTATCAAATTTGCAATTTTTGAAACAGTAATGAGAACCAAAACACAGGCATTCTTCGAAATTCACATTTATTAGAATTTGGGGATGTAGTTTGCCAACTAAACATTTACAAAAATGCATATAATAGGGAAAGGTGTGCATAAAAATGAATACAGGAGTGAAAATAACATGCAAAAAGGCATGAAATGATGAGAAATGGCTTGCAAAATGTGTACCTTTGTCAAACTGCCTACAAAAATGTGCTTATTTGGAGAAATTAATGCTAAAATGGTGGAGAATTTTCATGAAGATTTTTGTAAAAGAATTCACAGATCACTGTAGAAATGTTGTTGTTGTTATGTGCCTTCAAGCCGATTATGACTTATAGTGACCCTATGAGTCAGTGACCTCCAAGAGCATCTGTCATGAACCACCCTGTTCAGATCTTGTAAGTTCAGGTCTGTGGCTTCCTTTATGGAATCAATCCATCTCTTTTTTGGCCTTCCTCTTTTTCTACTCCCTTCTGTTTTTCCCAGCATTATTATCTTTTTTAATTAATCATGTCTTCTCATATTGTGTCCAAAGTATGATAACCTCAGTTTCATCATTTTAGCTTCTAGTGATAGTTCTGGCTTAATTTGTTCTAACACCCAGTTATTGGTCTTTTTTGCAGTCCATGGTATGCGCAAAGCTCTTCTCCAACACCACATTTCAAAGGAGTTGATTTTTCTTTTATCTGCTCTTTTCACTGTCCAACTTTCACATCCATACATAGCGATTGGGAATACCATGGACTGAATAATCCTGACTTTAGTGTTCAGTGATGCATCTTTGCATTTGAGGACCTTTTCTAGTTCTCTCATATCTGCCCTCCCCTCCATTTTGGTTAATGACTGTGCCAAGGTGTTGATAACGCTTGACAAGTTCAATGTCCTTGTTGTCAACTTTAAAGTTACATAAATCTTCTGTTGTCATTACTTTAGTCTTCTTGACATTCAGCTGTATTCCTGCTTTTGTGCTTTCCTCTTTAACTTTCAACAGCATTCGTTTCAAATCATTGCTGGTTTCTGCTAGTAGTATGGTATCGTCTGCATATCATAAATTATTGATATTTCCCCCCCCCCAATTTTCACACCTCCTTCATCTTGGTCCTTCTGCTGCATATAGATTACACAAATAGGGTGACAAAATACACCCCTTTCCGATTGGGAACCAATCATTTTTTCCATATTTTGTCCTTTCAGTAGCCTCTTGTGCAGAGTATAGGTTGCGCATCAGGATAATCATATGCTGTGTCACCCCCATTTCTTGTAAGCATTCCATAGTTTTTCATGATCTACAAGTCAAAGGCTTTGCTGTAATCTATAAAACACAGGGTGATTTTCTTCTGAAATTCCTTGGGCCATTCCATTATCCAACGTATGTTTGCAATATGATCTCTGGTGCCTCTTCCCTTTCTAAATCCAGCTTGGACGTCTGGCATTTCTCTCTCCATATATGGTAAGAGCCTTTGTTGTTGAATCTTGAGCATTACTTTACTTGCATGGGATATTAAGGCAATAGTTCAATAATTACTGCATTCCCTGGGATCCCCTTTCTCTGGAATATATATTGAATGCTTCCAGTCTGTGGGCCATTGTTTAGTTTTCCATATTTGTTGACAAATTCTTGTCAAAATTTGGACAGATTCAGTCTCAGTAACTTGTAGCAACTCTATTGGTTTGCCATCTGTTCCGGTGATTTGTTTCTTCCAAGTATTTTAAGAGCAGCTTTCACCTCACATTCTAAAATTTCTGGTTCTTCATCATACAGTTCCTCCGTGAATAAATCTGTCATCCTGGCATCTCTTTTATAGAGTTCTTCAGTGTATTGCTTCCATCTTCCTTTTATTTCATCTCAGTCAGTCAGTGTGTTCCCTTGTTGGTTATTCAATATCACTACTCTAGGTTTAAATTTCCCTTTAATTTCTCTAATCTTTTGGAATAGGGCACTTGTTCTACCCTTTTTGTTGTCCTCTTCTATTTCTATACATTAACTATTGTAATAGTTCTCTTTGTCCCTACGTACTAGTCGTTGTATTAAGGTTCTGACCACGTTTCTGTCTCCTTTTCATTTTTCCTTTCCTTCTCTCTTGAACCAGTTTCACCAGTCATCCATTGAGGTCTTTCTTTCTTTTTAACTAGAGGTATTGTCTTTTTGCATTGTTCCCTGATAACGTCTGTGACTTCTATCCATAGTTCTTCTGGTTCTCTATCAACTAAGTTTAAAGCCTCAAATCTGTTCCTTATTTGATCTTTATATTCTTCTGGGATGTTATTTAAATAGTATTTTGGCATGATTGCTTTGTTCTTCTTTAGCTTTACTCTGATTTTCAATATTACCAGTTCATGTTCTGTACTGCAGTCTGCTCCTGGTCTTGTTTTCACAGAAAGTATGGAACTTCTCCATCTTCTGCTACTAATTATATAATCAATTTGATTCCTCTATCGACCATTTGATTTCCACGTGTACAGTCGTCTTTTCGGTTGCTCAAAAAATGTGTTTGCGAGAAACAAATTATTGGCTTCACAGAATTCAATAAGTCTCTCTTCTGCTTCATTTCTATCTCCTAAGCCCCATTTCCCCACAGTTTCTAGTTCTTCTCTGTTCCCTACTTTTGCATTCCAGTCCCCCATGATTATCAGCACATCTTGTTTTGGTGTGTGATCAGTTTCTTCTTGTACTTTTGCGTAAAATCTCTCCAATTCCTCTTCTTATGTGTTTGTTGTTGGAGCGTAGACTTGGAAATGGTTATGTTAATAGGTTTCCCATTTAATGTCATTGATATCACTTGCTCAGGCCTTGCATTATAGCTCCTAACTGCTTTTGCTACATCACTTCTCACTATTAAAGCAACCCCGTTTCTTCCTAATTTCTCGTTTCCTGCATAAAATATTTTGTAATTGCCCAACTGAAAATGTCCCATTCCCATCCATTTTAATTCACTCACACCAAGTATTGTAATGTTAATGCTTTCTATTTCTTGCTTGATGATTTCTAACTTTCCCTGGTTCATGCTTCTCACATTCCATGTTCCTATTGTTTACATTGTACAACTCCGGACTCTCCTTTCACATCTGTGCACATCAGCCCCCAAGCTTCCTTTCAGTGTTGACCCAGTTGCGTCATTAGTCACAGCACTACTTGTGCTTATCTATTGTTCTTCCCCAGTAGCTCAATGAGTGCCATCTGACCTGGGGGTCTCATCTTCCAGCACTATCTCATGTTGTATTTTGGATACTTTGTTCATAGGGTTTTCATGGTAAGAGGTATTCAGAGGTGGTTTGCCATTGCCTTCCTCTGAGTTTGGATGCATCTTAATCTGGTGTCTCAGCTTTAACTATTCTGCCTTGGGTGACCTGCTGGGAGTCTAGCCTCTTGGTCTAGACCCCTGACGGCATTGCTGTCAGCTTCTTCGACACTCTCAAACCCCCTCACTACGTTAAGGTGTGCATCCTGGAGGAGGTGTAGAAATGCAGAGAACTGAATTTAACACTGGAAAAATGAGAAACTGAGATAATGGAAACAGACAGATATTTCCATCCCTAGCTGTATTAGGGAAAATTCATTTGCAAAAGTGCATATATTAGGCAAAATGGCATACAAGCATGTGTATATTAGGAGAAATTCACATTGAAATGCTGAAGAATTTTCATAAGGACTTTTTTAAAAAACACCTGCAAATGAGAAACTAAGAGAAATGGAAATGGGCAGATTCACCCATCCCTAGTCCTGCTTTATTCTAATCGTTCAGGTAAGCAGAGGTGGACTGAAAACAGATGCCACCATGCCATTTGCAGGTGGCATATGGGGGGGGTGGCCATTTGGGGGGCATTTATTTCAATCCCAAAACAGTTTGGGAAAGGGGAGAGGACTTACAATTCTGGTAGGGAGCTTCTTCCCTTCCCCATTTTATAAACTCCCCCCCTTTAAAATACTTTGTAAAGGCAACAGCTTTAATGACATGGCAGTAGCAGCAGCGCTCTGGCCACCCTCTCCCAATTGTACACCCTCTCAGCTCCTCCCTCCATTCATTTTGCAGTGCTGTTTCTTCTCTCCCTATGTTTTGCTTGGGAGTATTGAGGCAAAATGCAACCCTCCTACCCCCACCCCAGCAGCGAGAAGTACTCTTTCCTCTGCCTCCCTCATTCACTGCTGATAAAACGGAATTAATTCTATATACAAGACTATTTGTACAAAGTACACAAGACTATTTGTACAAAACTATATACAAAATGATTACAAAGCTCAAAAAGACAAGCTGAAGAGCAGAACACTGCAGTATTGTATGTACTAATAAAATAATTTGCTTTTTTCTTCCCCCACCCCCCACAAAAAACAACCGGAAGATCCAAGAAGGAGGAGGAGGAAATGCAAATGTAAAAGGTGAGTCTTCTCCAATCTTGCATCCTAACAGATTTAGGGTGGAAACACGGGCATTGTTCTCCTGGTTCCAGTGCATCTCCACCTCTCTCTTCTGGAGTGGAGGCACAAGATGCTAGTCAAACCCCACCCCTTGTTACTGTAAAACCTGGTGGAAGCAGCTCAAGTCTTTTGTTTTTTTAAAGTTCAAAGAGATTCCTCAGCAGGTCGGCAGATCAACCCAGTCCCCCTCCAGGTATGGCTAATAGAAATGCCTTGCTCTGGCGACTAGCGTGTTCACAACCACAGTTAACAGTGCAATCCTAAGTACACTTGCTAGGGATGGAAGTCAGTCCTTTGGGGCCTTACTCCGGTCCTGAGTATACTTGTTTGACTGTGCTGCAAATCACACTGGCTAGAATGAGAGTCAGGCAAACCTTACTTTCCTGTGTATTTTTTGTTGTTCAGTGGCTAATTTTGGATTGATATATTTTTTAAAAACCTGGCAGGCACGTACACTTTTTACAACAGCAATCTTTGTGGCAGCAAATTTAAGAGAACAGGAAAAGAAGTTCTTGTGGTAACTGTTAACACCGTTTTCATTAGCTATTCTTTAATACAATTTAAATTTACTGTGGCATCCTAGAAGCCTGATCTACCACAAACCACAATCTGCCTGCCATCCTGGTCTTATGTTGTGTATTAGCGTATTTTAGCGTGGCTAGATGGAAAAAGAAGTCAGCTGCTGAAATTCCCCCTTCTACGCAGAAGGGAATAGGGGTATCTTAAGAATTCTCAGCAACCTGAACAAACTACACTTCCCCATATTCTTGGGGGGAAGCCATGACTGTTTCAAGTGGTATCATAGTGTTTTAAATGTAGAGTGCAGATGGAGCCTTAGTTAGAAATGTCCTTGCTGTGGACTGATGTTGGTCACTGGTTAATGGGACTGGGAAGGAATTTTATTCACAGCCACAACTGGCCTTTGAGCATAGGAATGAGCATAGATTGATACTGATGTTTAATTTCTTAGAAGTTTTGGGCAAGGGAGGGCATTGGTTATGATCCATAGATTAAGAGGGGATGCCCATGAGGGGTCTTAGAGAGTGGCGCCTGAAGGCTTCTGACCTCACTTGGGGGGCTGTAACTGGCTGCCACACACCCAGGGTATGGCAGGGCCCATAGGAGCAGCCCACACCTAAGAGTGGCAACTCCTTTCTGTATGCCCAGCTGGCAGGCTGGGTAGGCTAGCAGTGAACAGGCATGCTGCTTGATAGACAGATCCTTGCCCTATACCACAAACTCTGATAACCAATAAAGTTGTGGCCCCATTCAACCCACACCCATCTCATTGTATTTATTGCTCGGTCCACGATTGTTTGTTATAATTTTTTTCTGTTTTGCAGAATATTGTTTATTAGACAACTCATAGACTGAAAAAAATGAATGAATAAGAAAATAAATCATTGCATACTTGATAGGATTTGGGACCCCTGAATTTTGATGTTGGCTAGATAAAAATCATGCCTCTGAAAACAGAATGAGGCTCACTGGGCCAATGGGTGGGAAACAAATGCTGTCCTTTTACCAGGCTCATTTACTTATTCATGTCAAGACTATGCCATATACTTGCTTAAGACGTTGCCCCTCTTTTCTGTAGGCCTCTGAAAGGAACCAATGGGACGCTCGCTTTGCCACACTAGACCATGTAACAGCACCGGAGCATTTCAACTGGATTTCAGCTTTCCCCTCTCACTGTATCGTACCCTTGAACATTACAAAGACTGTTGCGTGCTCATAATAGCCCTGTGCTTCCTACCAAGGGTGAATGCCTTAGCCTTACAGCTTTTGGGGAATACCTTTCTCCACCTGCTGTATGTTGGATGAATTTACTCTGGATTAGGAAACTGACCCCATAACAGTTTACTTTAAGGGGAGGCGGGGTGGGGGACAAAATGTAAGGATGTCTAGTAGATCTTCATCTCACAATCAACTTGGTTGTGTGCATGGTAGAAAAGTGACAAGCCAAAGACATTCAGCAACATTTACTATCTGGATAGACAGTTTATAGGGGAACAAAGTGGAGCATTATGCTGCGTTTTGTATCCAATAATATCATGCTAGACGTGTTGCAGCTGACCCCTTCTCAAATATTTAACTTCTAGCAATCTAGGGGTATGGACTGAAACCTGAAGAATTCTGTGTAAGAAAATATTAAAATGGGACACACACACCCCAGCAACATCTCTCCAAAAGGCTAACCAGGGACAGTGCGTTAGCACCACTGGGGACCTGAAAATACGAATAGTTCCAGATGAAAGAAGGGCAGTTGGAGTGTATGTAGTATAAATTAAACTACATGTCCTTATTTTAGCTTTTGTCACTGTACCATCTATAATCAAACCACAGAAGCGGCTCTATAGTTAAGGTGTTTATATTGCATTATATTGCTTCAAAGCCTAAGAATTCTTTTTGCCAAAAAATCAAGGGGCCCCTGCTTAATGCAAACGTTTCAGACTTATAATCATTCATTAAAAACAAAGGTTTAGGGAAAAATAATAAACTATGTTTATTCTGCTTGTGTACCTCATAGGCACCTGATTGGCCCTAAGAGAAACAGGAGGCTGGACTAGATGGGCCATTGGCCTGATCCAGCAGGCTCTTCTTATGTTCTGGTCTATCCATTTAAAAAAAGCAGTCATGGAACAAGATGGCTGCAAAGGAGAGGAGCTTCTCATCTCTGTCAGCTCACTAGAGAGCTTTCAGGAGCCAAAGAAGCAGCTTGCCAATGCTAACACTTCCCACTGTTGGGATCAGGCATTTGAAAGCACTGGGCATCCTGAAGAAGGTTTCCACTTTAAACAGCTCCTTAAAACTGGGATGGGGTACCTGTGGCCCTCCAGCTGTTGTTGGATTTCAACTCCCAGCAGCCCCAGGAAGCATGGTCAATGGACAGGGAGGATGGAGTCTAGCAACATCTGAAGGGCTGCACGTGCCTTGCCCCCCCCTTAATTTTTTGGAGGACCTGCCCTTCTTAGGCCCACTTGCTCACATGTACCCGATGTTCTAGCTCAAGTAGTGCAGCTTGATGTAAAAACAGAGAGAGGGTCCCAGCTGCCTCATGTCGCTGCTTCTTTGGACACTATCACTGAACACATCAAGGGGATAGAAGAGAAAGCAAGTTAGGCCTTTACTATAAAGTCACTGTCAGGCAAAGTTTAAGCCTGAACAGCAAAAGGAAAGGAACTAAAGGTAAAGGGCTTAATATATTGGACCCCAAAGATCAGATGTTTTTCCAGACCTAGAGAATGAGGCAGCCACCTCAGATGCTGGGAGGCAGGGACCAGGTCTTGGAAGGCAGAGAGACGTGTGCATGTGCATGCATGAGTGCTACAGGGCATGCTGGTGGCTCTAAGTCAGTGGGGCAGTGGAATCTGTTCTGGGTTTTACCCTGACTGTTCAATAAGTTGTCCAAGGTGCGTCAGCACCCAACAGCCAAAAGAAATCAACCCGCTTCGGCACCTTAGACAAATGTTTGAAAGTTCAGACTAAAACTCGGGAGTGGATTCCACTGCCCCACTGACACTGCCTGTATCCCTCAAATGCAATGGAAGTTGCTGTTGTTCTGTCACCCTGTGTTAAAACATGGTTCAGCTGCCAGCCCAGCTGGCTTCTCTACATGGAAAGTAGGGGGATGCCACCTTGTCCTTCACCACAGGCAACAAAATGTCTTGGACTGACCTTGCTAAACTTTCCACAAGTGCAGAGATCTAATCTTTAGATTTCAAAAATCTAAAGATTACATTATCAGATCCACCAGAACAGGTGCAGAGTTTAAATAGTAATAATACCCTTCAGGTATGTCAAGATCTCTTGCCAGAAGCTTTCAGATGGTAATAAAATGATGTTGATCATCATCATTAAAATCAGTTAAAATAATCTACAATCAATTTACAATGTAGAGCAAGTCTGTGTGTAAAATCAACACAATCACCAATGCAAGAGTTGGGCTTGCCTGTTCCTGAGTTTATCCTTTCAGACTGAGGTTTATTTATTTACTTACATTTATATCCCACCTTTCTTTCATCAAAGAACTCGAAGTGGCATACATGTCGTTCCCAGGTGGTCTCCCATCCAGGCACTGACCAACCCAGACCTGCTTACCTTCAGCATGGGTGGTGGCCTCATCTGCCTCAAGACCATAACCTGGGCCTTTATGAGGGTTGTCATACAGATATCATCTGCAAAGAAACTAACCTAAAAAAAAGGAGCCCAACAGCTAAAACAGGCCAGCCTGCAAGTCTAGCAGGGTCTCCTGGCTCCTAACTGGCGGTGAAGACTGGTTAAAGAGCTGCTTCTCCAGGATGTCTTATCTTCTGCCGCCCCCTAGTGTCATTATGTAGAAATGCAAGTTGAGACCACCGCTAATCTCAAAGCAAATGCGCCTAAACTGCATGGAAGGTTAACCAGCCCATGGTTTCAGAAACCAGGACAGCCCAGAAATCCAATTAAACAGTGCATTCAAAAGAATAGGTGAAATGGGAGAAATAGCAAGAATGCAGTTCAAAACTGAAATAAAACACTATACCAAACTACTGGTTTAACTAATCCTACACTTTGTTCAAACTAACATTGCAAAGTTACTCTCAATAGTCACTTCTGACAATAGCAGCTTCAGGCAACAGTTGCAGGTTGGAGAAATCAAGAGGGACAGACTGCATGGCTGCAGCCCCCTTTTTAAGGGTTTCTTACCTCGGTTGTGGTTGAATAACAGATGGCATTTTTCATTTCAGCCAAACACTGTAGCTCAGGTCATGTTTGCCAGGTACAGATTTGACACCTCCTGAGGGTCACCAGCATTTCTCTGCTTGACAGGATTTAATTAGGAACTTTATGCATTTAGGGAAGGTTGTCTTAACCATGAACCATAATAGAGGGCAGATCAGACATTTGACACAAGGGTATACCGTAATTGGCAACCTAAGAAATTGAGAAAAGGACAAATTCCCTAATCTGGCTTTGCTGCTTGGCTGGTGACTGCAGAGCCACATGCGATACTGGACCTTTTAGGCAGGAAAGGCTGATCTTGTCACAGATAACTTCAAGACAGACATGCAAGACAGTGGAAGAAAGTAGCCACGCAACGACATCTTTAACCCAGGGGTTTTTAAACCGTGTCCTTAGGAAACTTGAAGTCTCCTGGAAACTTCCTTAAGAGTTTTTTAAAAACCAGTAATGGTGGACAGGCTCTCCGTTTAGTGCCTCATCAGCTTTTCAGTGAGGCACCTTTTGGAAGTCTCCATCTGCACAAGATGTCTTAGCGCCAATGCAACATCTTGTGGGCCAGCATCCAGTGCAAAGTGAGTGCACAAACCATTTAATGCACCTCAGATTCCTCTACAAAACACAGGGGCATTGTGGCAGATGCATAGGGGCTCCCTGGCAGATGGACATATGGCAGAGTTCTTTGAGTCAGAATACAAAACAGGATTTCAAATAGCTTCTCAAATTAAACCTCAATTTTATTATTGGATTCAATGTCGAATCCTACATCAACTTGATTTTTGGATAAGCAGTTAATTTTTACTCCTTTTCTTAGTATAAAGAGATTCCATTCCAGCTCTTGAAACAAAGTTAAGAGTGTGAACATTGTCTTTGCATTGCATTTGGTAATGCTAAAAAGTAAGGGATATGCCTTTTATACAAACAGCTTTCTGATGAATGGAAGTTATTCCTAAGTGTCAGTCACAGCTTACTTGTAGATTAAGTAAAATAAATAGGGTTTATAGAGATTATCAGAAAGGGTAGCAAATTAACTATCGTGTATGAAAGACAACCCTTCTGGAACAAGAATATCTTAAAAAGGCTGTTCTGACCTGTATCTTCTTTACTCATGCAAATTCACTATTATAAGTGAAGGCCCCTTGCTTGGGAGGTTTAAAAACAAATTCAGGAAGAATAGGTCTGTTGTTCATCATTATTAGCCATGGTAGCTAATTTCCAGAAAGAGTGTAGTTATGACCAAATACTGGGGACAAACAACTGGAGATGCCCATCCACCTTCAGACCCTATTTGTGAGCTTCCAAAAACATCTAGCTGGCTGCTGGATGAGACAGGTCATTGGACTGATTCAGGAAAGAAGTTTTTACAAAATCAACCAGGAAGGCATTTTAAAAAACCCACAAACATACAAAAGGTTGGCATTACGGTTCTTTATTTCAGTACCTTAAACAAGATTAACGACGAGCTGTGTATTTCTGATCCAGTATCATGCAAAGGAATGGAATATGACACATTTTTAAAAGTAGCTCTTGCTACATTAATATAGTCCTCCCAGAAAGGCTCAGTTCTTTACATTTACATAAAACATTCTGTGAAAATATCATTAATGCAAGTGACCAGCAATTTGGACCGATTCATACATTGCTCACAGTAGTCTGGGAGATACTGCAGCAAGGCTGCTTCCATGGCACTTTTGAACATTTGAAGCAATGTGCACTGCTTGCATGGGATGGGCATCACGGTTTATCCCATGCCAGTGTGGGCTAGGGCACTGGCTCAGGATGCAACCGTATTACCAGCCCACTGCACATGATCCCCTTCTTTCAGACATTACCAGGGCAATATGAGAACAGTTATGGTGCTACGGAAAGTTGCTAGTCCCCAGCAGAACTTCAAATTCAATTCTTGTTATGAAGGTCAATTGCAAATATCAGCTACACTATAATAAGACTAGACATTCTCCATTAAAAACAATTATGATAAAAATCATTGAAAGGCATAAATTGCAGAACCAAAAAGATTCCAATAAGGCATTTGTGCATACCACCTGGACATGGCCATTTTGCATAAGTGCATCTTTTTTTTTGGGGGGGGGGGTTATACAACTACCACAAATTGCAGTTACAATCTTCCCCCCACCCCAATAGAGACATCCCGAGCAACCAGATGGTTCAAGTACTGTGTAAAATATCCTTTTTGGTAAATGTTTTGTAAAAAACCAAAGTGAAGAAAGTTCAAAATGCTCAAAATGATTGGTCACATCTTATAAAAAAAAGGTTTACATGGAAAAAAAATAAAAAATAGATTTAAGATAACATTCACTTTTGGTATTAGTGAGATCTGCTGGACTTTCCGTTTCATTCACCAAAATACAGACAGACATGCTTTTTAAGGCAAGACGTCAAGTTGGCACCGTAATGATAAACTGTATGCAACAGCCTGAAGGCAGAGTAGATTTGGGGAGCTGAATGGCAGTCAGTGGACTGGCTTCTCACGGACATTCACAGAGCCATCTTCCATGCCAAAGTAAACTCGCTCTGCCATGTTGATAAACAGACCCGTTTCCACCACTCCTAGAATAGAAAAGCAAATTATTCTTAATTACAGATTAAAACATTCTGTATTAATTACTATAAAATATTAAGATGTGTTAAGGTACAAGTTGTATATTTGTAATTTCATGTCACTGGGTGTGGAATGCCCTTTTGACTTGTGAATGTTCAAAATTAATTTTTAATTAAAATATGAAGAAGAAAAAGAAAATACTAGTTATAATAAATGCTGGTTTCTCTTATAGAACTGATGTGAGAACCACCAAGATATGCATGTTAATATATAAAGGGATATTTATCAATAGCAGCACCTTCTGGATCTTCTGACAGTTGCAAATACAGCAGTAACACATATTAACATATCAACATTCTCGGCAAAAGAAATAGTTTCTATGAAGTCATATTTACAATGTTCACTTTAACTAAGCATGCAATCCAATACATTTCTACTTAGAAGTAAGCTCCATTGGGTTCAATGGGGACTAAGTGTGTATTGGATCACAGCCAAAGACTTTGTACAGCCAAAGCAAAATAAAATCAGAGGCACTTAATTTTGCCCCAGTGTTGACAGACATATTTTCCCTCATTTATGAAGAAATTAGTAACTTTGGAATTTAATGACTTTGGAACTTCAGTTACACAATCGTAAAGCTATTAACATGCCTACTTGAAGGGGTGAAATAATCCTCAACGAATATGCTTCTGTTGGAAGATAATAAGTAATTCAGAAACCAACATGTAAACACTTTGCAAGATTAAAATAAATTATGATGGCACATGAAGGCTACCTGGTATCATCTTGATTGCCACGTTCACTTCATCCCATTTATGAACTTTGTCAAATTTCCAATCCAGTAAGAAGTTCCCATTGTCTGTCACCACTGGACCCTAGCAAGGAAGAGAAGAAACAATTTGTGCATAAGATCCAATTTTTGAAAACAAATATCAAAATTAAAGAAAAACCCAACTTCATCATACATGGAATTATGGAATCCTAGACTGCAGGAAGAAAAGTCACACTACATTCACAGCTGATAGCGACCCCCTAATTTGATGCATAACAAAACACAAACAAATTTTATAAATATACATGACACGTTCCCTGTATGCATTTTGCCAAACCAATTCAACACAATACCTTGAGCCATGTCATAACATGATTAAAGTTGGCAATTAGGTGTGGAAAGATCTGGAGTAACCCTTACCAGCCAATTACTGTTTGTTTACTGAATACATATAACCTTATGTGCACTCCTACTAGGGATGGCATCCTTTCCTTTTTCATGTTTCATTTTTAAGTGTGGCCCCTGGTGGACATTAACAATCTAATTCCTTTTTCCGCCAGTATCTTTTCATTTTTCCAATCTCCTCCGATATATTTCTTTTTTGCTTTGCAGAAAATTATCAATATTATAATAGCTATTTATTCACAAGTTTCTACTGGTATCAATCTGTATTCTGAACTCTGCTATGATTGCTTGTTTACATTCCTGTTCAAGTGCACTGCAGAGCAGACAGATTAAGGCAGATAATCAAGTCAGTGTCTCCCCCCCCCTTACAATCAACACCTCATTCCCCCCTGCTGCTTTCTGTCTGTCAGTTAGAATCAAAACTTCATTGAAAAGGAATACATGTTTGAAGAGAGTAGATCAATAGAAGTATCACTCATACTATCGATTATTTCAAGGTGAATTTTTAAAAAACTGGGAGAAAAAAGGAGGAATCAGAACGAGGTGTGGAGAGTTGCTACTTCAACATTCTCTCCGCAAAGGTAGAGAATATCAGAAATAATAATCAATACAATGGCAAATCTGATTGTTGCAGAAATGGAGGCCATTGCTAGCTCCTCCCAAGGTTCCATTGACACATTTTATGTGCATGTTAACTCTTCACAGAAAAAGCATCTCTTCTGTCTACTGAATGTGCCAATTCTTCATTCACATTACAATTGTTTTCCTGAAAGGAAATTAGAATTGCTCAAAGATGTGAGGCCCAAGATATGTTCATGGCTCATAGCTATTATATACCTGTAATAGGAAGCTTACTTTTTACTGATCCTATAAAGCAAATGGATCCCAAGTTCCTACAATCCCTTGCAGGTTTTAAGAAAAAATATAGTTTGTTTCATGAGAATTTTAGCACTTTTTCATAGCATGAAAATATTGAAAACATAGCTTTGGCAGCGTAGTCCTTCTATTTTCTAGTTTTCATTCTGTTACCGGCAAGACTACCCCCTTGCCAGTGTATGCATAGGGTCGAGGGTTCTTGCTTTCTCCCTTCCCCAGAATTTACACAGAGTCCTTGTATGTCGAACATTAGGTCACATAAGCTCACAGGTTATCAATAGCAGCCGTCCAGTATAGGTGGAGAATAGAGGAGACCCCACTCGAGATCTTGGGAGGTACCAGAAATTTCCTATTTGGGATTCAGACTTCAGACAGCAAAATGGTCTTTATAATATATGCTATTTATTCATATACTGCACGCTACAACTAATACAATGTATTCTAGGTGGCCTTAGCCATCATTGCAGAAACAGAAAAATAGAAATATATATATATATACACAAAAGAAATTGCTGGATATTCATTTAACATCAAAGTATAAAACTCTAATTAAAACAAGTAACAAAAGTTGAAGGACTGAGTTAAACTCTAAGTCACAGAGCCAAAATACAAAGGACATAGGAATACATGTCATGATACATCACCCATCAGATGTTACGGATGGAATAGATGGATGGTTCTCTTGCTTGCTTTGACCGCCCCCAACAGAGCTGAGGGGGCCTTGAGTGCTATGACACCTGGCTTTTTATACACTCTGTCTTCTATGGGAGTGTTCCCATGGTTTTTTCTCATGAATTCATGATACTTGTCATAAACATTCTCATAAAATTCTCACAGACTTGTCATAAACATTCTCATGGGGCAGTCTAATAAACAAATAATCACCTTTCCGTTCTCACAGACATTTAGTTTCATAAACAACCTCTCAGAGATTTGTATCAATTCATAGGTGAATTGGCCAGATTACCGCCAGCCATTCAGAGAATCTTACTAAGGTATTTTCCCGTTCTCTCTGTTGTTTACATTCTAACTCAGACTTGCTTATTTTGAATCTACTATCTTGGCTGTACACCGACTTCCTGGAGGGGGAGAATGGGCACAGAAATGTTTGCCTTTTTAAAATGCTTTTCCTCCAACTCTGAAGAGGGGCAATTTCAAACTACTCCTGTTTTACTGTTGGCTCTTGTACCTATAGCAAACTTTATACACTAGTTCAATCAGTCTTAAGCATCTTGTGAGCAAAGTTAAGCAAATGTAACTGATTTCAGCACATTATATGCATACTTGAAGCCATTATCTGGGTCTTCCCATTATAATACATATCATGATCTATCATGACACTGGCCAAACAGAGCAGTTGCAGCTAAGCATCTGGTGGATAATATTTTTAGAATAGATATATATTATGTATCCCTCTCAGTTATGTACATTTTGTCATCAATAAAACAACACAGATCAGGGGACAAGTCTTCTAGCATTACAACATCCATGGATAAATATTGTGACTACTAGAAATGCAGTAACTGGCTCTAATCAGTCTATGGCTTTGTAATAAATGCAAAGGAAAAGCAGAAGCAGGGATAGAAGAGGAGAATCATACTACAGTCAGGACTACATAAACACAGCTGGCACTAGCCTGCCCTGGGCCTGCAATGCCATACTCCCCAGCACCCCCCTCCTGATGCAGGCAGCATGGAGCTTAAATAGGCCCGCCCGCCCCACCAGCCTCCTTGTGACAGCACGTCGGTGTGCACACCTCGCATACACCCCTGCCATCACCCAAGATGGTGGTGGGGGCACCAACTCCTTAGGGATGCCCCTGCCACTGTTTTTAGTGATGGCAGGCAGGCACACACAGCATGCAGGGTGTGTGTACTGACACAGCAGGTAGGTGGGGTGGGCAGACTTATTTAAGCCCCTGCTGCCTGCATTGGGGGAGTTGCCTGGGAGCTCCAGCTCTGCGTTCGCCAGGTCCCAAAACCTGACACTGGCACAGATTGTGAAGCGGGAGCTCCACCCTCCCAGCCTAAGGAGGGGCCCTTCAGGGACACCTGGCTAGGGCCCAACCGGGCCACCTGCTGTTGTCAGGCCTGTACATAAATGCTGTGATTACACAGAAGCACAGAAGATGTTATTAATTACAACACTCATTTTCTGGGGAATCTCACTTTTAAAAAAAAACAAGGTTCTAGCCCTTTTGGCTGGAAATATATGCTTGAAAGATTGAGGGTAATACCTGCTCAAAGAAGGCATACTTATGGCTGAGTAAGATTTCCATTGGGTGGGGGTATAATGTCAGTACCCACCGTAGCTCCTTATTTTTCCCCATAGCTAGCAAAAATTATAAATGTAAAAAATCTGTAACCTGTAATTGTAGCGTTAGCAATTCTATAAAGATGAGTGATTAATACAAGAGAATTCAGCTTCTCTTGGTGCAGAATTTAGATTGCCTGAGTGCAGGAGTTTAAAAAAATATTAAGCACAGCGGAGACACAGCCCTACAGAGGTATACTATCTCATACACCAATCCGACATGGCAGAGAGTGAATTTATTCAGGCTAAAACAGAAAGGCGTTCTTCACGTTTCAGCAGCTGCAGACTGGCTCCATCATCGTAATTTATACTTACAGCCTTATTCACAGCCATCCTGAGCTCTGCGACACCCCCAAACTTCTTGGCCAGAGCCCTGGTAATGGGCACATAGGCCATTGGGATGACTTCAATAGGAATGCCTTTCTTCCATTGCTCCCCAAGGCTTTTGGACTTTTTCCTACAGGAACATGGTTTGAAACTAGATTTGACATTGACACTTCTTTTGCAGATGGTTGCACTAAAACTAGGAATCCTCAAAACACACACACACACACACACATACACACCAGACTGCCAGGACAACCTTAATCTTGGCAACCAAAACACGTTACACCTAAATAGTGGCAGCAGAGAGAAGTTTAACGACAGAGGCAGCTTTTTTCATATCTGGGTACATGACAATTCAGTCCCCTTTTTCAGATGGCACTCAAACTATGGGAGACCGGGGGGGGGGGAAGAGAAAAAGGGAAACTCCCAAGTTGTTTTGAGTACAAGAGCCATTCACTGCAAGACAGAGAGAAGGCTGCAGGCCCAGAGAACTGAACAGACATCAACAAGGATCAGCCAGGTTTTAAAAAGTAAAGGTAGTTGGGCACATCACTCTGAAGAAGACTTGTTTAGTTTATTTCAATCTCCTTCCCTTTCCTGTTGCCTGCCCCCCTCTGTCTTTCTCCTCCTCCAAGCATCTCAGAGCTCCTTTTTTTGTACGAGAGAACACTGCGATGGCCTTGATCGATACCTTTTGTTTTTTTTGCCAAACTCTTTCCATCAGGATAAATTTTAAGAGAATAACAGAGTTGGAAAGAGCCTTGTAGGCAAGGTAGGCTGTTCTGATTTCATTTAAACAGTTTAGAGATTAAGAAGTATACATTTTTGAGCAAACAGTCTAATCTGCTGCTCAGAGCAGGACATGCAGGGCTAGAGCATCCCCAGCTGTCTAGCCTCTGCCAGGGCTGTGGAGTCGTAAGCAATTTTGGGTGGAGCCAGAGTCGGTAGAAATGTACTGACTCCGACTTCAAAATAAAATTAATATTTTAATATTAATTTATTAGTATTAATAAATTAATATACATTTGCCATTTATGAAGGAGTCTGAGTCGGACAGTAGAAAAATAGAGGATTCGGAGTCGAAGGTTTGACGTACTGACTCCACAGCCCTGGCCTCCGCTTCAAGACCTCCAGAAAAGGAGAGCTGCCAATCCCTTTAGGCAATTGTTTCCCCAGTTGAACTGTTCTTACCATCATGACATTTCTCTTAATGTTCAACCAAAATCTACCCTCCTGTAACTTAAGACCATTAGAGCTCTAGTCTTTGCTCTTTTCTATACAGCAACCCTTCAGGTATTTGAAGGAAACCATCATGTCCCTTCTCTAGCTTCGCTTCTTCAGGCTAAACCTGCCCAATTTTTTCAAGCTTTCCTCATAAGATTTATTAGGGCAGATCCACACCATACATTTAAAGCACATCCAACACACATCTAAAGCACATGACTTCTCCCAAAGAATCCTGGGAACTGTAGTTTGTTAGATTGCTGGGAATTTGTAGCTCTGTGAAGGGGAAACCACAGTTCCCAGGATACTTTCGGGGAAGTCACATGCTTTAAACGCGTGTTGGATGTTCTTCAATCTTCACTGCCTTTCTCTGAAGCTGTACCAGTTTGTCTACATCCTTCTTAATGTGGTGACCAGAACCGGCCACAGTACTTAGTTCCAATTCCCTCTCCCTCCTATCTGCCCAATCCAGGGAAGAATGGGGCCAGGGGGTGAGGAGAAGAGAACCAGCCCTATAGAAGGCAGGACTGGAACTGGGTGGGACTCCTCCCACTTGAGGGGTCAAAGGGAAGCTAGTTTGAAAGGTCCTGCCTGCCAGAGCAAGTGCTACCCAAGGACACACTCCTGGTTGATAGCAGTGAGTAGGTGAAGAAGAAAGGCTGGAGCAACGGGCAGTTTTCACATATATAACAATTAAAGCGAGACAAATCCTCTGCATGGACTTGTAGGTTACACACAGGAGCACAACACAAGAGTGAACCAGCTGACTAAGTTATGTCTGATTAAAGTTCTCTCTCTCTCTACCTTCTGGGAAGAAAACACAAAACTGCTGCCAGCATATTTTACCTGTAATCAGCAATAACTATGAAGCTTTTTGCATAGCCAGCAACTATCTTCTCCTGTGTCAGGCAGCCCCTGGAGAAAAAAAAAGAGAGCAGAACACAAACCTAACTGCACAGGCTGATCAGCAGTCAATCGGAGGTTTATCAACTAAAGGGTTAGCAGGAAAATCTAGAGATTGAATCTTGGGGCCCAAAACACTGGTTACGCTACTGGGTAGCAATGCATTTATTCAGTCTAGGCTTTCCACCCTTCCCCTCAGTACTTGGCCTACAAGTAAAATAATTAGAAGTTATTTCTTACCCTCCACCTTTGATAAGATTGAGGTCCAAGTCAACTTCATCAGCCCCATCAATGGCAACATTCAACTACATAAAAGAAAGTGGAATTTTACAGTATTTCTACACCACACTTTGGAGGCAAAGTACTTCCAGGGTGGCAGTTACCAATCTACTAAGAACACTTTAGCAGCAAAATAATAAAAGCAATAGCATTAGGATGGGCAACTGTGTCAGAAAACATAGCATAGGCGGTATTTAAAAGGCTGGTGGTGGAGGAAAGGAGGAGAGCACCATCTAGTGCCCAAAAAATTAGGCACCAGGCATGTCACCCTGTGTGGGGAGACTGATCAGGACATCACAGCCAAAAAAGGCCTCTCTGCAGCTGCCTGGTTTCAGAAGCCTGGGATGCCTGCAGAAGGACCATCACACATGGGCAGATATATGTGGGGGAAAGACAGTCCCTTCAACTACCTGGATCCCAAGCCATAAAGGGCTCTAAAATACAATCGCACTCTAAAAGTAAACCTTCACCAAGTGTAAACAACATGTGCATGACTCACTCCACCCTCCGAGAAGCCCACCTGCTATCTTTCTGCTTCTTGCAGAACCAGGCAAGCCCAGGGCAGTGACTCCTACAGAGACACAACAGGCAGCCTCCTCCCATTCCAAAGATGAGAAATTCTGCTGTAACTCTGCCCAGGAAACAACTAATTTACTCAAACATATCTGGTGGAGACACAGTAGAACTACTTGCTTCCAGAAGATGCTAGTTGGGTGAAGCAAGGTCAGAATCCTGACTCAGGCAGAGACAGAGAATGTAGCCTCTTCCTTGGGTGGGGACTTCGGGTTCATGGAAGCCTTTATGGCAGACTAGCTGTTCTCGTACATGACCCCATTTGGGAATTAACGTCCTATGTGAAAAATAGCATGGCATGCTGAATGGGAGAAGTTTTAATAGACATCTGTGGAAAAAAAATATTCTGCATAGGGAAGTTCTAATTCTGTGGCCACATCACAAGGTGGCTCATGTACCAGCAACAGAGGGGTTTTTAAGTTTGACACATTTGCAACTACAAACTTGAACTCACTCCTGCTGTTGCTTTCCTTTAGCCCAAGAGCAGCCAATGTCAGGAAACAACTACAAAACAACCCAGATCCAGGTGACTCAGAATCACCATCTGCCAAATAGAATTCCACATAGGCTGGACCTGCAGATGACTACAAGGCAGCTGACAAGCCTCTCCGAAATCTTTCCACTGTAAAAGCTCTGGTGCCTCAAGACTGATCTCATTCATTAAGCAAAAGACAGTCTGGGTCAGCTCTCCAAGGGGAAACCTCTGGTACTGCAGAAGTGACATCAGCACCAATGTAGCATTGAGAGTGGACCACAACCCAAGGGCAAGAGGCTGAGCGCTTCTGGAGACAGAGGAATTTACAGTAGCTTCGGCTTCATGTGATAAGGTTAAGCGATTAATCTCAGGTTCTTAATTAAGTATCTAGGGCTGCGTATAGGGACATGCCTGCATTTATTTATACCCTGCTGTTCAGCCAAGAATGGATTTCAAAGGATCTTAAAATGACAATTCACAAAAAAGTTCCAATGTATTAGGGATAAGCAGAACTACCTAAAGCAGTCTTCTAGGCCCTGGCAACTGTTGACAGGTGGCACAAAACACACACACTAATATATATGTATGTGTGTGTATCACAGACAGACAGACAAGCAGCTGTGCTGGCTTCTGCTCAACTCTGAACATTCATACTCACTCTTGGCCCTTTGCTTTTAGGACCTTTTTCAGGGCAGCCTTTGCTTACTATGAGGCATGTTGGTTGCTAGGCATGTAAATAGGTCTGAAATCATGATAAGAACAGGCTTAAAACCTACTGATATCACAAACACAGGTGGATTCGTAAACCAGGGGTGAGGAATGTTTTTGGGAAGTTCTCTCACAAATTTCTTTAAACAGTCTATTACCTTCTCCTTACTTTCCCAGTGGTTCCTGCCCACTTTAGGGTAACAGTTTGAGAAAAAGAAAACAGGCACATTCACAGACATAACAACCCTCCCTACCTCAAAGAAAGAGATCCCTCTTCTCTGTTATGTTCCTGAAATGTATTTGGCTAGCACTGGATACACCATATTGGTTTCACCACTCCCCAATAATTGTTTGTCTGTCGCTTGAATACGTTACCAGCATAATTCTGAAACAGATGGACCATCCCCAGGGATGCCTAGCACACTGTGCATCTTAACTTCCTAGATTTCAAACGAGTACTACTTCTGCATGTGCTAGATGGTTGCAACTGGATTTCCTCTCTTCCTCATTCCTCTAATTATTTTCTCAAAGCTTATGCAACATGGCAGCATATGCAGTAAAGTATTCAAGTCTGCTGGTGGGGAAGGGCTCATCTTCTTGAGGAGAGAGCATGTTTGTATTGCCCCAGGTGAGCGATGGAGCAGAAATGAGTGCTTTAATTTTCCCCCTCCTGTGATTGGATTGTCCTTATTCATATCTTTCTGTACATGATTGTTGGTTGTTGAGTGTTTGAGCGCTTTACTGAAGTGAGAATAGATGGGAGTGACGTAGTGAGTGCAAGGAAAGTGACGGAGTGGAATGATACGGCATAACAGCAGGGTTCCTGAATCTGATTTGTATTACTATATATTACAGCTCTTATATATTATTTTTGGGATTTTCTAGCTATATATGTAGTCATGTCATATCTTGATGTCTTGTACACGATTCGATTTTGTGGTTTTTATTTTATTTACAGGCTTATGTAGACCGTTCTGAGATTAACTGTTGCTCAATTATGCTACTTAAATGTGCAATTTATTATTATTAGAAGCAGTATTAATATAGACTTTGTACTGTATTTTTTAATATTGAGTTTTGTTGAGATAAGTAAACCGCTTAAGAGAATTCTGTTGAAATATGCAGCGGTATACAGTTAAAAGAATAGCAATAATGTCACCATAATAAAAATAATGTCACCATAAACTGCGCAAAGGTGGTTGCGTCTGAGGAACACACTGCAAGAGAAATGAAACAGTGGAATTTGGATCTGGCGCCCTCAGGCATAGTGACTGTTTGCAGACTTTGGCATATGTGCAAGTCACTACAGATGGAATTTTCACATCACCCAGTGCCAGCTCAAACACACAACACTTTTTACTTTTACATTGGGCTGGGAATCATTAACGTTTGAGCACTGAAGCAACGACTGCTCAGTTAATATATATGAATCAACTGCCGGGGGTATATGATGCAGAGAGACTACTACCCAGGTTATTGCAGTTTTAGTAACCATTATACGTGGATATGTTTAATGAATGCATAATCTGTCACCAGAGAGAGAGCCTTCCAAAATGCCTGTTTCTTCCTAGGAACTGCATTGTGGCATCACCCATTCCACAGCTTATACCAGATTAAACTGGGGTTGAATTGCACACAACCTTCGAGCTTGACCTTTCTATTCTTAGGCCATGTTCACATACACACAGCCTTCCCAATGCATTCAGGCAGACTGCTTGGAGGCAAAGTACTCAAGGCAGTTCAGGTACATATGAATTGGCCTTTCATTGATACCTACACAGAGACCTATCCCAAGTCAAGATGCATCCCTCCACCGTCCAGCCATGGCAACGTAAATTTTTATGTTGATTAGAACTAGAGGCTCACTTATACCAAAAAAATCCTAAAAGACAGATGCATTGTATGGGAACTAAATAGGTGCTGAAGACCACAAGAAAAAAACTCAAGCCTCTTACCTCAGGGTGTCTATCCAAGTCACTTAAGGTCAAGCCATTCTGCAGAATCAACTGACGTGCCTACAGGGAAATTAAAAGCCAGAATTCTTTGTCAAAGTTTAAGGGGGGAAATCCAGATTCATTTCAACATTTTTATTAGCAGATGTAATACAAATTTATTTTTAAGAAACTATGCTATCATGGAGTGATTGCTATTGTTCTGATCCAAGGAAAGCATGAAAGCAGTCAAGAAGAAAAGTCTCTTCTCCCACAATAAAAAAAGTGTTAAGACCTTTGCATCCACGTATCACATGCATTATCTTCTATAAGAAGGCCTCATTCTCTCAGAAGAAGTACAAATAGATAGTCTATGATGTCAAACCAGCAGTGCACAGAAATGGACATAACGTAACAGGAGAGGACATGCACTGCATGCAAGAGGTCCCTGGTTTAATCCTCTGAGTGGGGCTGGGAATGAACCTTGCCTGAAGCCCTGGACAGCGACCAATCTAGCATAGGCAATATTGAGCTAGATGGACCAGTTGTCTGACTCAATATAAAGTATCTTCCTAAGTAAAACCCAATTTAAGCTTTCAACAGACCATGGAAGATAGCGCCATCAAAAATGTTGCACAAGCTTTGCATCAATAAAACTGAGCGAAGGCTGCAATCCTAAGCATATTTACTTCGATGGAGATGTGGTCTGATCTCCTATGCAAGCAGGATCACGTTCCTGGAAGATTAGGAAAGACTGGGATCGCTTAGCTGGACTCTGATATTAATTCAAAATGATGCATGCAACTGTTACTCTACATGCCAACAGTACAATCTGAATGATATAAGGAACTCATTTTCAGATGTGCAACAATTGCAATGCTCAGCCGTACACATCTTAGGGACAGCTGTATAGTATTTAACAAAAAAAACCTGGCACCACGTAACCCAAGAGCTTCCAGCTGTTTTT
The DNA here is from genome assembly GCF_030035675.1 of Rhineura floridana. NCBI lineage: Eukaryota > Metazoa > Chordata > Lepidosauria > Squamata > Rhineuridae > Rhineura > Rhineura floridana. Next base: position 60,329,646 of record NC_084490.1, read on the forward strand.
GCTAGTAACCTGGGGATGCGACTCCATAGCCAGGAAGCACTCCTGTAAAATCAAAGCCTAATGCAGTTGGAGATCTTTTTACAGCCAATTTTCCAATACGAAATTGCTTAATGCAAGTTGCTTTGGGTCACTTTTGTGAGGAAAGTGACTAACAAATATTATTATTATTAATAAATAAGGTAGACATACTGGGGTCAAACCATGATTTACATTGTGGTCAAACAGATTCCTGCCAGCCTTCAAATCCTTTGTGAATGCCAGAGAATTTGGGGGAGGGGAGAGGGGGATGTCTCTCATATTGCACAATGGTTTGGTACAGACAGAAGCTCTTTTCCTACTTCCAAAGCTCAATGGTGTGACATGAGAACCCACCTACCCCCAAACTAGGTTTTGAATGGGGCCTAGGGCAATTTCCCCTGGTGAGCAGATTTGTGGTAGCCTGAATACAAAAATAAACTGCAATAAAAATAGTATAAAATAGGACACTGACAACAGTTCTGTTGAAAAGCAAATATATCTATATCTATTATCTATATATACACAGTCTGAAATAAATGAAATTCAGTAAAACAGCAATAGCTGATTTTTTATTTTTTTACGGCTTGATAAAACTTTTAAAAAATAACACAAATGCCAGAAGAGGGGCAATAAAGGAGCTTGGTGGGCTCTCTGGGGGCGCACAGCCTCATCCAATGACCTGCTGGAGAAGGATAATATGGAAATTTAGTATGGGAGATGTGGAAATGGGGATGGATGGCAACTGATGACACAGCTGTAGTTCACTGGAAGCTTGGAATCAATGCAATTTTTATTCCAAAGCTTTTATGCAAGGGCTTTATCTCTTTATACAAAAACATTATTTGGACTCAATATTGGAAGATCCCTCCTGGTTTGTCAGTTAACTTTTCCTACCCCAACCATATCCACTCCTATGCTACACTGCACAATTTCTTTATAGTTTCACACACAGAAATGCTTTCCATCAATCACAAGCACAGTTGGGCCCAGAGCTTTCTAAACAGTTGAGCAGACTGCAGTCTCAGAAGCCAACCAAATATTGCCAGTTGATTCTTACAGCTACAGCCACATATCCCACAAAACCAGGAAAGCCTTTTTATATACTAATCTATGCACACACTTAATAGAAGGCATTGCCTGCTCTGTGCTATATACATAGACACATTTCAAAACTGACTTTTCACTTTTATAGTTGTCATGTATGTTTTATTGATTTAATTTTGTTTTAACACAGCATTTGTAACTGTTTTGGTTATCATTGGGGTTCCAGGATGGAAACATGGAAGATCTGCATCAAGACCCAGTATTCAGAAGAGTATTCAGAAGTTTCTGAAAATGTAACAATCTTCTAGACATTAAAAAATGAGCCTGCACTTTTATAATTGTGAAACACCATTCCAGAGACTTTATATTTTTAACTATTTGATCAATATTTCACCAAACAGTCAATTTTACATTATAACATGAAACATTATCTCCTGGCCTTCACCTTTTAAAAATTATAACATTTCCATCATGTATTATCCTATATGACTGTATCCGTAAATATTCTGTTTGACATAAAACTATGGGCAGAATAAATTACATGCAGGATTGTTTTTAAATGTTTGGCCACCTTGCAGATCTCATAGAACAGAGACTATCAGTTTCAACAGGCTAAGGAAGCAAGTGTACTTATGCTAAATCTTTTGAATAAACAGAAGTTGGTTATTCGCTTATACTCTGACTTCCAGTCCCAAAAGGAACACCCAATGTGGCAATTCAAACATCCTATTCACACATGGGAATGAACATTTTCTAAAATGCATTAAAGGATATCATTATGTTGCTCAACTGAATGCAGCCTTACTGCACCAACAGTCTAATGATCTAGAAACTGAGACTCCAGACACTAAGACAACTTGGTATTAGTTGCTAAGAAACAAACTGTTGCTAGGTTGTGACCTCAGATGAGTTCTGCACACAATTCAAAAATGGTTAAAACACCAGCAGCAGTTCAAGCAGCAGTACCATCATACTCCGGGCTCTAGTCTTTTGTGATGCATTAAGATGTAGCATCCTTTCAGTCTGGAGTACCAAGAACGGCAGGCAAGAATAGGAAACAAACCAAATTAGGGATGCAATTCCAGTGTTCTGCTTTGCCTACTGACAAATACAACTCACTGTTGGAAGACAGTGACCTTATGGTCAAGATACTACAAGGGTACTGTTAATACATATTTAATGGCATATGGATTTTCCTAAAGAACTCAGAAGCGGATTCCTAATCAGACCTAGGATGAGGTTCACATGACATCATTCCAGAAAGATATCCTAAATGTATCCTTAATTCAGTTGCTGACATACTGGAAAACAGCCTTGTAATTGTCAAGTGACTGATTAAGACATAAACAAAAGATCTGGCTGTTTAAGAAATGGACATGCAAGGGGAAGATTTTACCTGAAAAGATGACGGTATACAGACTATGTTGAGATTTTCTTGCTTCACTCTCTCAGCTGTGGGGGGAAATTACTTGGTTTAATATATACTCAAATCATTAAGAATCATACATCCATATTAAAATATCCCTGTTCAAAACAGGCTATTTATAATATTTCAGTTACCGGGCTTCATCCAGCTTGCAAAAAGGAAAGGAAACGTTTACTACAAAATAATGATGTTGGTGGAGTTTACAGTTTCTGCTGAACGAAGACAATTTCTTCCTTTCAGTTTTTAATGGTGGCAGCAAATGAAGCAAAAAGTGTATCCAGTTAGCAGTACGATGCTCATGCAGCCAAAGTTAACAAACATACCAGTTTTATGCTGAATAAATTGCAAGAGAAATTAACATACCAAAGGTTGAGAAAACCACCTTAAAGTGAAGAGATCAATATGATGTACCTGGAAAATGATTGCCAACAACAAATAAGGAGAACATTTCTGATGAATGTGGTCAGAAACCACCATTTTGTTGTTCTTCTGAACATGGACCTTTTTTCATTTATGACCTTTGTATTTTGTCAATGTGACCATTCATCAAGTTGCAATGGGGAACCTCAGGCCCAGCAGGCCTTTCCATTTGGCCCACAAGGCCTTCGGCCAAGCAGTGCCCACCTGTTGTCACAGATGGCGTAAAGCAGTTAAAGACGGGCTTGAGTGAAAGGGGGCTTGCAAGTGCTGCCGGTCAGTTGGTTACTGGGTTTTGCAAAGTGCTCTGCCTGTGCCAAAATAGTTTTTTTTTAAAGTCTCACGACATCAGGTGATTGACCCGTGAGTGGTCCTGCCCACCTGCCAAACTTGGCCCTCAGGGCAAGGAGTGGGAGAAGAGGAGATGCTAAGGATCTGGCCCATTGGCCAGATCCAGATCCTCAGCCTTGAGATAAAGCAACAAGTTTTCAACAGCACTAAGAAAAAGAGACAACTGTGCTGGAAAACCACTGAGGTAACAGCAAATGTTCATCTAAGAATTGTAGTGAAACTTGTAAGGTTTAATACCATGATGAGCTTTCTGGGATTCACGAGTATGTCACGGATGGCACAAGTCAGAAAAGGTTTCTAGAACAGATATATATAGTCCTAGCAGTTTCTCACTTACTCAGCCAACAGCATTGTTTGGGAGGTGGGGCGGAGCACTGAGGACATTTTTGTTGATTCTGCCCTAAGATCTCTGTTAATTTCAGAGGTTAATCCAGTTTCCAGCCTTCCCCAATGCCTGATGCAAAGCAAAAGAGATCTCTCAAGTCACACTTGTCCTATTCCATGCCCCCTGAATCTTCTGCAGTGTGTGCAGAACTTGAGAATGGAACCTTTTTTGCTGGGTGTGGGAGAAAAGAGCAACTGCTATTTGTGTGTGGAATCTTGAGCCCTCTTCATTATTCAAGGGTGTGCACAAAGGCTTGTACTGGGCTTTCTGTTTAAAAAAAACATTTAAGAAATAAACTATTTCATAGGAATCGACTAATGTCTATTCAGCACAACCCAGAGGAGTAAACCAGTATTTAATTCAAGTTGCAACTTTGAAAACTGCTTAAATTACAAAAATTAAAATAACCCTGCAAAACAGGAGAGGGCCTGCTATTACATGATACCGTAGATTGAAGTATCTTCAGACAGTAGAGTCTGACAATGTCATGGTCACAGAACGCTTTAGAATGTTTAACACTCCACTCTGGAATCTATCAACAGTTAGGCCTTTAATTCTTTATAGCTGGTCCTTATGTGGAGGCACAACTTAAGTGTGTGCGTGTATGTTTTAAACAAATCAAATCCTCTAAAGCCCAGTGGATAGCACAGCAGCCTTGCTTAACCCAATTGGGGATGATGGGAGTCGTAGTCTGAAACATCTGGAGGACACCAGGTTGGTGTAGAAGCTATGGGCACCAAGGGAAGAAGAATCGTGCCCTTCTACCACCAACTGCATAGGCTTATCCCACTAGCCTTTTCCAACCTGTTACCCTCATAGTATTTTGGACTACAATTTCCATCAGCCCCAGCCAGTACCAATGTGCTGGCTGGGCTGATAATGGGAGTTATATTCCAAAACATCCGGAGGGTACTAGGTTGAAGACGGCTGTGTTACACAGACATACCCAATATGAGCACATCCAAAGTCCAATGCATTCAGTCATTAACTCACATGTAATCTAAGAAATAACTGTACAGTTTGGGCCTATACATGTTGGATATAACCTATGTAGTCTATGTACAAGACATAGATATCTCAGGGCCTGGTCCAACATGGGCTCCACGCACAGGGTTATCTGTTTGGCAAGTAGAAATAAGTATACTTGCATAGAACAGACTCTGGAAGTCTGACTAAGAAGCATAATTGGGACAGAAAGAAGAGTGAAAATACATACCCAACTTATGTACAGCATGAACAATTGTAGACCCACTTCCAATACCAAGGACTTGATTAGTCTACAAAAAAGAGCAAAAATCTTTTGTTGACAACCAACTCAAAAGTTGCCACACTCATACCATACATTTACGCCGCTATTATTCCATGTTAAACAGTCACAGCTTCCCCGAAAGAATTGCAAGGAGTGCAGTTTGTAAGAGGTGCTGAGAGTTGTTAGGAGCCTCCTATTCCCCTCACAGAGCTACAATTCCCAAAGTTTTTTGGGAAGAGGAACTGACTGTTAAACCATTCGTATAATTGTAGCTCTGTGAGGAGAATAGGAGTGTCCTGACAACTCTCAGCACCTTTTACAAACTACACTTCCCAGGACTCTTTGGGGTAAGCTGTGATTGTTTAAAGTGGAATAATAGTGCAACAAATGTATGGTGTGCGTGTAGCTTCAGTTACACTACAGAGTATTTAGCATATGCAAGAAGGAACAACTTTTAGAAGGCATGATCATCTGTGGCCTTGTTTTTAAGGAGACAAAAGTTTATTTTATGCAAAACTGGGCCCAGTACTTTAAATATAAATGCTTTCTGATATAAAAACTAAAAAGCATCCTTCTGCCTAAAAAGAATAAGAAAAAGTATGAAGTCACATTTATTGATTTAAAGTAAAAACTGTAATATGTACAGTTAAATAATGTACTTCATTAATAAATATGATGTGTGTATGTACATGTATTTTGAGAAATACTGTACCTCGTTATTACAGTTAGTACATTATTCAGCTGCTTCTCTGACAAGTGTATGCATTATGAAATACCTGTCCGTATATTTCACGCATAAATAGCTTTATTAAGCGCCTACTACAAGAGTAATCTGTGAAAAGGCCATTCAGCGGGGCTTTACATCCGATAAAAACTGCGACTCGATAAACCTTTGAGCACGTTATTAATTTAAGAGGTCCAACCCTAACATACGGTTCTTGGCCTCCTAATGAGATTTCAAAATGACTAGGATCGCTTATCTGCTTAAATACCAGTTCCAGCAACTGCAGAAGTACTACAATCGGTAGTTTTCGAAACGATTGCCTAGAGATGTGTACAAAAACCACGCCTCCCAACATTTTACACGGTATTAAGAGCATGTTCCTAAATTTCTAGCGAACACAAACACGCTTAGCTCCCCACCCTGCTGCAAACTTCGGAAGGCTCACAGAACTTTGCAAAAGGAGGTTCCCACCTGTACGTGGTTGTTTACTGCAGCCCAGGCGGCCAGCTTTTTTGCCTCCTCGGTCATAGTATTATTATTGCTGCTGCTGCCGCTGAGCTGCCTACGCTTCTGCACGTGCCCTCGCCGTGGAACCCTCGCCTGTACTCTCCCTTCCGCTATCAGCGTCCTGCAGAGAAGTGCGGCACATTCCCCCCTCTGCCGCATGCCCGTCGGTCGGCCCCCTTTCGCCTTTGCCTGGCTCTTGCTGGTTGTTCCAAAGAATCGCTAGGAATGTCCGCCACTCTCCTAGTTGAGCGCCTTCTTCCACGGCCACATGGGATATGTAGTGTTTCCTGCAGGCGATGCGCGCCGTGGTGAACTTGCGCAAGACTACTAGGGAACTACATTGACCACAATGCACCGCGACCGGGCAGCTGTATTGAACGAAAGGTCTCACGGGCAAGACGCGACTCTACTGAGCTGCAATAACCGATGACACAGTGGGGGTGTTCTCATGTTACTCTGTACCCAGGTACAAGTTGCCTGTACCTGCGTACAGCTGCTGGTGAGAAAGATTCTACACGTGGTGATTTTGCTAGTCACCGCGTGTAGCTGTCCCATGAATAAACTTGAGTTCTGCTCACATGTTCATGTCTCCCTGCATTCTCCTGCTGTCAGAAGCGTCAATCTGTGGAGCGGGAATCTTGAGCAGAGTTAGGCATAAAGTCCTGTTGACGGAGTTGTGGAATTGGCTAAAACTGACTTTTTAGTTTCAGGGGAGGTTGGAGGAGGTGAGAAGGGGAAAGGAAATGAAAGGAATGGAATCTAGCCCCATGGTAAAAAAAAAAAAAGACAAAAAGTCTGAGGGAAAGCTCAGCAAAGAGGGAAAGGGGAGGGGAGCTCAGCAACGGACGGATGGCAATGTAATCCTAAAGAGGCTTACTCTGAAGTAAGTCCCCAGAGTTCAATGGGATTTACTCTCAGGTAAGTAAGGGAAAACACGGCAAATGAGGAAAGGGGGAGAGTTCAGCAACTGAAAGATGCAAGAGTTCAATGGAACTTACTCTCAGGGAAGTAGAATTAGGGCTCCAGACCTACAGAGGAAACATTTTGAGGAAAAGCGTAACAGCTGATGGAAAAGAAAAGAGGGAGGAGACAGATTTGAGAATCTGAAGGATCGCAGTGCAAACCCAGAGGCCTACTCTGAAGTAAGTTCCATAGTGTTCAATGGGATTTACTCTCAGGTAAATGGGGAAAACACAGCAAATTAGGGAAGGATCCGAAGGATCACAGTGCCATCCTAAACATGTCTTGCATCTCATGGCCTTCTGGTTTCCTTTATTAATTTTTTTTATATATATATATATGCATGTCAACTGGTGGGAAAGGCATTGGTCCACATGAGTATTTATGCCACCAATAGGGTTGCCAGGCCCGGCCTCCAAGAGGTCTTCTGTATCTTTAAATGTTGTGCAGGTGGAAGGGAGAATTCCGCCTTGTGGTTTTTCCCATTACAGTGTTGCAACAACACCTGCACTTGGCTGACTTTCTCTTCTCCTAAAGATACAGGATCAGTCTCAGGCCAAGAACCTGGCAACCCTAATTCAGAAGTAAGTTCCACTGAGTTTATTGCGGCTTACTCCTGAAGTGAAAGTGAACATAGAATTACAGCCTTTAATTTCTAAATTCAATCCTTTCCTTTAAATACTAGGTGATTTATCAATAAATACTATAAAATTTATAATGTCTGTTAAATGTTAAATGTGTCATCATGTCACTCTTATTGTTTCTTGTTACAAGTAGTACACCTAATCTTCAGGATAGTGGCACAAATAGATTCCAAAAAGTCTGCTTTAAACTTGGTCCAAACCCCCTGTGGCTCTTCCTCTTCTTTTTCTGCCTTCAGGTCGATCCCGACTTATGGCGACCCTATGAATAGGGTTTTCATGGTAAGCGGCATTCAGAGGGGGTTTACCATTGCCTTCCTCTGAGGCTCAGAGGCAGTGACTGGCCCAAGGTCACCCAGTGAGCTTCATGGCTGTGTGGAGATGCGAACCCTGGTCTCCCAGGTCCTAGTCCAACACTCACTACACCTGTGGCATGTAATGAATAAAGCTGCAGTCACAACTGCAATAATAAAATAACTTAATGGCTAGGTAATACATTGCTCAGAAATGATAGTTATCAATAAATAATAGAAACGTTGGGTAATAGTTATCCCTTGTATCTTAACAACATAATCCTAAACATGCCCCAAAGTCACCCAGTGAGTTTCATGGATGAATGAGGATTTGAATCCAGGTCGCCCTGGCCCTAGCCCAGTACTCTTAGCACTACACCACACTGGCTTTTGCAGAACCTGTACACTACAGTACCTCTATAAATCCAATATAAATTACCCACTATACTTTTCTTCCTTGGTCTTTTAAAACCTATTGAAATCAATTGTAATGTAAATTCTGTTGTGTGCTTCATATTTCCTCCTAAAGGTCAAGAGAGAGAAATATAGCCAGGACTCTTCCAATAATTTGATGGCATAGGTCAGCAGTGATACATGGGGGGGGGAGAATGGCAGTGGCACAGAGATGGCAAGGTTGGGGGTACTTTGGTGGAATGCAGCACAAGCTTGCAGGTGTATGCCCACCTGCTGCAGGATGGTGGTGCCACCTGCCCTGAACTTGCAGGCACCTTGCCCCATCCCCATTCAGTGAGTGGCAATGCTGCCATTACTGAGAGAGCACTGCTGTTGCAGAATCTGGGATCTACCCTGTGTTTTACTAGAATCTCAAGAGCCACCAACTACAGTCAGCTGCAAAAGAAATATATCTAGTATGAAAGAACATGGCATCTCTGTGAAGTTGCTGAGCACAGGGCTATCAGAACTGAGATGAGCTCACAGTCTTTCCACACATAGATCTATTCCTACTTTCCACAAGTATTTTTAATTTCAGTTGTCAAATTTCTAAATGGGTGTGTAACCTTTTGTTGCTACTGTTAAACAACTGGAAGCTAGAAGCGCTTGCCAATTGACTGCAAATCTCCCAGGGGTCTACCAATATATTACAGTCTATCTTCTGGCCATCCCTGCACTAAATCATTTGTATGGGCACAGGCCTACTTTGCAGGGTTGTTGTAGCATGGTTCAAAGGAGTGCTTGCAAGAATGAAACTACAATAGCAGAGGTAAGACTCTTCAAAACATTGCCAAAGAAGGGATTGTCAAAAAGGCAATGTCGCCTTTCTACTGCGTATCCAGAAATTAAGAAAAAAATGTGGATTTGGTCATCTCTGTGCAGTGCTTACCTTCTGTGTCAAGTGTCCTGCATCAAAATTAGACACACCTGATAGTCAAATGCATGATAATGGCTGCCTCCATTAGAAACCTGTCAGAAGTAGCTGCATCACATGGTTTCATGGTAACACAAACCTGCCTTGTAGGATTGTAATGTTTATTTAATTTATTTATTATTTTATTTATATCCTGCCCTTCCTCCCAGGAGGAGCCCAGGGTGGCAAATACTCTAAATCAGGATGGTTAGACTTCATGGTTAGACTAGATCAGGATCTAATACTCTAGATCATGATGGTTAGACTTCAGGATTTTGGTATTGATTTTTTTGTATTATTATAACCAAAGCGAACCACAAAATATATACACTTTTATTTAAATAATTCTTAGCCCAGGAATTTGTTTTGAGTTCCAAAACTGAACTGAGCTCATAGTATTTCCACATTTTTTTGTTTTCATTGTGAAACAGGAGTCTGAAATCCTCACTGATCTTCTGCGAGTCATCCTGACCAATACATTTTTATCTACTTTCTCCATTTAAAGTGCTATCCAAAAGCTAAACATTATGACATAGACCATAAAGAGAGATACTGATGATCACTTTTTGATACTGAGCTACAAAAACGTCCACTGAAAAACCATAAAAACCACAGCGCAGAGCTTTCCCAAATACCAGGAAAGTCTTTCCAGGGGACAGAGTATGTTACAGTGGGAGCAGCAGACTGGAAAGCCCAACTGATAAATAATTTCCCCCACATTTATACTTTGAGTGTAGTTTTGTGTATTAAAACGCATAATGTCCTCAGGAAAGAATCAGGTGTACCATGTTGGAAGAATTGTTTCAGTTCATACTCTTTTAAGCAGCTTGTTTTTGTTGCAGCCCCTTCCTCCTCAAAATATTTTCCTAGATAAATATTCAATATATTTAGGTCTGCACTTTCACAGATTTATCTATGAGTAAGTCCTATTGATCTCTATAGGACTGTATAGACATGTATAGGATTGCTCCATGAAAGCCTACATCAAAAACCATACATACTCTAATAACAGGCAATGAAAAATGCAACATTTTAATAGCTATAATTATGATCGTTACAGGCTGGTATTTTCTTTTTAAAAGTTGGTGTTTTGATTTTAAAAACTTAAGAATCTGCAGGAAAAATGAAAAGAGTTAAACTACATTCCTGATTCTGCCAAAATTCTTTCTATTGAATGTACCCCTTGACAGGAAACAGCTTCAGGAAGTATAATAGACCCAGCATGCCTTGCCTTGTTGCCAGTAAAAGGGAATTGCTTCAATGGCGCATTTAACAAGTGTCATTGAAGCCTTTTTCTTTTCCTGGCAGCATATGTGTATATAACGGAGACTGTACACTCATTGAATGCTACATGTGAATAACTGTACAAGTGCACAGCCCAACTACTTGTGTACCCAGGTACAGGGAATGTACACTCGTTGAATGTAACGTGTGAACAGGGCCACAGACTCAGCAATGTCGGTTCACCCCAGAATGCATACATGTCACCTGCTTTCTCTGTATTTTTATTGCTGTGCGTTTTGAGCTGGTTCATTACAAAGTGGCCATCCTGAGCGGGTCATATTTGAGCAACTAACGTAAAGAGAGCATAAACACAATCCGCCATGATGATACTCTTCTGCATGTCCCATTGAAATGGATGGGAGGGAAAGAGTTCATTTCAGACTGCTGTCCTACCTAAACACACTTTTCTGTGACTAAACCCCATTGAACGGAACAGGACTTCTGAGGAAACAGAGCGCTTTGTGCAGAACATTTCTGGGGCTTGTGACCACAAAACAGAATTGAGATTTTGGGAAATTAGATCTGATTAGAAATAAATCCCAAAGTGACCAGTGAAAGTTCATTGTCCCCCACATGAATTCTTTCTTTTTCATTGATTGCCTTTATAGAGTTCATTAATATGCTCCAACGGTTGAGACAAAAAGCTTCACCAATGTTACTGTAAGTAAGCAGCTAGAAATAATATCATGTGTCACAGTTCAGTTGTTAGTACCAGAATACAAAGCCTTAGAACAATGGCGTTTTATCTTTCAAAACAGCTTTTATCCTGGAAGGCTGCAAGCTAAGTCTTTCCTTTAGTTACACAATATGATTCAAACTTGCTAGATGAGAGTTTGGTGCCCACGGTTGAGGTTTCACTGCTTTTCTAGCTTAAGTCCATGGTAATGTTGGTATAGACATTTGGCAAATTTACAAAACCTGCAGACTGTTCTTACCCAGACTTGTGCAGAAATCAGTCCTGCTGATCCAGAGGGTCCTACTCCTAAATAAGTATGCATAGGACTGCAGCTTTATTACATATAAAGATAGGGCCAGTGTCAGATATGCCGAAACAATTATCCATGCCTCAACAAAATCTCTAGGAATTTTAGGTTTCATTGTGGAATGTCTGCATTGCAATTTTCATCAAATCAATAGCACCACATAGTTGAGGGGTGCATGTGCGTGCAAAGTCCAGCGGTAGCATAGAGCAATCGCTCCTGCTCCTGCCATGCTTACAGCCGAAATATCGATGCATTAGCAGTAATCCCCTTTTATTCTTTTTTCAACTCCTGATAAACAAAGCTTCGAAGCATGATTAAAACCGCAGCTTGACTCATTTTAAAACCATTTACTACTTTAAAATAGTGATTTAAAAATTGCTTCTAGCGACAATCCAAAATGGCGGCAAAAAGCAGGAAAATGGGACAAGGGGAAATGGCGTCTCTCATTGGAGACAGTTATGGATTGAGTTCAGAAAATGCATACCTCGTTAATTGCAGAATGGCAGAAAGCATTTGATTCAACAAAGGACACACTAGATAAACTAACGCAAAAAACTCTATTGAAAAAACAGCAAATGAAGCCATGGAAACAGGTATTAAAACCTCTGACAAAGTCCAACTGCTCTTAAAAGCTAATGAAAAATTAAGTGTAAAGGTGGATGAACACAACAGGGCTAGACGCCGAAATGTACGCCTTCAAATAACCATTAAAGATTATTTTACATATAACATAGTGAAGGAATAAAAGATAGTATCATTTTCGATGCAATGAAAGCTGTAATACAGGGATGTTGTATTGCAGAGAAAAATAAATTTCAAAAACAAATGTCTACCCTAAAAAAACCTCTATGTTGAATTGCAGACATTAGAAAGGCAACATAAACAATTATGCTCCCCCAAAATTAGACATAAATTGGACTCTGTGAGGAAAAAAATAGAAGCTTTAGAAATTTCAAAGATATTAAAAGCTATGATTTATATTAAACCAAGATTCTATGAGAAAGGTAATCGAAATTCCAAACTCATAGCTAATCTGCTGCCTGTCTTCCAATAGAAAATGGTGTATTAAACAAGATGATATTCACCTCGCTCACAAGCCAAACAAATTCATTCTGCATTTATGTCTTATTACCAAAGAGTATACCAAGATCAAGACCAACAGTACAGTCTGTTTTAAAATAGCAAATTTACTGAGAATGAAGTTAAGGATGTTAAGAAACTTAAAAATAATAAAGCTCCCAGTCCAGACAGCTTTTCCACAGACTTTTACAAGAAATTTAACACACTGCAGGTTCCTCATCTAACACTAACATCTACATGCAATTTGGGAAGGTAATGAAATTCTACCAACATGGAAAACCTCACGTATTGTTTTAATCCCTAAACCAGGAAAGGATCCCACTGACATTAATTATAGAATATAAACCAATCAATCTGCTGAATCAAGATTAAAAAATACCTCTGTTCTGGCCAATAGTCTCATCATGCCCACAATGATTAATTCAGATTAAACTGGCTTCATCAAAGGTAGACAAATTTTGGACCCTGTCAGAGGTTTACTAAATATCACTTGGCACAGCAGAAAATACCACAAACCATTAGCAGTCTTCAAGTTGGATGGTTTGAAAGCATTTGAATCATTGCATTGGGACTTTCTTTTCCAGGTTTTGCAACATTATAGATTTGGTGACACCTTTATTAAAATTATCCAAAACCTGTATAAAAAAGGCTTAGCTAGTATTAGAATTAATGCATTCGGATCTGGATTTATAAAGATGGGAAAAGGGACAAAACAAGGATGACCTCTCATCGCTCTTATTTGCTTTAACCATGGAACCTTTGGCATAAGCAGTGAGGGAGACTCCCATTATTAAAGGTTATTATATAAAAGGAACCACTCATAAGAATAGCCTGTTTGCTGATGACGTGGTCCTTCTTCTGTCAGACCTAACATCATCATTAAATAGCTTGAAAAATCTGTTTCAAACATATAAAGAAATGTCTGGATTCACAATTAACTATTGTTGTTGTTATGTCCCTTCAAGATGATCATGACATATGGCGATCCTATGAATCAGTGACCTCCAAGAGCATCTGTCATGAACCACCCTGTTCTGATCTGATCAGGTCTGTGGCTTCCTTTATGGAATCAATCCATCTCTTGTTTGGCCTTCCTCTTTTTCTACTCCCTTCTGTTTTTCCCAGCATTATTATCTTTTTTAATTAACCATGTCTTCTCATATTGTGTCCAAAGTATGATAACCTCAGTTTCATCATTTTAGCTTCTAGTGATAGCTGTGGTTTAATTTGTTCTAACACCCAATTATTTGTCTTTTTCGCAGTCCATGGTATCTGCAAAACTCTCCTCCAACACCACATTTCAAATGAGTTGATTTTTCTCTTATGCACTTTTTTCACTGTCCAACTTTCACATCCATACATAGAGATTGGAAATACCATGGTCTGAATGATCCTGACTTTAGTGTTCAGTGATACATCTTTGCATTTGAGGACCTTTTCTAGTTCTCGTCTGCATATCTTAAATTATTGATATTTCTCCCTCCAATTTTCACACCTCCTTCATCTTGGTCCAATCCTGCTTTCCATATTATATATTCTGCGTATAGATTAAATAAATAGGGTGATAAAATACACCTCTGTCTCACACCCTTTCTGATGGGGAACCAGTCAGTTTCTCCATATTCTGTCCTTGCAGTAGCCTCTTGTCCAGAGCATAGGTTGCGCATCAGGACAATTAGATGCTGTGGCACCCCCATTTCTTTTAAAGCATTCCATCGTTTTTCATGATCTACACAGTGAAAGGCTTTGCTGTAATCTATAAAGCACAGGGTGATTTTCTTCTGAAATTCCTTCGTCCATTCCATTATCCAACGTATGTTTGCGATGTGATCTCCGGTGCCTCTTCCCTTTCTAAATTCAGCTTGGACATCTGGCATTTCTTGCTCCATATATGGTAAGAACCTTTGTTGTAGAATCTTGAGCATTACTTTACCTGCATGGGATATGATAATTACTGCATTCCCTGGGATCCCCTTTCTTTCGAATTGAGATGTATATGGAACGCTTCCAGTCTGTGGGCCATTGTTTAGTTTTCCATATTTCTTGACAGATTTTTGTCAAAATTTGGACAGATTCAGTCTCAGTAGCTTGTAGCAACTCTATTGGTATACCATCTATTCCTGGTGATTTGTTTCTTCCAAGTATTTTAAGAACAGTTTTCACCTCACATTCTAAAATTCCTGGTTCTTCATCATACGGTTCCTCCATGAATGTCATCCTTGCATATCTGTTATAGAGTTCTTCAGTGTATTGCTTCCATCTTTCTTTTATTTCATCTCGGTCAGTCAATGTGTTCTCCTGTTGATTATTCAACATCCCTACTCTTGGTTTGGATTTCCCTTTCATTTCTCTAATCTTTTGGAATAGGGCTCTTGTTCTACCTTTTTTATTATCTTGTTCTATTTCTATACAATAATTATTGTAATAGTTCTCTTTGTCCCTACATACTTGTCGCTGTATTATTGCATTTAGGGTTCTGACTGTGTTTCTATCTCATTTTGCTTTTGCTTTCCTTCTCTCATGAACCATTTTAAGAGTTTCTTCAGTCATCCATTGAGGTCTTTCTCTCTTTTTAACTAGAGGTATTGTCTTTTTCCATTCTTCCCTGATACCGTCTCTGACTTCATTCCATAGTTCTTCTGGTCCTCTGTCAACTAATTTTAAAGCCTCAAACCTGTTCCTTATTTTATATTTATATGCTTCTTGGATGTTATTTAAATTGTATTTTGGCTTTATGATTGCTTTGTTGGTCTTCTTTAGCTTTACTCTGATTTTCGATATGACCAGTTCATGATCTGTACCGCAGTCTGCTCCTGGTCCTGTTTTTGCAGAAAGTATGGAACTTTCCCATCTTCTGCTATCAATTATATAATCAATTTGATTCCTATATTGACCATTTGGTGATGTCCATGTGTACAGTCGTCTTTTCGGTTGCTCAAAAAATGTGTGCAAGAAACAAATTATTGGCTTCACAGAATTCAGTAAGTCTTTCTCCTGCTTCATTTCTGCCTCCTAGGCCCCATTTCCCCACAATTCCTAATTCTTCTCTGTTCCCTACTTTTGCATTCCAATCCCCCGTGATTATCAGCACATCTTGTTTTGGTGTGTGATCAATTTCTTCCTGTACTTCTGCGTAAAATCTCTCCAATTCCTCATCTTCTGCTTTTGCTGTCGGAGCATAGACTTGGATGATGGCTATGTTGATAGCTTTCCCATTTAATCTCATTGATATCACTTGCTCAGACCTTGCGTTGTAGCTCCTAATTGCTTTTGCTACATCACTTCTCACTATTAAAGCAACCCCATTTCTTCTTAATTTTTCATTTCCTGCATAAAATATTTTGTAGTTGCCTGATTGAAAATGTCCCATTCCCATCCATTTTAGTTCGCTGACACCAAGTATTGTAATGTTGATGCGTTCCATTTCTTGCTTGACAATTTCTAACTTTCCCTGGTTCATGCTTCTCACATTCCATGTTCCTATTGTGTGCGTTGCACAACTTCGGACTCTCCTTTCGCATCTGTGCGCATCAGCCTCTGGGCTTCCTTTTGGCTTTGACCCAGCTGCGTCATTAGTCACAGCGCTATTCGTACTTGTCCGTTGTTCTTCTCCAGTAGCTCGGCAAGTGCCTTCTGACCTGCGGGTCTCATCTTCCAGCACTATCCCATGTTGCATTTTGGATACTCTGTTCATAGGGTTTTCATGGTAAGAGGTATTCAGAGGTGGTTTACCATTGCCTTCCTCTGAGTTTGGATGCATCTTAGTCTGGTGTTTCAGCTTTGACCATTCCACCTTGGGTGCCTCTGCTAGGAGTCTAGCCTCTTGGTCTAGACTCCTGATGGCATTGCTCTTAGCTTCTTCAACACTCTCAAACCCCCTCACTACGTTAAGGTGTGCATCCTAGAGGGGGACAATTAACTATACCAAATCCGAAACCCCATTTGTAAACTTAGGTCCTACTATACAAAAACTAGTCAAAACTGCATTGGAAACTTGTTTGTGCCAAATCATTTAAATATCTCTGTTATTTTGCCTAAAAACATAAATAAACAGTTCTATTTGAATTACAACCCAATTGTCAGGAAATTTAGAAGCAGTCTAAAGTCCTGGAGAAACAAATAACTTTCAACACTGGGTAGGATAGTGGCAACGCAAATGATGTTTCTTCCTCTTTTTTGTTTCAAGTTCTGTCTATCCCTATACCCAGAGATATGATGAAATCTTGGCAATAAATGATCAATAAATTTATATTTCAAAATAAGAAACCAAGATTAGCTCAGTCACTGATATATAGGAAACCAAATCTAGGAGGATGGGGCATACCAAACTTATCATAATATTATTATGCCTTCCAGAGCAGCCAAATGGTATACCTAATTAGAAACATAAACAAGAAACACTGGGTTGAAATGGAAACTAAAATTGCTTCAGATGTATCTAAAGATCTTACCCCTTTTACTATTAAATCCCAATCTATCAACAATAAGGGTAATCCATTTACTAAATGCATGTTTCAGTGGTGGAAATTGTGGCAGAATAAGTTAACTCCCATAATCTCACTTCTAATACCATTTGCTTTTCATCCTAACTTCCACACTCCTGATAAGAGAGCTCCAGTTAAATTTATATAAAGGATTATATAAAGTATGTGATTTCTGTGTAAATTCCCTGCCACTCTCAACTGAGCAACTAAGTTAAATTATATGAAATAAAGTTGAACTGGCTAACGCTGGCTCAAGTCCGCAGCTTTATTTCATTAAACTATGTTAAACAACAAGTGACAAGACCTGTTCAGAGTGGCTGGGTAACCAGCCAGATGAGCGACTAGTAAATCGAATAAATAAATAAATAAATTACACAATTTGAACAACTATTTCAAGATATGCACAAGGGAGAAAAAGGCTTAGTCTCTAAAATATGTTCAATATTACTTAATATATCTTTCAAATCTACTCTCTCACTTAAAGATCAATGGTAAATGGACATAGGTTCCGAAATACAGCTCAGAGATTGGAATAGGCTGTGAGAATCACAACTGTTCAGATCAGTTTCTAGTTATGGAAAAGAACAGTCTCTAACACTGGTACATCATTGGTACTGCACACCTGTCCAAATTTCATGCATGTTCTCAATAGTCTCCCCACTTTTTTGGAGGGACTGTGGGAAGATCGGAACCTACTTTCATTTGTGGTGGGATTGTGAAAGAATACAGGATTTTTGGTCGTTTATTTATAATGAAATGTTAATCATATTGCAGGAACAATTTGCATTTTCCCCTAAACTGCTATTACTAAACATCTTTGATGATATACACTCAAAACCGCTCTCTAAAGAACTTATTACCTACATGACTCTGGCAGCAAAGTTGACAATTGTGTCGCAATGGAAAACTACAGACAGTCTTTCAATTGAACAATGGTATAATTTGCTTTGGAATATTCCTATTTTGGAAAAGCATGCACACAAATTGAAAATAAAACAAGGAAAAGAGACACCAGACTCCTTCTATATAGTTTGGCATTCATTTATTGAACATACTTCCGAAGATTCATTTATTCATCCCCCATTCATGGAAGCCTGGCAGATTTGGAAACATATATAACTACAGAAACTATTCCATAGGAGGTTAAAGTGTGTCATCTTCCCATAAACTGAATAGTACACTGGTTCTGTTCTTGGACATGTTCCTCGAGAGATTTTGTTCCCTTTTGTTTCTATTTTTGATGCATACTGTTTATATTGGATTGTATTGGCGTTTCATTGATATATATATATAAGGCTTTACTTAAAGATATCTGTAAAGAAAAAAAGAAAAGAATTATACAAAAAAAATTAGCACCACACAGTTCTTCCATTTTTTTTTAAAAAACATAGTATCCAGCCCATCTACTGTAATATATATTGTTGGTAATATCAGGCTATAGAAATAAATAAATAGTTGAATGAGATGTTTGAATGACAGTATTAATTAAAAAGCATTAGATAGGCACTGGAAATAGTAGTAATAGTAGCAGCAGTAGTAATAATAATAATGTTTGTTTTAGGAGCCAATCCTGCCTGCATTTTGTGTGTTTTTCTCTAAAAATCAAGAGTTATATAGGCTATCATTTAGGCCATGGATGGGTAACCTGTGACTCTCCATATATTTTTGGACTATCTTCTCTGACCCTTAGGGCTCTGTCACCAGAAGTAAAAGTGGTTTTGGACTGAATTATGTTGGTGGGGAAAATTTAGCTCCTCTTTTATCCATTGTTTTTTAAATCACTTTCACTATCTTAAGGAATCAGCTGTTGCTGTATCAAGTTGCACCTTTCTACATATATAATTTGACAAACAATTACCCTCCTGAATGAGATGTTCTGAGGTTCTGTATTCAGAGTACAATGGGGTATCATATCTGAAGTTAATTATGTTGTCTTTTAAATAAATACATGGGGACATTTTCAGTGCCTGATGCTCAGTCTTTTGAACTGTATTCTCAATTATTGGATTTCATTCACTGCTATTTGCAACAACAGTTTGGAATTTATTTATTTAGATTACTAGTCTTTGGCAATTTAGTATACTTTTTTTTCATTTTGTCAGGTTACTCATTTTTTGTTTGTTCACTCTTTAGAGAGGAAGATGCGATTAAAGATGTCTTCCAACAGTTATTAAACGTGAACGAAACTTTCATAGAAGAGATTGCACGCATCCAGTTCTCAGTCGCTGGGGGACATCCCTGCCCTCAAGCACATGAAAGCAAAACAAGACCATCTGTGGAAACCGAATGCCAAGGCTGTGTTGCGGCCTGGTTTATACTTGCAACACTGGAAGAATCCTGAGGCGGTATAGCTGACAGTGCCATTTCAGGCAGCAGTTTGGAAGATGTGATTTTATTTTAATGCTCCCGCACATAATAAAGAACTGCAGTTTTTTTAAAAACAAAGACGTTAGAAAGAAGGATTCTATTTCTCCCTGTTTCCTGCTGTGCTATCTTTCTAATTGCAGGAAATATTCCAGTGCCTTTCAAAAATGTGACACCGCTCCCCGGGAATAGCACAGTCCTTATTACCACTTCGGGACTCCTCGACTCCCTGTATTACATTCAGGACTCTCCCACTTTATTTTACCTGGCCTAATCAACCAGGATATTTCTTATGTTTTTACACCTAGGATTACTGTACAGGTAATGCAGCACATCCTCAGTTGCTCCCTGGTTTCGTGTGAAAGAAGCATATGTCTCCGCAACGCACATTCACCATATTTCCTCCCTTCGCAAAACTTCATGGTCAGGGCTCTACTATTATTGCCCCTTTAAGACATGTAATCCCTCACGCCCTCCACACTGGGGAACGCTGTTCACACTCAGAATCGGCCACGTAGGAAGCATCGGCGTTGCCCAATCAGGAAGGGGCGGGAAAGGGCAGCAACCAATCGTTTCACTCCACCAACCGTCTCCAAACTCTCCAATCAAAGAGTGCAACTCAAAAGTAGAGGTCTTGTTTCTTAAACCAACCATAGGGAAAGCTGGAAACACGTGGTATTTTTAATTGGCGGGAGAAATTTGAAAGCTTCACTGTCATTGGCTTGGTCTACTTGTTGACAAATATCACGCGTTGTTCTCCTTTTCCGGAATAGGGGAGGGAACGGAATAAAACACACACAACTCAATCTGAGATTGGACACGCACATGACGTGACAACGTTTCTCACTAATGAAACAAGGAGCAGGCGTACTAGGTTGTGAACAAGTGCGCTGGTACGTGGCCATAAGGAGGCGGGATTGGAAAACGGAGAGAGCAAGGTAGGTTGTAGTGTGAGGATGCGCGTGCGTACTGGTGAACTTGGGCTGTTCAGGAAAACCAACCGAGCCCTTTTCGGCAGCCGTTTGGGAGGTGCGGTGCGCGAGCCAACCGGGGTTCCTATGCCCTAACGGTGCTGTTTAGGCGACTGGAGGAAGGGCCACTTCATGCCAGGGCCGCGAGGCCCGAGCGTTCGGCCTCTTCCTCCTGCTCCCGTCACCTTCGCCGCCGCCCTGGTGCTTCTCTGGCTGCTTCTGCCGCTCTGCGTTCCCCAGAGGGGGGCAGCGGCGTTTTCGGATGGGGACAGCCAGCCCGGATTAGGACTCAGTGGAGCTGCCGCTGCCGCGCTCCCTCTGGTAGCCGATGTGACGGTGGAGGACGATGAGGTCGGTGGGATGGCCCCGGCGGCGTCCTCCGGGGAGCTGGAGGAGGAAGCGGTGGAAACACCAGCCCGGAGCAGCAGCAGCAGCTTCAGGTGAGACACCGGGGGGGGGGGCAATTGGGATGCAGCATCCCGGTATGTAAACTTCCGCAAACTCTTCTCTAGCGCGCCCCCCCGGTTCTCGACTCTAGTGATGGGCCAACCTGCATGTTCGGACAATCCCAGTTGTTTCTTTCGTGTCACGATGTAGAAAGCTAGCACTCTAGGGGAGCAGGCTTTGTTTTTATTGCATTTTAATTCAGTCGTTGCTGCCAAGGAGCTCTGTGCGAGGAGGGTATGGCTCCTCTTCTATCTTCGTTTTATGTTCCTGCGGTAACGCCATCAGGAAAGTCAGGTAGAACTGACTGGCTCAAGGTAACGAGTTTTCTGCTTCCCCTGGTTTGAACCTGATCTGAGACTCCAACCACTACACGATGGCTACTAGGTTTTAGCTTAATTGTTCTGGTTGGTTAGCTCTTTTGCGTAGAGTGAGCACTGTGCTCTTGTGTGGAAGCCAGACCATTGGAAGACCAATAGGGCAAGAGGGAGCGGTTTTTGGCCCTTGAGGGCTGCATATAGCAGTGAATGGGTGCTTGGGACTGCATGCTAATACGTGTGGTGGATCTAAAGGTGGGTGTGGCTTGAACATGTACACACTCATTCATATACAGAACATGGTCCTGGATTTCCCTGTTGGGATGCTGAGGGCATTTCCCTCTCCACCCTAACAGAGAAAAAGCCCCTTGAATGCAGGGATCCTGGTGGTGACAGCAGCAGTTTGGTTGGCTGGGGAAAGTGCAATTTACATGGGAAGGAAGGCACACAGGAATTACTATCTATGTGCCTGACACCCCTTTTACAGTCACACAAAATTTTGTCAGTGGGGGCAGCTTGGGTACCTGCATGAGCTGTTTGTTGCCCACATGTGCTATTCAGGGGATAGAGAGAATTGCATGCATGTATTTTAAGGATTATAACTTGGAAGAGTGGTGTATTTCTTCTTTCGGATTACAGTTATCAGTCTACGTCAGATGCACGTTGAGAAGCAAACTAGTTAAAATGTTGCTGTCTAGCTAATGTGGACCTATTTGTTGAGATTATTTATTATATTAGTCACTTTTTCCCCAAAAAGAAACTCAGCGTGATGTACAACATTAAAAGTTTGAGAGGTGGCTTGCAGAATACAGTGCACTAAATTCCTGCTTTCTGAGATCTTGTATTGTTTAGTGAGATAGTTCCATTGTAATGTTTTCTTGGGTACATTACTTACGTTCTATTCTTTTTACATTTGGGCAAATGTTATACATTCAGTCACACCGGTAATGAAGTACTGAGTTAACAGGTTCCCAGTGGGTCTGTTGGGGAGTGATGGCAAATGAATGTATTGTCATATAAGAGGTTTTAGAGAACATTAGTAAATTTAAGCATTACTTATACCAAAGGTAGATATTGGGAAATGCATGCTTGTGCTGAAACTTCCAGAGGCATTGTAATGCTTAAACGACAATCCCAGTCCTCTCTGAGTATAATACCTGCACACCTCTCCTAGTGATTGGGATGTGCAAATTCTGTATATGCAAGGCACTATTTAACAATTATATGTTATAAAAATTAAGAATATAAGAATTATATACAGTAGGGCCCACTCATATGGCAGGTTACGTTCCGGACCCCCGCTGTAAAGCAAAAACTGCTGTAAAGCGGGACTCATTGAATAGAATGGTGCGTGATGCCCAAAACCACTGGAAAAGCGGAACAAGCGCCGTATGAGTGGGGCTTTAGTCTAATTGCGTCTAATTGAGACTGCCGCATTAGCGAAGCGCCATAAAGCGGTCCCCTACTGTAACAATATAACAATTAAGAAGTCCTAAGGCTGCTATCCTAGGCAAGCTTCTTTTGGAGCAAGTACCATTACATTTGCACCTCAGCTTGCAGTGCGGTCTATATGTTGATGACAGCTGCACCTCTCTGTCCCATACAATCTGGCACTCCCTCTGCTTTTTTTCTTTTATACGTCTGCCAGGATGTTTCTTTGAATTCAGTATGTCCAAGACTGAACTTCTCATTTTTTTCTCCTAAAACTCATTTCCTTACCAGTGGATAACATCTCCACCCATGCTATTGAACAGCCACAAAGTATTAGTTTTCTTTTGACATTTTCCTTCCCCATCTAACCCACCCAAGTCGTCTCTCACTTTGATTGTTGTACTTTTCTCGGGTGTTGCGATGGTCCGCTCACTACTATCCAGCTGTACTTCTCATTACTCTGACAACATCACGTTCCTCCTTAGATTCTTACACTGAATTTCTATACTTTCCTAGATTCCTATACAGTACTCTCCAAGATTCTGCACACTTCTTAGCCTAGCCTTTAAAATCCTCCATGACGTTCCCTTCCCTTATTTCTTTGCTCTTGTATGTTGACACACCTGTTGCCTTGCTTGTCTTGTTCTACTACCCTTAGTTTTCTGAAGGCCAGCTGTTTTCTCACATGACTCCTGTCCTCCTTTCCTTGTTGCCCTGTATACTTGGGACTGCCTCCCAGAATTCCCCTTTGTTTTCTTCAAATCACTCCTCAAACCCTACCTTTTCCATTATGCATTTGGAATATCTGCCTTTGAATGGCTGCCCTGGCATCTTTACATCTACTGACAGGCATTTTAACTGGAATCTAACTCCACATAGTTAATATGTCATTATGCTGTTGCATCTTGAGCACCTAACTTACTGGTTTGCAACAGATTGGTCGTTTCAGAACACTGCCCTCAAAGCTTTTCTGACTTGACAAACTATTTCTTTTAAAAGGTTTAATATGAAAGATCATAGTCCCTTTTGTTTGTTTACTTAAAAGTCTGCTTTTAATCAACCTGATTAGCAGTATTTCATCCCCCAGTACTGATTAAAAAGCTTCATCTGTATGTAAACAACTTAGAGACATAGCCATTCTGAAATCTGAAAGTGAATTAAATGGCCAACAGACATGGCAGTGGGACCAACCCAAAGCAGGTGTGACCAAAACAATAAGGTGATTGAGAAAGTTGTAAGAGGGCAAGGGGAAATGAGTCTTCTGAGGGTTCAACTCTTATTTCCCCTCTCAGTGCTATAATCTGGTTTTAAGGTACTGGAGATGTTTGTCTCAGACCAAGGCCCCAGTCTCCAGTGCCTTAGCCCCTGTACAGCTAGCTTGAACTCTGAGTTGAGGTCCTCCTCTGGGCTTCAGCACTAGCCTGGAGACTGTGAAGCTGACTCCAATAAGCCAATTGTGACTAGAAATATAAAATTTCCAGAAATTTTGAAGCACATTTGTGAAGAACTGAAGCACATACAATACTTGCTTATTGGACCTAATCTTATTTTACTGCTTTAACAATGTTAAAATACATAGTTTATAACTTAACCTATTAAACTGCATATTTATGAAATGTACAGAGCAATCCTACATATGTTTACTCAGAAATATTATCTACTTTGTTTAGTGGAGCTTACTCTTGGGTAAATAAGCATAGGATTGCAGCCTGAACTGTCTAAAATCCTTAGACTGCAATCCTGTACACATACAGTATGAGTTTTTTTAATCCATTGGGGTTTACTTCTGAGTAGACATGCATAGAATGCAGGATGGCTGTGTCACAATCATCTGAGGGGAGCGAAAAGATTGACCTGAAGGCAGGGGATGCAAGTAACAGTTCATAAGAAAATAAAAGCCCTGTATGCTCTGCTCATGAGGATGGCAGCACGCTCAAGGTGCAGAAATGCATCTTGCATTTTGTGTAGTTTGTTTGTTTATTTATCAACTATATTCATAAGAAATATATATAACAAGGTGATCTGTAAACATAAAACACAATACTACAGTAATACCAGTAGTAAAAACATAAATAACATGTCAATAAACTGGTTGGTAAAGAAAAATCAAGTTCCAACAGTCTGTCCAAACAATACAGATACATGGGAGTTACGCTCTAATGCTATAGATTGTCTCACCCAAAATGTGTAGTATGATTTTTATGTAAGTAAAAATGTATTTTACTTCAAAAGATAAAATATTTCAGAGGAGGTTTTTTTGTAGCTCTCTTAATTTTTTCATTTTAATATGTCCTGGGGTAGAATGGGGAAAATGTGCATGCCTCATTTTTCCATTTTTTTCCAGGCCTTTGCATCTCAGATCAGGACTCACTAGCCCTATGAAATCCTAATGTCCAAGTAGACCCCTCAATCTGAGCCAATTCCTGGGAAAAGCTGTGGAATTGACTTGCATTAATTTGCCCTTCCTCTCCTGCCTGCCTGCTCTGGAACTTGACCCCCATTAACAGCCTGTCTCTGAGTTTGGCCAATGCCTGACACTGGCTTATAGATTAATTGTTTGACAAATGTTTGCAAGTACTTAGAATCAATAAATAAGATTACATGTTGTAGAATCAAATACTACAGTCATTTTAAGGAGTGTTTGTTAACATATGATGTGTACATAGTACAGGATTTAATAATTGCAGAAAGTTCTGGGTTTGGGGTGTGCAATTGCTATAATAGAGCTGTTAGTGAGTTCCGGCTCCCTGCATCTGTTTGACGTTATTAACAAATACTGCTATGTACATAGTTTTCCGAACTTGTGCTTGAGCTAGTTATTCCTGTGCTAAATAAAAATATGGCTTCAGCCTTGAACATGATGTGGCTGAAGTTGTTTTGTGATTATAATGGTTCAAAGTAGTACATTACGAGACTTATTAACTGTTCAAAGTAATACATTTTTTTTTGGAAAGAATTGTTTGCCTATAGGCATGGCTTTTACAAATTCCATGAATACTAGACTATTGAGAGTTATCTAAGGGATGGCGTTCCACAGCTTAAGAAGATTGGGTACGCATTGGAGTTTAGGAATAGAATTGAAAGTTACCTTCAAAAATAAGCAACTTTGGCTACAACTGTGCAATTTATCTCAGACCATTGGAACTTTGTGTAGCAGTAAGATTCAGGAGGTGCTTTGCCCACATCAGGGCCCAATACAATTGCTAACCAAATGTATGGATTTGGGTCTACTCTGGTTTCATATTGTACTATAAACATGTTATGCTCTGCAGCCTTGCCAGTGCTAATCTTGTTGTGCCTTCTCTCTCCTTCCCCCCTCCAAAAAAATGTCTTGAAAGGACAAGAAATTATTCCAAGGCCAATACAAATATAAGTGTGACAAGTGGGGAAGAAAATATTCATTTATTTTTTATTTCATTTATGAATTGCTTCCCATGAAATGTCATGAAGCGATTTTTAAAATAAACACAATTTCAAATGAAAATGACTAGGATAAAAATGTCAACTTAAAAAGGTCATTGGAAAAAGGAAAGTTTTCAATAGCCCCCAAAAACACAGGAAAAATGGCATCTCTTTGATATGTAATGGAAAGGAGTTCTAAAGGGTCACACTAAAGGCCCACGTTCTTCATGATATGGAATGAACCTTCTGATGAGAAGGTATCTATCTGTAAGGGGGCCTTCCTGCAGAGCACAATGATAGGTTGCATAGATAAGGGGTGACAGTCTTTTTTAGGTATCCCGATCTAGAGAGGTGAAAACCTGAGAAAAAAGAAAATTTTGAAAAAAGTTTTCCCCATTTTCCCCAAAAGCCTTTCCCCCCCCCCTAAAAAAATTTGGACTGACATATGAAAGGATATAGAAGCTTGTTTCAGTCTGGGCAAACTTCAGTCCATGATAAATTTGATGAGAAATATGAAGAAGCAGAAACTGATAGTGATAGCTCAGAAAATGAGACTCATTAAATTTCATGTAGTATTCAGTGAATCTTAGTTTTCTTTTCTCCCCTCTTTTTCTAGAAGGGAATGCTTTATGCCTGCTTGACATTATGGAGGACTTGAGATACAATAATTTCCAGAATTCATAATTACTTTTTTTGCTATAGCGGTGATAGTTTCTCCTGTTTTTATTGTTTTTGTGTGCTCTTCATAAACTGGCAAAACAAGAGATGCTAGGTTCCTTACATTTCAGCAGCTTGTAGCCCCATTTGTAACAAAAAATAAAAAGTAAATTAAACTTATAATTACTGTCTGAATAAACTGTGCTTTTAATATGCCAAATATAATATAATGGCAAACGAAGTTACACATAATAGTGATTTCCTATCTATAAAAGGTGCTAAAAAATAAGTATTGCATGTTTTTTTCAATTTTTCCTAAAATTTCTGTTTTTCCCCAAAAAATGGGGGGGGGAGGGTTTTTTCTGTGGCTTCAAAATTTCTGAAAACTTTACGTGTCTGTTCTGGTCCCAGTCTGCATATGGCTTTGTAAATCAGTACCAGTAGCTTGAACTGAGCCTGGTAGCTAATTGGCAGCCAGTGCAGATCTTTCAGCAGTAGCAAACCTTTATTTATTTATTTATTTATTTATTTAAAAGCGGAGCAACCAGTTGCAAAGCATTTTAACATTGAGGGTCACAGCCTGTTGGACTTTTCCATTACAGCAATAGAGATGCCAGCAGATCCAGCAGCATTGACTAAAAGGGAGAACTTTTGGATTTACTCTCTGGACACATTGGCACCACATGGCCTGAACCTGGAGGACAGTACCACCACTACTTAGCTTCTGCAAATGAAGCCCCTCTGTGTGTGTGTGTGTGTGTGTGTGTGTGTCCGTGCCCGCCCGTGTGTCCGTGCCCGCCCGTGTGTCCGTGCCCGCCCGTGTGTCCGTGCCCGCCCGTGTGTCCGTGCCCGCCCGTGTGTCCGTGCCCGCCCGTGTGTCCGTGCCCGCCCGTGTGTCCGTGCCCGCCCGTGTGTCCGTGCCCGCCCGTGTGTCCGTGCCCGCCCGTGTGTCCGTGCCCGCCCGTGTGTCCGTGCCCGCCCGTGTGTCCGTGCCCGCCCGTGTGTCCGTGCCCGCCCGTGTGTCCGTGCCCGCCCGTGTGTCCGTGCCCGCCCGTGTGTCCGTGCCCGCCCGTGTGTCCGTGCCCGCCCGTGTGTCCGTGCCCGCCCGTGTGTCCGTGCCCGCCCGTGTGTCCGTGCCCGCCCGTGTGTCCGTGCCCGCCCGTGTGTCCGTGCCCGCCCGTGTGTCCGTGCCCGCCCGTGTGTCCGTGCCCGCCCGTGTGTCCGTGCCCGCCCGTGTGTCCGTGCCCGCCCGTGTGTCCGTGCCCGCCCGTGTGTCCGTGCCCGCCCGTGTGTCCGTGCCCGCCCGTGTGTCCGTGCCCGCCCGTGTGTCCGTGCCCGCCCGTGTGTCCGTGCCCGCCCGTGTGTCCGTGCCCGCCCGTGTGTCCGTGCCCGCCCGTGTGTCCGTGCCCGCCCGTGCGTCCGTGCCCGCCCGTGCGTCCGTGCCCGCCCGTGCGTCCGTGCCCGCCCGTGCGTCCGTGCCCGCCCGTGCGTCCGCACTCCCAGCAGGAGTCCAGGGCGGCAAACAGAAGCACTAAAAACACTTTAAAACATCATTAAAACAAAACATTAAAAACATTTTTTAAAAAAGCTTTAAAAACATCTTCTAAAAAGGGTTAAAAACCTTATTAAAAAAACATATTAACAAGCAATGATGCCCCAGTGAGCAATTGAGCTGCTGCATTTTGCTCTAGTTGCAGCTTCCAGGCCAACCTTGGCAGCAGCCTAGATTAAGCACATTGTAGTAATTTAATCTAGAGGCTGACAGTGGTCAGGTTATCCCAGTCCAGAAAAGGTTGTAGCTGTTTTACTAGCCAAAGCTGGTAAAAGGCACTAACCATGGAGGTCACCTGGGCCTCTAGCAACGGAGATGGATCCAGGAGCATCCCCAGATTACGACTCTATTCCTTCAGGGGGAGTACAACCCCATCCAAAGGAAGCAATTGATCATTTATCTGTACTTGGAAACGGATTGCCCACAGTTCCTCTGTCTTGCCAGGATTCAGACCCAGTTTGTTGGTTTTCATCTAGCCCACCACAGAGTCCAAACATGCCTCCAGGGCTTACATGACCTCTCCTGATGTAGACGTTATACAGAAATAGAGCAGGGTATTATCATCATCCTGATGACACCTCACTCCAGATCTCCGAATGCCTTCTCCCACAAGTTTCATGTTAGATGTTAAATAGCATTGGGAGCAAGATAGCACTCTACAGCACAGCACAAATGCTGGGCATCTTAAAGTTACCATCCAATTCTGTTCTCTGAAAATGAGATAGGATCGAAACCACTGTAACAGTGTCCTCAGTGCCCATCTCCCCAAGGTCAATAATACCAAAAGCAGCTGAGAGATCAGCAAAGTACCACAGGGTTTTGTTCCCCCTGTCCTTCTGATAAAGAGCATCTATCAGAGGAATCAAGGTCGATTCAGTCCCATAATCAGGCCAGAACCCAGACTGAAATGTGTCAAGATAATCTGTTTCATATTTGAGCATTTGCAACTTTCCTGCCACAACCCTCTCAATCGCCTTCCCCCAAAATGGGGTATTTATGACTGGGCAGTGGTTGGCACAAACCACTCACTCTAGGGTGTTCCCCCCCCCCCAGGAGTAGTCATATCACCGCCTCTTTTAAGGTGACTGGAACCACTCCATCTGGGACCTGACCATATCCCCTTGGCATGCTTTAA
This sequence comes from Rhineura floridana, assembly GCF_030035675.1. Lineage (NCBI taxonomy): Eukaryota > Metazoa > Chordata > Lepidosauria > Squamata > Rhineuridae > Rhineura > Rhineura floridana. Next base: position 60,359,131 of record NC_084490.1, read on the forward strand.
TAAGCCAAGAGGAGCAAGGAGTAAGGGAGCACATGGTTGGGTACATTCTTGCAAACAATCTGTCCATGTCATTAGGCTGCAAAAACTGAAACTGTTTCCACATGTGTTACGTGTTTATCATGGTTCATACCACTGGGGTGTGTGCTGCAGGAAAGGACAGAGTGAGGAATGAACAATTGTATAGGTCAATAAATTATAAGTGGGTTCCGTGTTGCAAGTTGGCAGTTGGTGGTTCTGAAGTCTCAAAAGCTTGGGATACTGGAAAAGTGTTATTTCTAGTTCTCACAATGGTTATGTCTTCCATTTATAGATCATTAATAATTATAAGTACGTTGGATGGACGGATTGCTGCTTTAGACCCAGAGAACAGTGGTAGAAAACAGTGGGATCTGGATGTGGGATCAGGTTCTCTTGTCTCATCTAGCCTCAGTAAACCAGAGGTAAGATAAATACATTCAGTCACATGATTCTAAAGTGTGCAATTTTTGTTCACTACTTTAAGATTTTAAATAGTGCTAAGAATTGTAAGAAGCTTTTCTTGCATCTGTTGTAAAGACACTAAACATGGAAAAATGTTACTAATTGCAATAGAATTGTCTTTGGCTGGGCATTCTTTTCTCATACAAATATATTCATAAAATCTCATGTGTTAAATACTTGCATTGATTTTCTGTAACCAAACCCAAAATGTGAGGTAAGTATGGATTTGATCCAGTACTAAGCTATTTTAATTTTCTATCCAATAAATTTATTACAAAAATGAGTAAATAAAATTTTTACTTGGTCCCATATCATAGCAATTTCAACATAAAATAAAATGGCAGCATACAGAGATTTACATCTTATATGTGTTATATTTTTGTTTTGATAGTTTCTATATTGTACACAATGTACACCGACTAGTTGAGAAATGCTATTAAATATTTTGATTAATCAGAATAGAGCTAAATAAAAAAGGAGTCAAGGTGGTCATTATGAACAATTTTTTCTTGTTCTTGCAGCCTGAAAAGCAAATTTAGCAACAGCATTTTCAGTATCTTAAATATTTTAATAAAAGACTAATAATATGCCATTTGGCTTGTCCATAGTAAGCTGAAATTTCTTGAAAGATTTTTTCCTCAGAACTTCATCCAACTTTCAAAACAATAAATGCAGGGCTTAAATCTTACACTTCTCCTAAATTACAAATACATAGCTGATTTTCATAGGTTCTTACTCAGTCTCCCATAAAGCAGAATAGTAATCATGGATTGCAATCACAGAAGATGTAAAAGCATTTCTAAGCCTATGATTGGGGGAGAAATGATATAATCAAGCCAATGCCCCCACTCACCGAAATTTGCAAACCACCTGAGAAATTTTGAATTGTGTATAGACTAGGTTATTTACAATTAAACCCCACTGATTTTGAATGTGACAGATTTTTCCCATTGATAATGGGTTCTGAACCTAACCTATTGTCTCTTTCTTTTTGGCCTCAGTTTTTCTTTTTAATAATTTTTATTAAATCAGTACAAAATCACAACAAATAAACAAAACAAAATACAAAGTTCATCATTGCACATTTCATACATCAGTTCAATTACATTGGATACTATTTACAAAACCATTTATTTCTTCATTTTTCCATTTACTTTTTTAGGATCTATTTAGGGGGCCTCATCTCATCTTGTTCTACTAACAGACCTTCCAATTAATTAATCCATATTTGGGTAAATGCCATTGGTAAAGCTGGGCTATTAATCTGTTCATTTATGTGTCTAATAAAATCAAACGAAACTGCTGTAAAATTGTCTCTCACGTCTCATGCCAACCTTAATTTATTCATCAGTTTTTCCAGTAACACTGTATCCCATACCATGTGATGCCAAAACATTATATCTGACCTTCAGTTTCCAAGATTTTCTGCATAATATAGCACAGTGGGGAGGAGAGCCTGGCTGGGAGTCCAGAGTCTGTGAGTTCAAATCCCCACTCGTGTCTCCTGGGCGTAAAGGGCCAGCTGAAGATCACCCCCACAGTGAGTGGCTCAGGGGTTATGTGCCCTGCCACCTGTGCAGCCGTGGGCAAGCTGCATAGTCCCAAGGAGCCCAGTAGCCCCCCAGCTGGCAGTTGCGGACCAGGAAGGGGCTGGCTTGTGCAGTTGTGGCAAGCCTAGCAGGCCCTAGCCAGCTGGGGAGGACTAGCCTCAGAGGGAGGCAGTGGTAACCCCCCCCCCTCTGAATACCGCTTACCATGAAATCCCTATTCATAGGGTAGCCATAAGTCGGGATCGACTTGAAGGCAGTCCATTTCCATTTTCAGTACATGTAATGTGTTCCAATAGACTGCCAGAAGGGACCATCACTAAAAATATGCTCGATTGTCTACCATGAGTAGAATTTTTCTCTAATCAATGTTTTTTGGAATTAAGCAGGATGGTTCTGAATTGTAACAGAGGTTAAGCCACTTTCTATTTGGGCCATCGTTGTTCAAGTGGATGCATGGCTAAAAGCCCTCAAGAACCAGTTTTGTATGAATCTAAAAATGGCCTTAAAAATAGACCCATAGCAAATCTGTGTAAGCCTTCTGTCTTCAAAGACTTTTTCCAAGCTGGTGAAATATGATTTGCTTCCTGAGATCTGTAAAACCAAAGTATTGCTTTGGAGCTGTACGTGGCAGAAGACTTAATCTGTTGTAACTGATTTTTCTGATTCCTAGTTGATGTCTAAGTGCCTAAAGAGCTTTGCAAAAACAAAGCTTTTGTTTTTCTGGTTATTTATCTTAAGCTCAGCCTGTTGACAAAGAAAAACATACACCTTGAATTATCTATGTAGACCAAGTTGCATTTGAGAGATAAGAAGAGTATTATCTGCAATCATTTGAAAGGATATCTATCCTGAAAGAAAGAGAAATTAAGTGCCAGTATTTTTTTCTGTTTGAATAATTTGAGCCATAAAATGTCCTTGGTATAAAATATTGATCTTTAGTTGACCTGCTTGCTCTAAACCTAGTCTGCGCATTCATCCATGTTAAAGCTTTTAAAAAATGTTTTTCCTAGAATTTTGAAGAGATATTGAGCAGACCGCTGGGTCTGAAATTGCCTGGGTCTGGTTTTCTTTTTTTACTGGAACAGGACGATACTATTTTCAGGCCCCTGGGAAGCTGTCTAAAAAGCTATGGCACATAATACTGTTCAATAGCATATAAAGTCCTCTTTGAGCTTTATTTCCAATGGAAGAGATCTGACAGGCTGAAGTCTTGTAAGCTCCAGTGATTTCTATTGGACTTACTTCTGAGTAGACATGGTTAGGCTTGCAAGGAAGGCCAGGCCAGGGAGCTCATGCCGTCAACTCTTAAAGCTGGCCTGGGAATATTTTTGTAGTATTTGTTTTAATATTTTAATTTTAAACTCCTTGAGTGTCTTGATAAAAAAGGCAGCATATAAATGCAATAAATAATCATTTTCTTCTTTCTCTCAGGATACTGTTTTGGCAGTTCCTTTAGTTGCTTTTGTAGATCATCCTGTACCTGAACATGGATAGAACCCAAAGGCCTTGCGGTGCCATGATTAAAAAGGTCAAAGTGCTTTCCCCTATGCCTCTCTAAAGACCTGAATATAAAGAAACTGTCAAGACCCAAAGTCACATTGGTTGACATTTCTCCAGAATAACCTAATGGCTTAATTTCAGTCTGCATTAAGTATTCCATAACCTTATGAGAAAAATATTTTAGGCTACAGCCCTATACCCACTTGGGAATAAGTCTCATTGAATTTGGAGCTTACTTGTTTGTAGATATGTATAGTACTACATTGTTAATGATAATTGAAAATAAAACTAGTCTTTTTTTACTTTAACAGCATCTAAATTTTATTGCAATCTTATTAAGAATATCTTTTAGCATGTTTGCATTCACAATAAACAGCATATCTATTTAAGGAGGCAAGAGAACCATAAAAATGAAGTAAGAATGACGAGTTTTTCAAGAAGTGGTGCCTTAAACACCACCTTTTTCTGGCATGAGTATGAATAGGCTTCTCAGATGCAGTTTCACCAAACTGCATCCCTGAAAGCCTCTGCCCATGGAATTTGGAAGAGCTGTTTTGGAATTTCTTAATTTTAATCAGAATTCAGGATGAAACCAGTTTTTTAGCACTAAATGGCCCTCAGAATGGTGAAGATTGCTTAGCTTCCTCCTCCAGAAACTTGAATGACATATGATACAATAATGATATCGCAAGTAGATACTACTTTGCTCTTAATGCCTACTGAAAAAATTCATAATTTGGCAAGCTGCAGAACTAATTTACATGGATCATCAACAGAGTTTAATGCTTTCATCAGCCCCAAACTTTTTTTTTTAGCTAAAGTCTCTGTTCAAAAGGGAGGAAATCAGCTGTTCTCCTGTTCTAAAACTCTCACGTTTTGACTGTAAGGCTTTTATTTTGCAAGCCTTTATTTACTCATGAGTAAGCTTCATTGAAATAGTGGTATTTACTTCTGAGGAAAAGTGCATTGGTCCAGCCTGTAGAACAAGCTCACCCTTTGCTCAGTGGCACAGGTTACCAAATTCTTCCAAGCTACGCAGGAAGTGGATTGGACCAATTAGACCAAGCCAAATTGTGTTTGCATTTTGACAAATTTGTAGGGCAATACAATATCTCAGAGAGGAGGTCCGATCTCCTGCTCCCCTGGTGCATTCACTATAGCTGCCCAATTTCCCTGTTTTTTAAAGTTTGATAGAAATATTTGTTGGATATAGGTACATTCTTAAACTGCAAGGTTTTTTGCCTATTAGTGAATTAGTATTGGCACTTAGTCTCACGATTCAGACAACCTGAATTGGAATTGGAGATTAGAATTGAAGGTGTTTTATCCTGGTGACAGCAACTTTTTGCAGATCAAAGGGGAGAATTGAGCTCCACTCTCATCTTACAATTCTTGTTTTTAATTGTGAATCTTTGCTTGCTTAATGATTATCATACATAACTGAGCATGTATTCCTTCAGAGTGGTTTCTGTTTCCTGTATTGCTACACCATTTGAGGCAATCTGCATAAACAGTACTACTTTAAAGTCTGCCTGAGTTTTTCTGGATGCCTTATTCACTCCATTTGGAGAGGAGAAGAAAGGCTTTTTGCAAGTGCTTTTGGTTGAATCCTTGTTTAAAGGTCTTTCTAACAAAAGAGTGACTGGAGACCACTGGTTCCCTGGGATCATGTTACTTTCTATCTGCATGTCTTGCTGCTCCTTGTAAAGCAGTATCTCATCCTTTGTGGAGAATGCCCAGATTTTGAATTTGACTGTGCAAACAATATAAAAATGTGAACAAGTGAATCTAAAACAAGTATCATTTTAGAACATTAATTTGTAATAATCTGTATGACTCACTTTCAAATGGGTAGCCATGTTCTTGCAGCAATTGTTCTGCAGTGGAAACGGTGACTAAAGAAACCAAGAGGTTCCATCTCAAAACAGTTGTGTAAATTAATCTTATGTGTTTATTTTTTAACCTTTCTACTTGAACTGCCATCTACATTCTTGGACATTCATGGCACCTTTTGTTTTGTTTTGAAAATCACTTAACGTTACAATTAGCAGTAAGTTCTATCTACATAATCCTAGCTGTATACTTCTGCATGCGCAGGGAGATCCATGAGTAAGTAGACCTGCTGTCTATATTTTGGAGCAGGCTCATGTTCAGTGAAGTTGAACAAATAATGACTTACATTGACAATTCACAAAGCATGTATAAATGTGTATCTAGATAATTGCAGATGACTGCCTGGATGACTCATTCTTGCACTAGGAGATGAGGTAATGCTTTAGCAAAAAGGAGAAGGGGGTGATGTCATTTCTTTACCTAACTTACATGCCTTTTCTGATGCTTATTTGCCTCCTGTGAAGTCCCTCTCTACTTCCTTCCGCATGATAGTACACATAATTTGAATCTCCTGATTCCACTGGGAGTCCATGCTTCCAATTTTTCAGGAGCCTGTGGTGATCTCATCACAATTTATGCATAAATCAACCAGAAAAGTCAGGTTTCTGACTTCACTTCTGGAATTCTGAATTGGTTCCACTGGCATTGATTCTGCTTAGCACAATCCTTTAAGACCTCTGATCCCTCTAATCTATAGTCCGGGTTTTCAGGCATAGACTTCGCATGATTTTTTCTTACAGTTATATGTGACAGGAATAACCAGTTTTTTATTTTCATATTCTTGGAAACAGTCTGTTCTTACAAACCTTTCTTGGTGTCCTCTTGTATAATGTAATTTTGCATTAAGGTCTACATAATCCTAGCTGTAATTTCTGTACCATATTTTTGTATCTTATCTTCAAAGTCTGTTCCAGAATACCATACATGTGTGCATCCTGTTAATGAGTGTTACAGGAAGCTTTGAAGATGGCCTGTAATGGAGACTATAAACAGAAACTGAGTGCTGTGTGTAGGCTATGCATAGACAGCCTAATATAGGACATGCATAATCTGTGTACCCTTGACTGCTTTTAGGGGTAAGCCCTACAAATGGTATGAGATAAGCATGTCCAGGATGAAACTCCCCAGCTTCCTCTATTTTAATTTCATTTACAGAATTATAGTTCTACCACACTGCTGCTATGAGAAATTCTTATTTTCTCTTTGAGATAAACCTTTTCTAGTGCTAGTACGTTGATTTAGTTGGTTAGTGTACACCTGCTGATGTCTCAGTTAGTGACCCAAAATGCCATGATAAACTTTGTGTATCAGTATGAAGGTTATTTCCTAATAGGCAACAAAACCTTGCAGTTTACGAATGTACCTATATCCAACAGATATTTCTATCAAACTTTAAAAAGCAGGGACATTGTGCATCTATAATAAATGCATCAGGGTAGCAGGAGACCTGACCTCCTCTCTGAGACACTGTACTGCCCTACAAATTTGTCAAAATGCAAACACAATTTGGGTTGGTCTTTCACAGTCCAATCCACTTCCTGTGTAGCTTAGAAAATAAGTTTAACAGTGAGACTGTTAAACCTGTCTAGCCACTGGAGCTCTGTCAGGGGAATAAGAGTCTTCTCTCAGCACCCTTCACAAACTACAGTTCCCAGGATTCTTTGGGGGAAGCCATGACTGTCTAAAGTGAAATAAATATCTGGTGTGGGTGTGGCCACCTGATTAGCCATGCCGAACAACTGTGAGTCTGGGTTTTGGAACACTGACGGTTCCTACTGGGCATGCCTGGCGCTATAATAAACTTCAATGTTATATTTCTTAAATTAATTAAAAATCAGACCTTCATTTTTTAAACTTAAGAAGATGAAGGTCAGAGTATGGGGCAAGGTCAGTAATAGGATTACAGGTTCTCTGTGAACGTAGCTGATTTTTAATTAATTTAAACAAATTATGAGACCACTGACAGAAAAAAAGTCCTACAGGGGTCTGGATTTTTCTCTCGTGTTTTACACTTTGAACTCTTGATTCTCTCTTGCGTATCACCATGAAAACTTAAGAGGGTTTTTAAGCAAGCATTTCTGAGTTCAGGACTATAAGTTTTGTAAGGTTTTGTTTTGAAATGAGCTTATGGGAAGCAGCAGGATGGTATGGGGGTATTTTCAGTTTAATGTTGCGGAATGCAAAAAATCTATGCTGGTTATTGTATACAGCCGCTCTTGTGGCTGTATAATGCAACAAATTATTATTTTACTGTGCCCAACTTTTGATTTAAAATATTTATGTCCTAGTTGGCATTATCTGTACTTCTGTTCTAATGCTTTGTAGGTATTTGGAAATAAGATGATAATTCCCTCCTTGGATGGAGACCTTTTCCAATGGGATCGTGACAGAGAAAGCATGGAAGCTGTGCCTTTCACTGTTGAATCTCTTCTTGAATCATCTTACAAACTTGGAGATGATGTTGTTCTGGTTGGAGGAAAGTCCTTGACAACATATGGGCTGAGCTCATATTCAGGAAAGGTAGAACATTTGATATTGATGATTGACTTTTTCTTCCCTATTTGAAGGAGAGAGCCCCAGAATACAGCAGGTGCTTAGTATCAGATAGGACTGAAATATTTCACTTCTGATTATTAGCTGCATGTTATAATACAAGGTGTGTGCATATGGAAATTTACAAACAGCCCCAAAGGCACTCTCACTCAGTCCAAATGGAGAAGATAAGATTTGCTGTGATCAGTGAGACTACTTATGAATAAATTTGCTTAGTTGCTGCTTGTTGCCATCAAACTTCGGCTATTTGTTTTAGAACAACCTTGGGTACCCAGATGTTGTTGAACTACAACTCCCATCGACCTCAGCCAGCTTAGTCAGTGGCCAGAGATGATGGGAATTGTTGTCTAACAACATCTGGGGACCCAAGGTTGAAGAACAGTGATTTAGAATAATTATATTCCACTTCATAGCCATGAGAGGCTGTCAAAGCAGTTTACAAAAGATTTTCAAAATCGCTCTCAAAATTTAGTCCAGGCACAGAGATTACATGGTCTGCATATGGCCTCAGAATTATTCAAGCACCATTTCCTGACCTAGTCCTTCTCGAGTGTCATACCAGGTGGAGGCTCCAACCACAATCTTCTGTGCAAGAGAGGAACTGAGCAGCTGGAACTTGGGTGATTTTTCTGCATCACAGGCCACCTAATACAGCTGGGTCCTCCAACCCTTGGGAGATCATGGGGGTGGGGAGAGCCAGCTTCAACCTGCCCCTTTTGCAAGCAGATCTCTGGATCAAGTATCCCCTGTTCAGATCTCACCAGGTGGACTGAAGCAAGCCATTTTCTTTCAACTTCAGGCTCTTATGTAATAGGGGACAATAACACTGGCCTACCTTGCAAGTTTTCTAAGGCTTACGGGGGTTGACTTGTTTTACAAATTTCTATTCAGCTTCTGAGCTTTATTTTTTGATTTATTAAAATTCTGGGTAGCCCTTTATTCATTAAGCCACAGGCTGATTTACAATAAAAACTCGATAGTAGCATTACAGTAGTAGCTCTCAAAGCTTCTTGCAATAAAAAGAGCAACAATGATTGCTTATATGAAGTCTCTGAATATTTTTAATGTTTATTATTTTAGTGACTTTTTATATTAGTTCCCAACTTTTCTTCAGCACTGTTTTGTGTATGAGTCTAGTGGAAACTTTGGGTACAAATATAGTAATTGGGGAGCAAAATGGAGTGGAATAATAATTTCTGCATAATTAGCAAATAGAATGTTCTCGGTCAGCGGAGGAGTGGAGCAGACAGGAATGGGTTAACTCCTGGAGGCAGGGTCAGCACTATAACACAAAAGTTTAGCTGGTGGCCAGCCGGCCAAAAGGGGAGGAACCTTCTCCCATTCTCCAGTTCTTGACTCTGCCTTCAGTGAGCAACAGAGTCAGCTTATTCCTCCTGGTTCCCATAAGGGATTCAGGAACAGTTTAGCTATTTTCTCTGCTCTTCTCAGAGAGTTTATCATCAACTGCAGTCAAAGTGCACAGACTTCTGTTCTCTTCTTTTACTTCCCGCCGTCACTGAATAGCCAGATTGGAGGGAGAAGAGAGGGGTTGTTGTTTCAGAAGAGGTGCTGGAAGCGGCAGAGGCCGGGATCTGTCTCACGCCTCCCCCTGCTGTCCCTTATCAAACGCTCTTTCACAGTCCCAAGGAGAAGGAAGCTTTCAGGAGCGTTTTAAGACCTTGGAGGAGCAGAGATTGGTCTTTCGCTATCAAGGCGTTTTGTTGATTCAAAAACCCCCTGGGGCAATGGGCCTCCGCTAAGTGTGGTTGGCCTTCTTGCCACATTGTTCTAGGGTAAAGCCACTAAGCTTTCTTTTTCTAATCAAGGGGGGAGGGGGCAGCTCCAGCCCCAACTATGCCTGGGGGAAGAGACAGCCCTTCTCGTGCCTCTATAGAGGAAGATGAGTCCCTGAGTGGGGGGGGGGGAGATCTACATCTCAATGCTTCAGTGGCGGGAAGCATGCTAGACTCCCCGCCTGAAATAGTTTTGTTTTCCCAGCTCCCTTCTACTCAGCCGGGGAAGGGGAAGATGCACACGTGGCTCCTGCAGGAAAAAAGCGCTCCAGATCTCACCATCTAGATAAGCCCTGTATCTCTTTGGCTGTGCTAGCCTGGCTTAACAAGGCCATGATGAAGGAGGCAGGGGCTTTCTTAGCCAAGCATTGGGCTTGTGCACATAGGAAAAAAGGCTCCAAGCACTCCAGGGCACGCTGCCATGATTTCTTCTCATTTTCCTCCTCCTTCTGGGAGGCCAGCCCAGTTAAAGAAAGGGGGAAGAGTAAATGAAGGAGCTCCTTACAGAAGCCTAAACCACACAGATATACGCAAAAGATGCTCCAGCTCTGGGTTCCCACTTGACCGCCTTTCCCTTAGCCCAGGCTCCTGGGAGGAGGACGCTCTCCTGTCATCTGCTGCATCAGACTCAGGAAAAGGAAGAAGGGGAACTCTCAGGGAAGGATTCCCCTATGCCATCCCCAGTGCATAAGAGGCTGTATTCTCCTGACTCCTATCCTATTTTGATTTCTAAGGCTGTGGCCTGCCTTCAGTTAGAATCCCCTAAGGAAACTCCCCAGGAGGGGGAACTAGAGGAAGGGGAACAGGGATCTTCAGACGTCTTCCCTAGGTTAGGGGATCAGAAGGTGGTAATTCCCTTTCCGTAGTTCTTCAGGGACATTGTTAAGGAAGAATGGGATCATCCAGCCAAATCCAAAGCTCCCAAATGGACTGCCATCTACACCTGCTCTTATGCCAGCTGCAAGAAGATCTACATCAAGAGCTCCTACCTGAAGCTGCACCTTTGGACCCACACAGGTGGGGGCTGCCCACTGGGTTGCCCCATGGCCTTCCTGCATCCGCAGAGACCCCCTGCTTGGCACATGGAGGCACCCTGCCTCCATCTCCAACCAATCTCCAATCTTCTGCTACCAAACATACCTGAAGTGGGGCTTCCTGTAGCCTAAGCCTGGGGGTAGTGGTTCTTGGCTACGATGGCTGAACTAGTAGGTTCTGCGTTTTGGAGACAGGAGGGGTAGCAGAAAACCTATATTTGAGTGGTATTGTGTGTTGCGATTTTTATCATATTCTACTGATTGTATTGTTTTGCTTGGTATGCTTTTGTACTGTTACCTTTATTCTGTATATGTTTTTGAGTGGGTTTTTTGTAAGTCGCTTTGAGTTTCATTTTGGAAGAAAGCTTCTAATAAATATCATAAATAATAAATAAATCTTAAAACACGCACACGAAGCATCTGCATTGGCCATGAGAGCTTTGGCAGCCAACTCCTTCCTGGAGGCTGCGGTAAAGTGAGCTGAAGCACTACTATCAGAAGTGCCTCCTGATGCCAGACGTGTCAGGGAGGGGCTGCACAAATTGGCTAAAACAGCTGAATTCCTAGCAGATTCCTCCTTAGATAGCCTACAGTACTCAGCAAGAGCTCTTGGATGTGGAGTGCTAGTAAGACGCAATATATGGCTGGAACAGTGGGAAGTGGACCATCACTCCAAAGCCAGACTTGCAGCTCTGCCCTACTTGGGTGGGCGGCTTTTTAGCAGGTCTCTAGAGCGCCACCTGCTGGAGACCAAGGATAAAAAGAAGTCTCTTCCTTTCGCTCCCAGGAAGGATGACGAATCCTATAAGAAGGCTTCAAATTCCTTTCGTCCCAAGGACTATCCAGCTACCTATAGGACTACACGTCAGTTCTGGGGGCGCTAGAACTCTTCCTGGAATTCCACCAGTGCACCCGTTCCACGTTCTCCAGTGGCGGGGGAGGCAACAAACATCGTCAAAACCCCAAGCCCAGTGTCAAGCAAAGTTATGCATCAGGACGGCCCAGGTGGGGGGCGGACTTCAATTTTTTGCACATGCCTGGGCGGCCTCCACCTCAGACAAATAGATACTGAGCACCATCCAGTCTGGCCGTCATCCCGCAGGACAGATGGAGGACAGCTCCTCCACCTTGTCAGCTGGAGAAGCGGCAGAGAACCCTGGATGCCATTTCTCATCTCCTCGAGATAGGTGCCATAGAACCTGTGCCAGAACATCAGCGGTCCTCAGGAGTCTTCTCTGTGTTCTTTACAGTTCACAAACGCAATGGCAATTACGTGCCATCTTGGATTTAAAATTCCTGAACCGCTTCCTGTGGACAAAAGTTCAAGATGGAGACGTTCAGGTCTATTGCAGAAGCCATTCAACCCGAGGACTTCCTGGGATCTATAGATCTCGCAGAGGCATACCTGCATGTCCCCATTCTCCAGCAGCACAGATGCTTCCTTCGCTTTGCGCACGGCCACCACCAGTTTCAATACGGGGCCATGCGCTTTGGCCTCGCCTCGGCCCCGCAGGTGTTCACCAAAATAATGGTAGCAGTAGTGGCACACCTTTGCACTCAGGGAGTCCACATATACCCTTACCTGGATGACCTTCTGGTGAGGGCCTCTTTGGCGACAGTGACACAACGGGATTTCCAGACTACCATCCAGTGTCTGGAGAACCGCGGCTTCATCATCAGCAGAGACAAGAGCCATCTGATACTCAGCACCTTCAACATCTGGGAGTGGTGATGGACACAGCTCAAAGCTAGCTCTTCCTGTCCAACGATTGCACGGACAAGCTCCTGTGCCAGCTGCACACGTGCCTGCAAGGCAGCCAGGCTCCTCTCATGGAACTGGCTCAGCTGCAGGGCTCCAGGATAGCGGCTACAGACTCAGTGCCGTGGGCATGCTTCCACTCAAGGACCCTGCAGTGACTGCTGCTTCCATTGCAGGACCAGATCACCTTGCGCCAGAACTGGCTCATCACCCTCCCGAGGCATGTGCAGGAGTCCCTGCAGTGGTGGGGACATTCATCTCATCTGTAGGAAGGCCTTTCCCTCAGAGCTCCAACAGTCTCAATACCACAGACGCGAGCCTATATGGCTGGGGGGCGGGCGACCTATTGCTCCAACATCGCATAGGGGAAGTGGTCAGTGTAGGAGTGGTGCCAGTCGGTCAACTGGTTGGAGCTAAGAGCAATCCGACTAGCACTCCAGGAGTTCCTACCTCTTATTTATCATACTGGTGCTAGTACGCACCGACAACGTCACAGCCAAATCACATGTCTGCAAACAAGGGGGCACAAAATCAGGCCTCCTTCAGAGGGAGACTAATCTGCTGTTCCAGTGGGCAGAAAGGCACCTGGATTCCATTTCGGCCATGCATGTACAGGGGATCCTGAACACACAAGCCGACCGGCTGACCCAGGAACAAGTCCACCAGGGAGAGTAGGCCCTTCACCAGGATGTGTTCCTAGAGATCACTCGAAAGTGGGGGCTCCCATGCATGGACCTGTTTGCCTCATCAGTGAATGCCCAACTGGACCATGGCACAAGGTTGGGATCCACGCGCCCAGGACATAGATGCCCTGTCAGCCCCCTGGCCTCGGGGACTCCTCTATGCTTTCCCGCCTCTACCTCTTCTGTCCAGGTTGCTGCTCAGAATCGGAGTTCTTCAGGCCCAGGTGATAGTGGTGGCCCCACACTTTCCACGGAGACCGTGGTTTTCCGACCTAGCGGACCTCAGCTCCAGTCTGCTGTGGTGTCTTCCCTCCAGACCGGATCTCTCACAAGGACCCATCCTTCACCCAGACCCAGAGTGGCTCCAGCTTCACGCTTGGAGGCTGAGCTGCAGTGGCTAAGTGAAGAGGGGCTGTCTGAGAGGGTTGTTTCCACCATTCTGGCTTCTCGCAAACAATCCACCCAGAGAATTTATGACCTCACATAGAAGGCATACAACAGGTGGTGTAGACGCAGTTACATGGCATTCCGAATGCCACATTCACACCATTCTCAACTTCCTGCAAGATGGTCTGGACCAGGGGCTAGCCCCCAACACGCTCAAGAGACAGGTGGCGATCCTAGGTAGTGTGTTTCCGATGGTGGGGGGCCATTCCATTTCTTTTCACCCTTGAGTCAAACGCTTTCTCCGAGGGGCAACCCTGCTGTCACCTCCAGTGCAACACAGGTTTCTCTCCTGGGATGTTTCGTTAGTCCTTAGAGGTCTCTCACAACATCTATTTGAACCAGCACGTTCAATACTAATCAAGGACCTCGCCCTCAAGACAGTTTTTCTGTTGGCAGTCACCTCAGCCAGGAGGGTGGGGGAACTGGGGGTCCTCTCCATCTGGGAGGAGCTGTGCATTTTTCACCCAGACAAGGTGGTTCTTCGCCCTGATCCCAGTTTTCTACCCAAGGTCAATTCCTCGTTCCACAAGGGACAGGACATTTTTCTACCCAATTTCTGTCCCAACCCAGTCCATCACAGGGAGAAGAAGTGGCACAAACTCGATGTCAGGCGGGCACTTTGGATCTACCTGGACCGTACAGAACCATTCAGGAGGTCTCAGGCCTTGTTTGTGTCTTTTAAACAAGGGGCGCAGGGATTAAAGGTGTCCAGGTCCACCATCAGCCTCTGGGTGAGTGATTGCGTAGTTAAGGCCTATCAGGCAAAAGGGAGAGCTCCCTCTCCAGGAATCACTGCACACTCAGAGGGATTGCCACCGCAGCGGCACTCCACAAGGATGCCCCCCTGGAGGAAATCTGCAAAGCTGCCACCTGGGCTCACCCATCCTCCTTCATCAAACACTACAAGGTGGATAAATTTGCTTCTGCTGAAGCTGCCTTTGGCAGAAGGGTTCTTCAGAGTGTGGTGGCCTAGGTTTGCTCCCGCCCAAGGATGTAAGGGTCACTGCTCAGGTACATCCTGTCACTGCTCAGGTACATCCTATTTCTGTCTGCTCCACTCCTCCACTGACCGAGAACGGAAAGTTGGACTTACCATGAAGTGTCCTTCTGGTCAGCGGAGAGTGGAGCAGACAGCCCCACCCTGCAGCAAAACCTAGGCCGTGGGGTGGGGAGGGCACCTCTCCGGAAACCCTCTGGCGACCGCCAGTCACTCACCGTCTGGATAGAGTAGTAAAGGCTCCCTTCATCCCTTCCTGGCACGGTGTGCTGCTTTGTTAACGCTTGTTCTTATGCTACCCTCTGTTCAAGTTTCAAGTTCGTGTAGGTGAAGTGGCCGGCTGCTCAGTACTCGGTTTTTTACAGCTGCGTCACAAACTGGAGAACGGGAGAAGGTTCCTCCCCTTCCGACCAGCCACCAGCTAAACTTTTGTGTTATAGTGCTGACCCTGCCTCCAGGAGAGTTAACCCATTCCTGTCTGCTCCACTCTCTGCTGACCAGAAGGACACTTCATGGTAAGTCCAACTTTCCATTATGCTTGAAAAAAATGAAAAGAAGACGCTTCAGACTTTTCTTTCTTTCTCCAGGTGAAGTACATATGTTCAGCAATGGGCTGTCGCCGCTGGGATGACGATGAGATGGAACAGGAAGATATTCTTCTTCTACATCGAACTCAGAAAACTGTTCGTGCTGTTGGGCCCCGCAGCGGCAACGAGAAGTATGTATGCAAGTAATATATGAGATGTGAAAATAGTTTCTGCAGCTGAAGGCATGTTGTCAGATTGCTGGCCTTTGAAGGTTTCATGTTCTTTTTCTTAGTCATTTAGAAGTCAGAAATCTGACAGGTTTAGGTTTTTCTGAGAATACTTGGATTTGGTTTTTTCCGTTTACTTGGAAGAGGTTGGAATCTTATAATGCTACTTTTTTTTTTTTTTTTTGCCATAGTGAAGTAACTAGGAAAAGGTTTGCCTAGTGTTCTGATGAGATCAGGTACAGAGGGAGAAAAGGCTGGAGGGGTATACTGCTTGCATTGATACCTTGAGATAGGGGTGGGGAACTGGATCTGGATCTGGATCATAGTGTCAATGGTGATTGCCACCTGTCAAAGTTCCAAGGAGGTTGGTGTAACTGCTGATCAGTGCCCCAATCAGCTGTTCAGCAGTTACAGGCAGCCCTTGGAAGTCTCTGCAGAGGAGAAAATGTTCCTAAGCAGAGTGTTTTCCCTTCTGTGGAGAAAGCATTTTGTATTCAAAAATCTTTCTTTAGCACGTTGAATCCAAACTGCTTCCTCCGGAAAGAAACAAATTATCTGTTTAAAAACAGAACATTCCCCCCCCCTCCAAAAACAGTTTGTATTCAAAGCTCTGGAGACAGTGATTTGAACGCAAGCTACTTCCTCCAGCCCCCTTGGTGATCCCAGTGCAGCCAATCCCAGCAGATTGTTCCGGCTTTGCCTGGCAGGACTCTTTTCAAGCCCCAACAGTCAGCTGATGTTCGGTGCTTGAAGAGAAATCTGCATAGCACTTTGGAGCCCTGACAATCAGCTGACAGGACTTCAGAGCACCTTGCAAAAGTTGATTTCCCCTGCAAACCCCTTTTTGGTCCAGTTGCAACTTTACTTGCCCCACACCTGATGTCATACATGGCTTGGCCAAAATGGCCTGCTGGGCCAAATGGGAAGGCCTGGAGGCCTAATTAGGCCGAAGGTTCCCCACCCCTGTCATAATGTAACTAGTCAGAATCAGTAGTGGGTTATAAATGGTTTGAAGCTGAAGGATAACTTGTGGCTTTAAAAATCCAATCTTGTTTTTATTATCCACTGGACTAACTAGTATATTAGCAGCAGGCAGCATGTATGTTCATGAAAATGGACTGCCTTCAAGTTGATTCCGACTTATGGCGACCCTGTGAATAGGGTTTTCAGGGTAAGCGGTATTCAGAGGTGGTTTACCATTGCCATCCTCTGAGGCTGAGAGGCAGCGACTGGCCCAAGGTCACCCAGTGAACTTCATGGCTATGTGGGGATTCGAACCCTGGTCGCCAACACTCTAACCACTATGCCACACTAGCTCCAGCATGTATGTTCATAATATTGGATTATCCCCCTTTGGGGTGCTGTTATTACTCTCTAAAGCCACTAGGTTCAGCTTTAAGGTGCAGCCTTGGAAGCTAATGTAATCTCTGTTAAATATTTATAATATGCCTTGTTTTTAGATTCTGCAGATAGCACAGTTCAGTGTCTGTCTTCTGCTTCTTGGAAAAAGTGTGCAGATAATGGGATAAGCTGAGTACAACATCCTTTGGCACAAAAACACTGTTTCCCCCCCTCTTCTCTCTTTCTTGAGCATCCAGCTTGTAGAAAAGTTCTGCAATAGAAGACTAGCTCGTCCAAATAAATAGTGCTGCCTTACGCATTCTATTAGTACAGTGCAAAATTAGGCTTGCGTTACTTCAGAAATACCATGATGTCGTCTTTAACACATTTTAACAATTGGATTGATTTGCAGTCACAATCTTTATTTTAACTTTTAACTTTTAAAGGTGGAATTTTAGTGTGGGTCACTTTGAACTGCGCTATGTTCCAGACACTGAAAAGAGAATGGGATTTATTGAAGGCAATTTAAAACCAAATCTAAACAAAGAAGATTCTAAAATCATTTCGGATGTGGAAGAGCAGGAGGCTGTAATGAAGGATACTGTGATAAAGGTCTCAGTAGCTGACTGGAAGGTTATGGCATTTAATAAGCAAGGAGGACATCTGGAATGGGAATACCAGGTACTGAAGATGGAAACATTTTAGCACTTTCTAGAAATATAGCATTGCCAAGAATATCTTGCATTTTCTATAAATGTTTTGTGGAATTTTAATAATATTTATGTTGTGTTGTATGTTCAGTATTTAAGTTAATGGAAAGCTGTGCACCGGAAAGATATTTGGTGTTACCGAGAATGCTTGGAACTGATTTCAAAATATCTATACTTTATCCGCAGTTCTGCACACCTGTTGCTTCTGCCTGGCTGGTTAAAGATGGTAAGGTAATTCCAATCAGCCTCTTTGATGATACAAGCTACACTGCCAATAATGGTATCTTAGAAGATGAAGAGGACCTTGTGGAAGCTGCCCGAGGAGCTACAGAGTCCAGTGTCTATTTAGGTATGGCACCTACTTCTGACATATGACATAATCTTTGTATTGTCTAAACCTTAGTAAACTGATTCTGGATTTTGTGTTTTTAGGTGTAGATTAAGTTCAGTGTTTCAGCAAAAAAAAAAAGGTTTTTTGCTTTGGCTGGGTAAAGTTCGTTGCTACATTGCGTTATCCTTGTTACAACAGTTTGTGCATCGGTATGAACAGTATGTTTCCATCCTGATTTCCCCCAAAGCCTAGGTTGCCATCCTGTACCCACTTACCCAGAAGTCAGCACTGTTAAACACAAAGAGACTTACTTTTGAGTAGGCATATATATCATTTTATTGTAAGTTAACTATACAGTGAATTCTTAGTGTGTTGCTTGGTCTTTAGCTCCTACAAAGCAAGTTCATCCTGGTTGCTAAGGAAAAAGGAAGGGCAAACTACAGAGATTCCAAGAACTGTTAGAAAATAAGGCAGAAGCAGGAAAAGGGAAGAGAACAAGTTCCTAAAGACCCCAGGGATTCCAGTTGCTTTGTGTCCAAATAACTCACTTATCAGTTGTAGCTGTTACTTCACCCATTGGCTAATAACACTGACAGGAGTAGCCAGGCTGGCTCATTTCACAGCAATCACTTAGAAGGGTACCTAGATATTTTTTGGGGAAAATGAAAGCTCAGATCTTGAGCTACCTGCTGGGGACACTAACGAAAGCCTCCATGGGCACCATGGAGTCTGTGGGCAGTGGGTTGGCGACCCCTGTTTTATTGAAGGTTGTTTTTAATGGTTTTTAATCCCCTGTGGGATCTTGTTTGTGCAGCCTTACCTTACTACAGCTTGAAGTTACTAAACAAGGGGAAGTCCTGACCTATCACAGGCCCCATCTCCACTGTACTTTTAAAACACTATCATATCACTTTAAATAATCATGGCTTCCCCAAAGAATCCTGGGAACTTTCACAGAGGTACAGTTCCCACAGTTCCTTGGGAAGAGGGATTGATTGTTAAACCATTCTTGTAGCTCTGTAACGAACTGCTTGACCATCTGTCAAAATTCATTTGACTTTGACGTGAAGCATGGAATACTGTACCAGTGTTTACTTATATGTTCAAATTCTTATCACTAGCTTTTGTTTAATAATTAACCAACCCCCAGTCTCTTGAGTTATGAAGTTGTGAGCTCACTGACAGTTCTTTTTAGGAGAAGGATGACATTCTTAATAAGGTGGCTCCTACCAATGGGACTCTGGAGGGAGGACTTTCTTTGAACTTCTTGCTCTGTGCGTGTCTCCTGAGAAGTAAAAGGACCTACAAGTTGGTTTAAGTCCCACTTCTTGGATTGGGAAGGCCAGACTTAAGGGTTCTTTCCAGTTGGTCGGAACTTCCTAACAATTCTCAAGGAAGAACAAGGACAAATTATTGTAATGCCAAGATCTCAGTTCGCTCCCCATGGGAGGCAGGCTTTAGGCCTTCATGGGCTCCCAGAGGATAACTACTGTAGCCAAAGTGGGTTTTACAAACTTTATAAGAAGGGTACTTGTCCAGATCACTCAGTTTCCATCTTCCCCTCTTTCAAACAGCATTATAACAGCTGTGATTTCAGTATCTATGCAAGGTAACTTTTAAAGGCCAAACACCTTCATTGTGATAAGGACTTTTTTGGGAATGATGGCTCTCCCACTCCAAGCCACTTCAGACATTCCTGCTTTCTTCCAAAACTAGACCTCGTGTTCATCCTTCTTGATCCATTCACCAGTCCCTGAGCACCTTGAAACCTTTTCAGACATGAGGTAATCAATCAGAAGAGTCAGCCCTCAGATCTAGTCAATGTCGTCTTTCTTTTGCCTGACACCTTGAGAAGATAAGTGGCAGTATAGGAGAGTCACTTTATTTCTTCTCATCAAGAAATTTGTTTGAGCAATCTCCCTGACTTCTCTGCCTCTAGTCTATCAGTTGCTATCATGGAGCCTCAATCTGGTCCTGACAATGTTTCCACCCCTTGGGGCTGCATCACTGAAAATTCTTGTCTTCAAAATACTATTCCTGGTTGCAGTAACTTCCTCACGCAGTCTTGGAGAATCCTGTCTGTTGAGTAGGAACGATTCATAGATATTATTCAAAACCTGTTTTGTGGTGGAGAATTAGTTATCCTAAAACCTTACATGACTTTTCCCAAGATGAATTTCTGCTTTTAGTTATATGGATACTGACAATTCAGACTCTGTCCCTGAAGGGGCTTACGTGTCAGTGTAGCTGCTGCTATTATAATAATAAATAATAATTTCAGTTTATTTATTGCCTAACACAAAATGCCTGTAGGTGACTTGCATACACCATTAAAAACAACCGTCAATGAAACAACAATGCCCATCACGAAGTATAACACAGTAACAGCAATAAGCACGATAATCCTATTCCCTCAAAAGCCTGCAAGAAGAGGTGGTACTTATCCTCACGCTGAACAGATGTTAATGGTAATGACAGGCTGGCCTTAGCCTGGAGAGGGCATTCCATAGTATATTATATATATTCTCCTTGTGAACTGTTGAGGGGAGCTTAGTGTATGATTATGGGAACCTTAATATTCTTTTAAATGTTTTTATGCTGAAGGGAAATCTAAACTTGAGCGAAACAGATTTCCCTTCTCTTTTGTTATGTGACTTCAAGTCGATTACGACTTATGGCAACCCTATGAATCAGTGACCTCCAATAGCATCTGTCATGAACCACCCTGTTCAGATCTTGTAAGTTCAGGTCTGTGGCTTCCTTTATGGAATCAGTCCATCTCTTGTTTGACCTTCCTCTTTTTCTACTCCCTTCTGTTTTTCCCAGCATTATTATCTTTTTTAATTAATCATGTCTTCTCATATTGTGTCCAAAGTATGATAACCTCAGTTTCATCATTTTAACTTCTAGTGATAGTTCTG
The DNA here is from genome assembly GCF_030035675.1 of Rhineura floridana. Lineage (NCBI taxonomy): Eukaryota > Metazoa > Chordata > Lepidosauria > Squamata > Rhineuridae > Rhineura > Rhineura floridana. The sequence continues at coordinate 60,379,877 of NC_084490.1, forward strand.
GTTTAATTTGTTCTAACACCCACTTATTTGTCTTTTTCGCAGTCCATGCTATGTGCAAAGCTCTCCTCCAGCACCACATTTCAAATGACTTGATTTTTCTCTTATCTGCTTTTTTCACTGTCCAGCTTTCACATCCATACAGAGATCGGAAATACCATGGTCTGAATGATCCTGACTTTAGCGTTCAATGATTCATCTTTGCATTTGTGGACCTTTTCTAGTTCTCTCGTAGCTGCCCTGGCCAGGCCTAGCCTTTTGATTTCTTGACTATTGTCTCCATTTTGGCTAATGACTGTGCCATGATATTGATAATTCTTGACAAGTTCAATGTCCTTGTTGTCAACTTAAAAGTTACATAACTCTTCTGTTGTCATTACTTTAGTCTTCTTGATGTTCAACTGTAGTCCTGCTTTTGTGCTTTCCTCTTTAATTTTCATCAGCATTCACTTCAAATCATTACTAGTTTTGCTAGTAGTATGGTATTTCTCCTTCCAGTTTTCACACCTCCATCTTTGTCCAATCCTGCTTTCCGTATGATATGTTCTGCATATAGACTAAATAAATAGGGTGATAAAATACACCCCTGTCTCACACCCTTTCTGATTGGGAACCAATTGGTTTTTCCATATTCTGTCCTTACAGTAGCCTTTTGTCCAGAGTATAGGTTGCGCATTAGGACAGTGAAATGATGTGGCACCTCCCATTTCTTTTAAAGCATTCCATCGTTTTTCATGATCTACACTAGTGGTTCTCAAACTTTTTTGGTTCACGGTGCACTGTAAAACAAAAAAATTTTCTGGCACACTTCGTGTACAAAATTTAAAATATATTAATATATTTTAAACTATGAATAAAAATAAACTATAGAAAACTATTACTTACCCTATACAAATGGGTTTCTTCTCCTTTTTAAAATATACTTTCATAATATTTGAGGCACACCTAGCCACCTCTTAGGGCGCACCAGTGTGCCTGGGTGCACCGTTTGAGAATCACTGATCTACACAGTCAAAGGCTTTGTTGTAGAATCTATAAAGCACAGGGTGATTTTCGTCTGAAATTCTTTGGTCCATTCCATTATCCAACGTATGTTTGCAATATGATCCCTGGTGCCTCTTCCCTTTCTATCTGGCATTTCTCACTCCATATACGGTAAGAGCCTTTGTTGTTGAATCTTGAGCATTACTTTACTTGCATGGGATATTAAGGCAATAGTTTGATAATTACTGTATTCCCTGGGATCCCCTTTCTTTCGAATTGAGATGTATATTGAACGCTTCCAGTCCGTGGGCCAATGTTTAGTTTTCCATATTTGTTGACAAATTTTTGTCAAAATTTGGACAGATTCAGTTTCAGTAGCTTATAGCAACTCTATTTGTATACCATCTGTTCCTGGTCATTTGTTTCTTCCAAGTATTTTAAGAGCAGCTTTCACCTCACATTCTAAAATTCCTGGTTCTTCATCATACAGTTCCTCCATGAATGAATCTGTCATCCTTGCATATCTGTTATAGAGTTCTTCAATGTATTGCTTCTCTTCTTTCATCTTGGTCATTCAGTGCATTCCCCTGTTGATTATTCAACATCCCTACTCTTGGTTTAAATTTTCTTTTCATTTCTCTAATCTTTTGGAATAGGGCTCTTGTTCTACCCTTTTTGTTGTCCTCTTCTATTTCTATACAATAACCATTGTAATAGTTCTCTTTGTCCCTACATACTAGTTGCTGTATTGTTGCATTTAGGTTCTAACCGTATTTCTATCTCCTTTTGCTTTTGCTTTCCTTCTCTCTTGAACCATTTGAAGAGTTTCTTCAGTCATCTATTGAGGTCTTTCTCTCTTTTTAACTAGAGGTATTGTCTTTTTGCATTCTTCCCTGATAACGTCTCTGACTTCACTACATAATTCTTCTGGTTCTCTGTCAACTAAGTTTAAAGTCTCAAATATGTTCCTTATTTATCTTTATATGCTTCTGGGATGTTATTTAAATTGTATTTTCGCATTATGATTGCTTTGTTCTTCTTTAGCTTTATTCTGATTTTCTATACGACCAGTTCATGATCTGTACCACAGTCTGCTCCTGGTCTTGTTTTTGCAGAAAGTATGGAACTTCTCCATCTTCTGCTACCAATTACATAATCAATTGGATTCCTATATTGACCATTTGGTGATGTCCACGTGTACAGTTGTCTTTTCAGTTGCTCAAAAAATGTGTTTGCAAGAAACAAATTATTGGCTTCACAGAATTCAATAAGTCTTTCTCCTGCTTCATTTCTATCTCCTAAGCCCTGTTTACCCACAATTCCTAGTTCTTCTCTGTTCCCTACTTTTGCCTTCCAGTCCCCCATGATTATCAGCACATCTTGTTTTGGTGTGTGATCAATTTCTTCCTGAATTTCTTCGTAAAATCTCTCCAATTCCATTTCTTCTGCATTTGCAGTTGGAGCGTAGATTTGGATGATGGTTACGTTAATAGGTTTCCCATTTAATCCCATTAATGTAAACCGCCCAGAGAGCTTCAGCTATGGGGCAGTATATAAGTACAATAAATAAATAAATAAATAATGTAACTCGCTCCGACCTCGCTCCCAATTGCTTTTGCTACATTACTTCTCACTATTAAAGCAACACCATTTCTTAATTTCTCATTTCCTGCATAAAATACTTTGTAGTTGCCTGATTGAAAATGTCCCTTTCCTGTCCATTTTAATTCACTCACACCAAGTATTGTAATGTCGAAGTGTTCCATTTGTTACTTGACAATTTCTAACTTTCCCTGGTTCATGCTTCCCACATTCCATGTTCCTATTGTGTATGTTGTACAACTCTGGACTCTCCTTTTGCATCTACAGTAGTGCCCCTTTTCTCGGCCCCCCGCTTTTTGGCGTTCTGCTAATACGGCGCCAGCAGGGCGATCAGCTGGAGGGGGGCTGGAGCTCCCCGCACTCCAGCTGATCGTGCCGGAGGAGGGGAAGATCAGCTGTAGAGTGCTACAGCTGATCTTCTCTTCCTTGGGGGCAGTCAGACTCCTGCACTCCAGCTGATCGTGCTGGAGGAGGGGAAGATCAGCTGTAGCCTGCTACAGCTGATCTTCTCCTTGGGGGCGGTCAGACTCCTGCACTCCAGCTGATCGTGTGCTACAGCTGATCTTCTCTTCTTCTGGCGCGATCAGACTCCTGCTCGAGCTGATTGCGCCGGAGGAGAAGAAGATCTGATCTTCTCCTCTGGGGCGATTAGCGTGTTAGGTTCCAGACCCCCGTGCTACAGCTGATCTGGTTTTCTGCGGTTTTTGCTGTCTGGCGGGGGTCTGGAACCTAACCTGCCGTGTGAGTGGGGCCCTACTGTATGCGCATCAGCCTCTGGGCTTCCTTTCGGCTTTGACCCAGCTGCGTCATTAGTCACAGCGCTACTCATACTTGTCCTTTGTTCTTCCCCAGTAGCTCGGTGAGTGTCTTCTGACTTGGAGGTCTTATCTTCCAGCACTATCTTGTGTTGCGTTTTGGATACTCTGTTCATAGGGTTTTCGTGGTAAGAGATATTCAGAGGTGGTTTACCATTGCCTTCCTCTGAGTTTGGATCCATCTTAGTCTGGTGTCTCAGCTTTGACCATTCCGCCTTGGGTGCCCCTGCTAGGAGTCTAACCTCTTGGTCTAGACTCCTGACGGCATTGCTCTCAGCTTCTTCAATACTCTCAAACCCCCTCACCATGTTAAAGTGTGCATCCTAGAGGGGGACTTGTCTTTAAAGGTATTGATATAAACAGATTCCTGGCATTTTTGCTCTGTTTTAAATAAGAGAAGTGCTATAGAGTACTCTAATGGCATAAGTATTGGGCTATCAATATCAGTATTTTAAGGAATCTTTATCTGTGCTGCTTTATTAAAATCCTGGCATATTTCTCTTTCCTTCTTGGATTTCAATTCTTTGGATGACTCCACAAGGCAACTGTAAGAATGAACAAGGATAGTTACATTCTTAACACATGGTGCTATAGAAATAATAATATGCCATGTGTATTACTAAGGATCTCAAGCAAACTCCTTTCTTGCTGATCATAAATTTGATTTTAGCTATGGGATTTGACAACTGAAAGAAATGGAATCTCGAGTTTTCAATTTACTTCTAAAATTTCTCATGTAAAAATTATATGTAGCAAGAATGTGAAATGGGTGCTAGGGTATGTAAATGATTTTATTTATTAATTAGTTTAGTGTAGTACATGTTTCAGGTTCCTAGCTAGGTAGATGTATTGATGTCATCTTGCAGTATAGGCAGTGCATCTTTTGCATTGTTGTAGCATTCTCTGCTTATACATTTCTATTCTCTTTCCCGCTGTTCTTGAAGGCACAAAATAATAAATATAATAATTCTAAATATAAGTAATGATCTTTCATTTATTACGTAGGAATGTACAGAGGCCAGCTGTATCTTCAATCATCAGTCAGAATTTCTGATAAGTTTCCAACCAACCCTAAGGCTCTGGAGACCAGGAATGATAATGCAGTTATCCCTTTGCCTGTAATCAAGTGGAAACCATTGATTCGTAAGTGATGTACCTGGGATTATATTTTTCTCCAGAGGTGGTGAATGCATGATATTGTGGGATTATGTCGCCCTCTTGTGGCCAGAGACAGGAAACACAAACTAGTCTTTGTTGAGCATGCACCCCTCTTCAGTCCATTTCCTGTCTCGGGACAGAGCAGATGTGTGTTTCACACCCCACTTCTGTCCACTTTTATCCCAGGCTTGTGTTTCTTGTTTCTTTCTGTGGTTGCTTGTGGGGGTGCTTGGTCTTTGTCCTTTCATTGTGTGAGTCTCTGTTCTGTAGATTTACTTTCCACTTGGTGCTTTAGGGCTGTTAATCTCTAGTTGGTTTGACTAATTCTGCTATATTACCTTAATAGTCTTAAGTAGCCCAGCTGTGTTTCCTTAAAAGTTTAAAGTGACCCTGCTGTGTCCCCTTTAACAGTCCTGAGGAAAACCAAACATAAAACCGTCCTTTTGTCTCTGTGTTGCCTGTGCCACCTTTTCCACCTCTTTCCTTGCAACACCTTGCTTTGCAGGAGCGGACTAACAGTTTTTAAACACTTGACTGGCTGTGGGGAAAGTTTTTGTTTAAAGGTCCACCACGCCATAACGCCAGGCGTTGCTGGAGCCTTTGAGTGCTGCTTGGACTTCATTTGCTGAGGCGAGTGTTGGAGGAGCGGTAGACAAAAATGGAGGCAACAGCCACAGTGTCTACTGTAACAGTTGAAAACAACAGTAGCAAACTCGCTCCTCTGCTCATGGGTGATGCTTCGGGAGCAACAAACAGCCACAACAAGGGCAGCTGAGTTGCTGAGGACCAGGAAGGCATGCTATATAGGGGAGGCATGGCCAAGGTCAGTCGAAGTACACTAATTCAGCCCGGCAAAATTGCAGGTAGGAGTGCAGCTGCGCTCGTATCAGAGGAGGAGGATGTGCAGCAGCCACCTTAAATGCAAGTACAAGGGGCTGTTTCATGTGTGTTACCTTTAGCACGTGATGAATATTCAGACTTACAAGCTACCCCATTGCACCAGCAGTAGCCAGTGACACTTCAGTTTCTGAAAAATCTGTGGTCTCCGTAAATAAAACTCTGGGCGTGTATGAGCTAACTACTTACATTCAGATCAGCTGAGTCTCAGCAGGACAGTCAGTCCATGTGGCTGTCTCCATCCCTTTTTGCAGCAGATAAGAGAAGCCCGGCTAGGAGATGCATCTCAGCAAGTGAGAAATTTGGTCAAGTGCACACAACAGTAGCATCTACTGGCAAATTGGGTGTACTGCAGTCTTCTAAATCAGTGTGACAGGCTAGTTAAAAAAAATTGTTACCAAATTCTTCCAAGCTACACAGCAAGTGGATTGGACTGTGAAAGGCTAACCCAAATTGTGTTTGCATTTTGACAACTTTGTAGGGCAGTCCAATATGTCAGAGAGGAGGTCAGGTCTGCATTCACTATAGCTGCCCAATTTCCCTGCTTTTTAAAGTTTGATAGAAATATCTGTTGGCTATAGGTACATTCTTAAACTGCAAGTTTTTTTGCCTGTTAGTGAATTTCCCTGCTTTTTAATCCGGGAGGTAAGAAATGTTATCCTGTGCAAGCTTGCTGAGAATGGATTGATCATTTGCATGCTTATTGAGTTCATTGGGATTTACTCCTCTGCAATCATGTTTAGGATAGGTGAAACTGACCACAGGGGATGGGGAAGGGAGGGGAGGGGAGGACTGGGAGGGGAGCAGGCAGGAGGGGAGAGGAGGAGAAGGACAGGTTTGATTATTTGCGTGTTTATTGAATTCAATGTGATTTACTCCTGTGCAATCATGCTTAGGATAGGTAGGTAAAGCTGACCGGGGGGGGGGGAAAGGGAGGGCTGGAGTGGGCAGGGGAGGAGGAAGAAGGAAGAGGGGGGAGAAGGAAGGGAGAGAAGAAAGGAAGGAGGGGGAAAGCAGGTCTGATCATTTGCATGCTTATTGCGTTCAGTGGGATTTACACCTATGCAATCATGCTTAAGATAGGTAAAACTGACCATGGAGAGGAGGAAGGGGAGGGGGAGGAAGGGGAAAGAGGGGATGGGAGGGGGAGGGAGGGGGAGGCAAGAGGAAGGAGATAGGAGGGAGAAGGGAAGGTCAGTTTGATCTAGGGTTGCCAGGCTGAGGGCCTGAGAATGCTTCTGTATCTTTAAGAGAAGAGAAAATTCAGCCAAGTGCAGGTTTTCTTGCAACACTGTAATGGGAAAAACCACAAGGTGAAATTCTCCCTTCCCCCTGCACAAGTTTTAAAGATACAGAAGACCTCTTGGAGGCTGGGCCTGGCAACCCTAGTTTGATTATTTGCATACTTTCTGAGCTCAATGGGATTTATTGTGAACAGTATCATTGCTTTTCAGCATTTTCCTCACCTTTTTATTCTGCAGCAGGCACATGTAGTCTCCCACTCAAATTTAAACCAAAGCTGTCCCTGGCCACATCCACACCAGGCCTTTATTTCACTTTGGAGAGTCATGGTTTCTCTCAAAGAATCCTGGAAAGTGTAGTTAGTGAAGGATGTTGAGAGTTGCTAGGAGACGCCCTGTTCCCCTCACAGACCTTCAATCAGAGTGGCTGGCTGTTAAACCACTCTGGCCACTGGAACTCTGTCAGTGGAATAGAAGTCTCCTCTCAGCACTCTTCACAAACTACACTTCCCAGGATTCTCTGGGGGAAGCCATGACTGTCTCACGTGAAATCAAAGTCTGGTGTGGGTGTGGCCCCCAGATTAGCCAAGCCCAGCAGCTGTGAGTCTGGCTTTTGGAACACTGACAATTGGTTCTTACTGAGCATGCCCCACGTTCATAGGGTTCCAGCCAAAATTTGTTAAATTAATTAAAAATCAACCAGACATTTTTTAACGTTTAAACTGCAGAAGATGAGGGTCAGAGTATGGGGCAAGGTCAGTAATAGGATTACAGATACTCTGTGAACATGGCTGATTTTTAATGAATTTCAACAGATTATGAGAACTCTCAGAGAAAAAAATCCAGAAGGCATCTGGGTTTTCTTTTCTCTCTCTTTAGACTTTGAACTCTCAATTCTGTCTGACTGTTTTGTGTATCGCCATGAAAATGTAGAGGGTTGTTAAGCAAGCGTTCCTGAGTTCAGGACTATAAGTTTTGTAAGGTTGTGTTTTGAAATGAGCTTATGGGAAGCATCAGAATGGCATGGGGGGTTATTTATATTATAAATTCCTGAGGAGTAAGAAGGCTCCCCTAGAGGACCACCCTATAGTAAGCCTGCTGGGTTAAAAGAACAATAATATTAATAATAACAAATAAAATAAAGATGAGCTCGTTTTTTCAAGTTTTCCATAAGGCTTCGGCTGTATCCTCTGCAATGACGTATTTGCTATTATTTTCCCCACGGTTTGCAGTTTGTAAGCTAAAGAACTTCTGGAATGGTCTTGATGCTTGCTTTATTATCTGCCCTTTGGCAGCAGGTCCCAGGGCAGAGTAAACCATTTGAACAAATTAACCTTTAGAAGCATTTGTTACCCTGTACAATTTGTGTAACTTGTCATGGTGTACACACCTGCAGTTCTTTTCCTCCAGTTCAGTAGCAAACGTGATGCATGTTTTAATTTGACTCTATTCCTTGTCTTTGACAGATAGTTTTGTGGATATATGCTTCTTCATATATTCCCTAACTAGTGGAAAATAAAGTTTCTAGGCCTTCTGTTGTTCCTTTGTGTTCATTTATACAACAGTTTAAGTTTTCTATTACTGGCACTCTGCAGGTTCTCTCAGCTTGGCAATATTTTAGGGATTGTCTGGAGGTATGAGAAGTTTCACTGGGCTGGAGCTTCTCTGACTGATTTTGAAGCATTCAAAGAGTTCAGTTGCCTAAATTACCTGGTGTCCATTAGTGAGCTTCTCCTAGCTGGAACTTCTCTGGTTGCCTTCAAAACATCTAGGGAGTTTGGTTGCCTAAATTCTTTGGTGTCCGTTAGTGATAATCTTTCTACCTTGATCATGCTGAGAGAGATCTCTATCCCGCTATTCTGGATGTAGCATAACTACGTAGCCAGAAAGGGTTCTGGCATATGTATTTACTTTTGTTGTTGTTGTTTAAGCATGTAACTACATCCAAGATTCAAGACATTAGCGGAGGCTGCCATTATCTTTCTTTTACTGCTAGGAGCTGTACAGGGGTTTCTGATTGGTTTCTGAAGGTGACTGCTGCTAAGATTGATTGATTGATTGATTTTAAAATTTCTACCCCGCCTTCCGGCCAAAAGGCCCTCAAGGCGGCTTACAAAAAAAAAGACTACTTTCTATTCAATGATTCATCAAGCTAGCTTCTAGGTGACCACACAATGTAGTGCTAGTGAATCCTTGAGCAAAGTAGCCTAATATTTGTCATGTTCCTTGCCAGAGATGTGAGATCTTACTGCTGATCACTAAGAGTTGGTTTTCATACAGTAACTGTAGACTAAAAGTCTCTAGACTTGCACCACTATGGACCACTGCTCAGCACTTAACATAGTGGCCAGGTCTACTTATCACTTTTCCACTAATACCTCTTTGGCATCTCCAGTGCAACTCAAGGCTGCCTTCTGCATCCCCGTCTGATTGGCTGAGTGTCTCTGCTTGGAAGTTGAACAGAAAGGCCATCTAAAGACTTACATAATAGTTAAAGCCTAATTCCATAGACAGCTGGAGTTGAGTTTTCAACTTTTTGTCCATCGCCCTTGCATCCAAGGGAGGAGGCATAGCGTTCTTTGGTTGTCAGGAGGGCAGTAAAAGTATACATTAACGGATCAAAGCCAATAACTCAGACAGAGACAATGCTTGCATCCTTGAACCCAGTCACCTTGGGGAAGAAAGTAATAAGCTTAACATTGGCAAGGTAGATTAAAGTGTACACTGCTTTACTTTGAGTTACCGTGGTTGCCTCTACCAAGGCATATTGTAGCACATTGAACAAGGGCGGCCTCCACAACTGCAGCAGTTTCACTTCATGCACATCTTCATAAGTCACCAACATCTGCTGTTAAGCATTATAAATGATAAAATATGCTTCTGCTGAGGCGGTGTTTGGGACATAAGTACTCCACAATGTTCCTTAAACAAAAAATAACTCACCAGGGAGGTATAAGCTTTAGTACATCCCACCATGTCATGTGTTCACCACCTCTGGAGAAGGGACCATTGTCCTTATCTGAAAGGTGGTTCTCAGAGGTGTTGAACACATGCCATGGGTCCTCCCGTGATAGGGTGGAACCAAGGTAGAAAAGAATTGGTGTCGTTCAGATTGTGTTTTGAGGATTTGTTATTTGAACAGTGCTATTTATTATCTTGCGTGAATGTAATTTGAATAGTGTTATTGCCTTGCATGCGAGTTTTAAGAGGTTGTTTCTGAGAGTTTTAAGAGGTTGCTCCTTCTCGTCATGAAATGGACTGGGTGGGGCACATGCCCAACAGACAAAATCCAGTTTGTGTTTCATGTCTCCAGCCATGAGAGGAGGACATTATTTATTTATTTATTGTATTTGTATACCGCCCCATAGCCAAAGCTCTCTGGGCAGTTTACAGTAACTAAAAAGATTAAAAACAAATATACAAGTTTAAAACACATCTTTTAAAAACAATTTAAAACACACTTTAAAAAATTTGAAAAAACACATGCTAAAATGCCTGGGAGAAGAGAAAAGTAATCCAACCATGTCATGTGTTCAGCATCTTGTGAGAAACACCTTTCAGGTAAGGACCATGGGCCCTTTTCCAAACTGGAAGGTGATGAACTATACTCTGATTTTTAAAAACATTTTACAGTAGGGTCCCACCCAGAAAGTGGGGCCCTACTGTATTCCAGTCACTGCGCTCCAGCTGACAGGGATCAGCTGTAGTGCGCGAGCTCCCTGCACTACAGCTGATTGCCCCGCTGGCGCAGCTGTATTAGCAAAACGCCAAAAAGTAGGACCCTACTGTACTGTTCTTTGACTAGACATTTGTATTAAAATATTGATACTTCTCTGTATATTTCCTATAAATTTTCACTTCTAACTTGGATATTCCATCAAAGTTTCAAAGAGCAATAGTCCTGTTAGGAAAAGAAGAAATTGATTGTATCCCATGTTAGTCTACTCAGAGTAGACTCACTGAAATTGATGGACAAGACTGACTTGGGTACATTAATTTCAGTGGGTTCACTCTGAGTAGAGCTTGGTTAGATATAGCCCAATGGTCCTCATGCCACTTATGGTTGGGGAGCAGTTTGATGCAAAGTTCTTGTACTGCAGCAGTGATGAACTTTAAAAAAAAATTATATGGTTTTCTGGAAAGTTCTGAGCCAAAGATTTCCAGTACTTCGAATCTTTTGAGATCCAGTTTACCATGTTTATTTGAAGCAGAAAGAATGCTGTGTTCATTTTATGTGTTGTACAACTATAGCATTCTACATTGTTGAATTGAAATGTCTGATAAAGGAAAAATCACTAAAATGCATTTTGTGTGGTTTTAAGTGTTACATTCAAACCTTTACATCAGCTATGGAACTTTTGGCTTTCCAGTTGTTTGCTGAACTACACCTCCCACCAGCCCTAGCAAGCATGGCCAGTGGCTAGGGATGATGGGAGTTGTAGTCCAGCAGACATCTGGAAGGTCAAAGGTTCTCCACACCTGCTTTAAAGAGAAGTTAGTTTTGTTTGAATACTTGTAAATATTTTATAACACTCAATAGCATACATTTACCTTGTTTAGATTTTGAGTGGCAGGAGGAAATGAAAGCACTTGAAACTGTTAACATGCTGGAACTTTAATATGCCTGAAGAGCTGAGCTTTGTATTTAATTGTTTCTTCATTCATTCTAGTGATAGTAATCAGACTAAGTTGCAGTTAACGTTATTCAAACAGTCAGATATAAAATTAATCATTCCAGGTACCCAATTTAGCTGATTTATCTGTTTCTTATGTTACTAATTTTAGTAAATAGGCATTTCTAACATCTTCTAAAAACGGAAGATATTCCACAGAAAAACTACCATTGCTTATTGAGTTTTCCAATTGATATTAATGGAGCAAATTTAACATTTATTGAGTATTCATCTTTTCCAGTGATAGAACAACTTTAAATCGCTAGATCAGGGATAGGAACCTCTGGCTTCTGGGCCAGTCTTAGCCCACCAAGGGGTCCAGTTTGGCCTGCAAGGCCATTTCCCCCAAACCATTCCCACTTGTTAGTCAGCTGATACATTCCCACTTGTTAGTCAGCTGTGTGATATTTGTTTATGGGTGGGGTTCAGTCCTGCTTAGTGCTGCTTCACCAGCGTATTCCCTGCAGGAAACACACTGGCAAAGCAATCTCCTCCCTGCCCCTGCATGTCAACTTTGATAGGCGGGTAGGACCACCCACCTATCAGTCACCTGATGATGTCATTATGTCAGATGATTGACAAGTGGGTAGCCCCGCCTAACTGTCTGAGTTGCTCTGTAGTTTGGAAGAAGATAAAGATCTAGCACACCAAGTCAAAAATGTTCCTTACCCCTGCTCTAGATGGTAGCCATTTTTAGACACCACAAAACAAGCTATTTAGGATTTCTAAAAGGTTTTATACATACTCAAGTGTCCATACAAATGTAATTTATAAGATAGACCTGCTTTGAAATTTTTACTTTGTTTCTAGATTCTCCTTCTAGAACTCCTGTGCTGGTGGGATCGGATGAGTTTGATAAATGTCTCAGCAATGACAAGTTTTCTCATGAAGAGTACAGTAATGGTGCCCTTTCAGTCCTGCAGTATCCCTACGGTGTGTGTGAGCTATGTTTTGTTTTCATGGATTGTTTTGTTAGGTTATTGTGCTATATAAAAAGGTAGGGTTGTCACTTAGTTTTAAAAAATCACTGTATCTGTAGAACCCTAATCATTAGCCTCTAAATAAACTGAGGGGGCTGTCTTCTGAATACTGGAGGAGTTTGTCTGCCCTGTAGAGAACTTGAGTCAAAGAGGCTTTCTACGTAGTTCTTGAAGACCAATACCCATGCCTCATGGCACAACCACTATTGGGGGGAAAAGAATAGCCACGAGGAAATGCTTTGGATCGGTGGTAGAACATCTGCTTTGCATGCAGAAGGTTGCAGGTTCAGCCCCCAGCATCTCCAGACAGGCCTGAGAGAGACTGTTCTCTGAAATCCCAAAGAGCCGCTGCCAGTTAGTGTAGGCAGTGCTGAGCTAGATGGACTAATGGTCTGACTCAGTATGAGGCAGTTTTGTATGTTCCTGTGAGATTTCCAGAATTTCCAGAAAGTCTCACTAGATATGCCTAAATTTGGGCATGTTCTGATCCCAGCTAGTGTCTTTGGTCATTACATGGGTTTCTCATTAATTAACAACTTTGAAAGGACAGTTTTATTCAAACATTACTACTGCTTGATGATTCGTAGATTTAAAAAAGCACTATTTTAACATTCATTCTTTACTTTTAAATATAGACAATGGTTATTTTTTGCCCTACTACACGCGAGAGAGGAACAGACGAAGCACTCAGATCACTGTCAGATTTTCTGACAACATGAACTATAAGAATATCCGCAAAAAAGATCCAGTTCTACTTCTACATTGGTGGAAAGAAATCATTAGCACCATCATACTCTGTATTGTGGCCACAACTGTTATTGTACGGAGACTTTTCCATCCCCATGTTCGTAATCGAGTAAGTAGTGTGACTTGATTCTTGACATGTAATTACATATGTTCCCTTTTGAGACTTCTTGTATTTCAGATTACATTTATATAAGTAATGAAATGAGGGCTTACAAACTTGATATGATTTTGGTTCGGTTTCATATAATCAGTAGGTTGTCATAGGAGCTTGTTAGTGACTACTAAAAAACGTAGATCATCTTAGGTGCCTGTCTAGATCATTAACCCAGTTGTTTATATGTAGAGCAAGAATTTCCCTTTTAGATTTGTGCTTCCACATTTCAGTTGAGTTGCAGTGAATGGGACACACAGAGTTTTCCCAGTACTAGGTACAGTACACTGTTTGTTGTCTTTATTAATTATCTGACAAACTATTACACAACACCTAGAGTCTGAGACAGTTTATAAATATTATTATTCCATGTGTAAAGCATGCTGAGATTACCATGCGCAGTCATGATCACCTATCAACTATATACCCGAGATATGAATGATGACACCATGGCCTGCCTCTGTGCCCATGCCATCTTGCAAATTAAAGTTATTTTTCATTATTTAAAGCTATTTCAAGGCTTGAACAATCCTATGCTGTGTCACTCCAGAGTGGAAAAGCTCATCTGCTGCTGGAAAGGCATGAAAAAGTGTCATTGGCAAGCCACTGTTGTCCCCTCAAAGCAATGTCCTGCCATGTCATGCATCTTTTGTTTTAACAAAAAACCCAAATGTTTGCTTTTTGAAGATAATGCCCTCTCTCTCCTCCCTTCCCCCGCTTAATCCTTTATGTGTGGTTGCCAAAATGTCACCCTGATTTCAAATTTTGTTCTATCTTTGTCAATAAAGTTATTCTCAAGCTTGCTTTGTTATAGACAAACTGTTCTTATCTCTTAGCAGCGGAAGGAGTCTGAAACTCAGTGTCAGACAGATAGTAAATATGAACCTGTTGTTGGGCAGGCTAAAGATAACAGCTGGACTGACTTTAAGAACTCTGGATATGTGTCAAGGTAAAGGCAATCACTGAATTTTAACTAAAAACGTACAGGTCCCAGAGATGTTTTCAATCATACATATATAGATTAATAAATTTCCATCCTGCTCTTTTATGCACCGCTCAGGGTACAATGGTCTTGCATTATTTTTGAGTCCCTCTTTGCAAAAGTAGTTCTCCATACCACCCAGCAAGCCATCCCCAAATCCCATGGGAGCTTCAAAAGCAGCTTCTTACAGAGATGAAAGCACAGCTGTTGGGAGAAAATAAGTAGAAAACATGTTCTGTATGCCCCAAGGAATTATTTGGATTGTGGCCCCGAACTCTGGAGGTTTCTATTGAAGGTTTAAGGTGGGGAAATTAACCTATTTAAAATATACTATTTCTCAGAAATGGCAAATTATCCAATGCGATTTGTATTTGGCTTTCATGAAAAGGGTTTCCTTAGGGAAAAAATGCCTTAATTGCCAGAATATGTCACATTGGAGTAAAATGGAGAAGGGTTGTAGCTCAGTGATATGCTCCAAAAGGTCCCAGATTCAGTCCCTGGCATTTCCAGGTAGGGCTGAGGAAGTCTCCTGTATGAAACCCAGGAAACCCGCTCCTAGTCATTGCTGACAGTACTCAGCTAGATAAACCAATGGTCTCACATGGTGTAAGGCGGCTTCCTGTGTTTTAAAAGAAATCTCATGCTAAATGTGCTAAACCAATATTGTGTGCAAAATAAACAAAAAATGTTTCTAGTGTTTTTGATGAATAGGTGATCAGATTTTGACTGCAGGCATGTTTTTTTCTTGCAGATATCTAACAGATTTTGAGCCAATTCAGTGTCTAGGTCGTGGAGGATTTGGAGTAGTCTTTGAAGCCAGAAACAAAGTAGATGACTGTAACTATGCTATTAAAAGAATTCGTCTACCAAATAGGTAAGTAATAAATGGCTTTCTAGTTACTTTCATGTAATACATCTCTAGATGGCACTGTGGTTCTCTTTTTGATGTTGTCCAGTGCTCAAAGTGACTTTCAACTTTTAAAAATTACAATATGAAACATAATAAACCAGTAAATTACCAATATGAATAATTGTCAGTATGAATAATCAGTATAATACTTCAGTAAATCTGTAAACTTTCTCTTGGAACCCTCCTTAAGAGGAAAGTCTTGGATTTTGTTTTTTTAAGGTTGGAGAGTCACTGCTTTGTTTGGTCCCAAGAGGCTCAAATTAATTCATGTGCCCCCTTAACGTTCAGTGTACACACAGAGGGGAGGAAGTGCTGGTTTTTCATTCTAATGGCGGCCCCTCATAGTATGCTACTTCAGAGGGAGATTGAAAAGCTTGTGTGTATTAGAGAGAAAGTGCACACACATGGAATGTTTTCGTTTCCTGGTCTTTGAATGGCAGCTTCTTTGCAATTAAGCTTGTGGCACCCAATTTGCATGAACTGCTTTTAGGACATGCTGTTGCATGTCAGTGAATGAATGTGTGGACCATGAGCTTTTCATCATCTTTATGCCCCATTTGATCATCCCCTACTTCTTTTTCACCCTACTTCTCACTTGTCTGTTCCCCCTGCCAGTTTTTCCTTCCCAGTCAATCACTTCTGCCATTGTCTTAGTTCCAAAAACTCTGATCTTTCTTTCAACCCAGTCAAGATAAACTGCTTCATGCAGGGCAAAATCTTAAATATATTGAATTGAATAAGAAAATACGATTAGAGACAATAAAATACTAAATAGTAGATTATGTTGATAGTCCTCCTTGGTTTTATCTTACAACATGGCTTAATGCATAAAAGAGTTCTTGTAGCACTGGAGAGCTTTTAAGTTCTTTTTCTCTTCCCAAGAAAACATTTTTTAAAAATTGTCTTAGTAAGACGCTGGTGTACTTAACTGTTGATTATGACGTGTGCCTGTAGCATCCACGCACCAAAGCACAAAACTCCAGGCAGAATTTGAGAATTAAATAACCACGGCAGGTAAAGGTTATTCCGGTTTATCCCCCCACAGAGCACTGCCTTATATAGATTTTATTTTGTTACTCTTTGAATTTTAGGGAATTGGCTCGTGAAAAGGTTATGCGTGAAGTTAAAGCATTAGCAAAACTTGAACACCCTTGTATTGTTCGGTATTTCAATGCGTGGCTGGAAGCACCACCTGAGAGCTGGCAGGAAAGAATGGATGAACTGTGGCTAAAAGATGAAAGGTATCACTCTCAGTTCCTTGAAGTCTCTGGAGATATTATATTGTACTTCAGGCACAAGAAATGGGAAAATTCTCTATTTCTATACTGTAACTTCTAGTTTATATATTAACTGCATAATGTTTTATGAGTCTTTGTTTAGGAGCCGTTGTCTACAGGATTTGTTCTGTATTAGCTTTTAAAATATAACATGTATGTACTTGGACGGCCTCTTGCCTGGCTACTGTAACACCTTACTTGTTTCCATATTTCTGTTTCTTTATGGCCTTTATGCAAGTACACATATAGGATCTTCATCTGTACAGGAAACGGCATGGTCCCAAGCATATGATACAGCCACCCTGTGGAAATTAAGCAAGCGTGGGTCTGACTAGTGCCTGAATGGTAGATTTACTTGGAAACCTCACCTTGAATTCCATGATGGAATGAGTGAGATGTTAACATAATAAATAAGCATCTCAGAAATTTCTGGAGCTAAAACAAGGTGGGAGACAGTACACACTCCTTCCCTTAAGAGAAGCCTGTTCACTATGCAAGGGCATGACCCTGCAGGAGCAGCATCATCATGAATAATTTTATCTTGAACTTTTGAGGCTTTTTCCTGTAGTTGTTTCTTAGGCCTTCTACTTGTCTCTCTCATCCATTATCTCATGGACTTGTCAAGTTTCAGTAGCCATGAGGACTGTCTGGCCTTTTAAAACTACTTTGGTTGTGAAAGGTAGGTCCCCAGGCACAATAAACCTCTTTCTCTTGGGAGAGGAGCACAAGGTGGACTTGTGAATTTTCTACCTCAAATTTACTATATGTGCTTGATGAAATTGTTGCTTGCACTTCAGAGCTTCTCTGAAGGAATGGGCTTCAGTCGTCTATGATGCAATCTTTGCTAAGAAGCCAATGGCTTCGGCACAGGGTTTGTCTCATGCTGCCCCCATCTTCTGACCTAGGTGATGGCATTTCTAGATCCACTTCTTCACACAGTACATAGCTAACCTGTGGAATTCACTCCCACAAGAAGCAGTGATGACTGCCAACTTGGATGGCTTTAAAAGAGGATTAGATAAATACATGGAAGATATCAATGTTACTAGCCACAATGGCTGTACTCTGCCTCCATAGTTAGAGGCGGTATGCTTCCAAATGCCAGTTGCTGGGAACCGCGGGAGGGGAGAGTGCCCTGCACTCAGGTCCTGCTTGTGGGCTTCCCAAGGGCAGCTGGTTGGCCACTGTGAGAACAGGCTGGACTAGATGGGCCATTGACCCAGTCCAGCAGGCTGTTCTTATGATCATCAAATGGCAGTCTGTCTGCATCATTGACTCTCAAGAGCTCCATGCATTCTTTGTCCTTGAAGGAATTATCTAAAATTGTGTGTCAAAGCCTAGGGACAGCTGAGACTTTAACTACTAACAATGACTTGCACACTGACTTGGAGGGAGGGGCCAGCTGAGTCAGTAGCACCACTCACAGAAGCACCAGATCTGAGCCCTGACCCTGAGCACGAGTACAGGCACAGATGGAATGACAATAATATTAAACAAATGTCAAATGAAGCAACGATTAACAAAGAATGCGGCCCATCTCATATAATATCTGATGAAGAAAATAGGAAAAATGTTCAAGACATGCCTGCACAACATGCATCTCTCCTCTGAATGTGGGAGAACACCCTCAAAATAACATAGTAACCATAGTCAGTGGATAGTTGTCAACTGATGCCATGAATGCTGTTGAAGTCTGTGATACTGGAGCCAAATAGTTTAGAGATTTCAAGCTGACCTACCTGATGGTTTCAACAAAGCAATTCCTCCCTTTGGGAGGAAAGGCAGGATAAAAATTTAATAATAAATAACAATTAAAAAGTAGTGACTCTGGTAGCTGGGATAAAATGTGTTGCAGTGGGAGATGCACAATGCAGTACAGTGGGAGATGCATTAATATGTGCCTGTGTCACAATGCACCTTCTTGTAAATCAGTGACAATGAGTGATATGAAAAAAATGGACTGCCTTCAAGTCGATCCCGACTTATGGTGACCCTATGAATAGGGTTTTCATGGTAAGCGGTATTCAGAGGTGGTTTACCATTGCCTTCCTCTGAGGCTGAGAGGCAATGACTGGCCCAAGGTCACCCAGTGAGCTTCATGGCTACGTGGGGATTCGAACCCTGGTCTCCCAGGTCATAGTCCAACACTCTAACCACTACACCACACTGGCTTTCAGTGAGTGATATACTGACATATAAATTGGCACCTATCACAGCATCAATGTTCAAGGGCACAGGTGTCGTATATCCTAAAAAAAAAGTCTGTGCTCAAGAACATGCTTAGAAGTGTCAGCAAGAGTTGTGGATACCCCACAGGTAGTACCGATTAATGTAGTTATAGACCGTTTATTGGCCTTCAAAGAGAGCAATTGCTGATTTCGTGGAAATGTCCTGGAGTATGTACTCTGCAAATTTGCCCAGTTAATGTGTATATAGCATTTGATCAGTATTATAACTACAGTATCATGCCTGCTTCAAGGAAAGAATAAGGTAAAACTCTGTTCCACAGTCTCTGCAACTACCACCAAGTAAGCCAACTAAGTCTCCAATATGTGTACCTTCAAGAAACCTCAAAGAAGACAAACAGGTGGCTTACTTCTAAGAAAGATTATTTGAAGAGATCTTCTGTACATTTGCAGAATGTACAGTTCTCAGTGGGTCTTGGCACTCAAGAAAGAATTGAATGGGAAGGCACTCACTTACCCATCAAGGCATGGGCATAATGTAGGGACTTTCTTCTCAAGGGGAAGGACATGCACCATTTCCCATAATTTTTAGCTCTAGAAGTTTCCAAAATGTGAATCTGTGGAAGTGCAAATTCTATATGTGTAACTTCGCAGAAGGCCACTTGAAGAATGTGCATTGCAGGTAAGTAACCTGCTCAATTCCAGTGGCTTGGGGAAGGAAGGGGATATAGAACATTTATTTATTTATTTATATCCCGCCCTTCCTCCCAGCAGGAGTCCATTGCAATGGAACACTGGAGTCTTTGAAAAGACATAACAAGCAATTGACTTAGGACGCAATCCAACTCATATTTATGCTGGGCTGGGGGGAGTTGGCTGTGATGGACCCTGGCTGAGTTGGGTTCCGCCAGCAGAAGCCCCTCTCCCTGGCTCAGCCATAGCAGAGCCAGGACCCTGTCCGCTCAGCCAGGGGCCCACCAGGGAAGGCCAGCCCAGAGGAAGGGGTGCTGGCAAAAGCTAGCATAAGGACCAAAAAAGTGGCATTCTGGGGGCATATCAGAGGAGGTGCCAGGGGTGCTTATGCAACATCCAACTCCCATTTGGAGCGCTCCTGTGGGTCCCGATCCAGGCCAAAGTTATTGTGAGAAAAAGGTCGGTCTAAGACAAAAATTATAGCGGAAGACAATAGGGAGTAGGGGTATTTGTGAGAGACAGCTTTTTATTTTCTGTTCAGCAAATGGATGCCGTAGAGCTTCCTGCCAGCTCCTCCTCTGCTGGCACCCCTTCTGCCAGTTTCCTCTGAGTTGGATTGCTTTGTTACAAGGAAGCATATGAAACAGATTAATGGCTAGAGATAAGCAAACGGGATATCTCAAATTTGTTTTTGTATAAAGTAAGTTAAATTTTGATTGTATTGGTTTTTAAATTGTTATCCTCCCTAGAACTATTATAGGGGAGAGATTAGAACCCCAGGGCGGGGGAGGACAAAACCTGATATTGTTTCCTGCCTAATCAGTGATATGGGTTTTGCAAAAAAAAACATGGTGGTAGGCAGCATGCTATCTCATAGGAATATATCAAAGGTGTTGAGAGGGACATTCCTTGTACATACACTGTCCATACCCTGATGGTTGAAAAAATAATGGCCAAAAAAAAATGGTGGTGGTTCCTAGTGACATTTTCCTTTGTTAAACTTGTTTATAGTTAGCTGTGAGTTTTCAGAAAGAAAATCCAAAGCTATGCTGATATTCTTTAGGCAGTGCATTTTAATTAAAATGAACTAAAGTTTTGTAATGTTCTGTTCTACTTCTTTTTTAAAATTTAAGTACTGATTGGCCACTCAGTTCTCATAGTCCAATGGAAGTGCCGTCATTTAAAATTAGAACTGAGCCATTCTCTGCAAAAGAACACATTGAAGTTATTGCTACATCTGTAGAAAGGAAGACCTTGCATTCTGTTGGAATACCTTGTGGCCAATCGGATTCATCAGAGAGCCAGTTTTCCCCATTGGAATTGTCTGCCATTGACAACAGAGACTTGAGCCAGTTGGCAGATCCCGGGTCAAACATGCAAGACAGCTTCCTTACCGACTGTGATATAGAGGGTAGTACTATTGATGAAAATGATCCTGGACACTCCTTTGAACTTTGTCTTCCAGCCATGCCAACAGTAAGAGTGAGGGAGAGGACCTCTTCATCTATTGTCTTTGAAGACTCTGGCTGTGATAATACTTCTAATAAAGAAGATAACATGGATAATTCACTTGATATCCACTATGAGGATAAAGCTACAAGTACAAAAGGATCCAGTAATAGGAAGTCATCTTCAGCAAGCTCTTCGTCTGTTTCTCCGCCAAGACCAACAACTTTAAGTTTGGACTTCTCTAAGGACTCTGCACAGAAAGTCATACCTACCACTCCAAAAGTGTACCTTTACATCCAGATGCAGCTCTGTAGGAAGGAAAACCTCAAAGACTGGATGAACGGAAGATGTACAATAGAAGAGAGAGAGAGGACAGATTGTCTGCTGATATTTCTACAGATAACTGAAGCTGTTCAGTTCCTGCATAGTAAAGGGTTAATGCATCGGGACCTCAAGGTTTGTATTGAAATATAGCCCTATGGCAATAGAGTTTCAGCTGCTAAGCTGGTTAGTAGTCTGCATGTGCATATTTGGAAACTCCATGAATTCTCAGTTGTGCTTGTTGCTCAGTGCCCCCTTAACAGTGTGTCATATGAAGGACTACTGTGGTGATCCAGAGTTCAGTGGTAATCGTAACTCAATACTCCCATGTTAGTTGATACCCGTTCCTTATGGTACAACTCACCACTTTTTGTTTTAGATACAGCCTTTGAAGGAGCTGCTGTTCTGACACAGCCTTTAAGAAACTATTGTTCTTTTGAAACATACTTGATAGGATCTTAACCACTTGGTTATGGCAATGAATATTTCTCTTCCATAATTTTTTCTTGTGAAATTTACCTGCTAGAGCATCCTTTTTTGTTCATTAGTCTAGACATGTTACACATGCCAGTTAATCCTTTAGTTTTTCAACTTTGTATATCTGCTGATGTCACCTTATTTTTTACTATGTCTATAAACTAAATTTGAGAATGAGTATCATGGGGGCAATTTGATAATAAAACATGTAAAAACCAGTTCCTTATCTTTATTGAACAGTTGAATATAATTTATGCATGTAAAAAAGTATTAATGTGTCATGTTGATCATAAATGCTCCACATCCTTTGGGTGCTTTTCAATGCTACTCCTATTCAGAGTAGACCCATTGAAATTAATAAACATGACTAACTTAGGTTCATTAACTTCAATGGGCCTACTCTGAGTAGGACTCAATTGACTAGAACCCTTGGTTTTTATTCATTGGTCATGCAGCCCTTCCAGAATGCCACACCTTTCAATTCAGCAGATGCCATTCATATGTCAGAATGGCCCTAGTGTAGTGTAGTGGTTAAGGTGTTGGACTACGACCTAGGAGACCAGGGTTCGAATCCCCACACAGCCATGAAGCTCACTGGGTGACCTTGGGCCAGTCATCACTGCCTCTCAGCCTCATGAAAACCCTATTCACAGGGTCGCCATAAGTCAGAATCGACTTGAAGGCAGTACATTTACACAGTGCCCCAGAAACAAATGGAGGCAAATCACTTCCACTCAAACACTGCAGCTTAAAAGGGAACAGCACTGAAAATCCAGTCACTCTCCAGCTCAGAGCATTGTTGATTTCATTTGCTTCCACAGCCTTTCCTGATACCTCAAAAGACTGTTGCCCACCATTGAAGAGAAGAATATGCAGTCTCAAAGGGATCAGTAGTGGCTTTGTCAACTCAGATCACCTTTTCCAGATCTTCTCTTCTCCCAGCTGTCCCCAGCTGCATTGTTGGTCTCTTGCTGTGAACCGCCTTGGGAGTTGGCATAAGGTGGTGTATATATTTTCAAAAGAGGAAAAAAGTTCCTTTGAGGGTCTGGCTGCGCTTGTGGAAGCTTCAGTGCAGATACGATCTGGCCTGCAAGACTGAGGAGGTGGAAGAGGAGTTACAGCCACAGAGCAAACCCAGGGGAAGAGGGAGAAATGTGTGCACTCTCTCCCCTCATCCTGTCAGGTGTGAGGCTGACACTATGGGACACTCTGCTGTTTGCTGCGATCTGTTAGCTCATGGCCTGTTCACTACTTTGTAAAGCTGCCACTTTTAATTTATTTTTGAAGTTCCTGTCCTGCAGCAAAGTTCCTCCAGATGGTTTTCAGATCTGCATAGGTGTATTCTACATTTTGGGGAAGGGAGGAAGCAGAGACTTTCTTCCCCAAACATTGGAAGGCTTTCGAGCTTTGGAAAATGTACTGATAACAATTGAACAGCCATTATGACAGATGAGGGTAGTAAGCTATCTTGACCGTAACCCTTTTGTGTTCACCTGATTTGTTTTTTCTAGCCTTCCAACATATTTTTCACAATGGATGACATAGTAAAAGTTGGGGATTTCGGGCTAGTGACTGCAATGGACCAAGATGAGGAAGAAAAATCTGTTCTAACACCAATGCCAGCCTATGACAGGCACACGGGCCAAGTTGGGACCAAGCTCTACATGAGCCCAGAACAGGTGCGTTCTGTGCCTCAATTTTAATCAGCAGAGCTCTCATAAATGCCACTTTAGTTTTTCAAACCTAAATGCTGGAGCAATGTATTGGCTACAGATAGGTACTGTGAACCAGGAATTTCTTTTATTTTGAAACTTGCCTCAGGCTGACTAAGTGACTCTAGCCAATCCACTCTTTTTCAATCTCAACCCTCTGCAATATTTCTGATCCGCCTTACCGGATAGTAATAAGGAATGCATGTGATGTATTTAACAAGTGATGCATGTGATGTATCTAAAGCAGTAGTTCCCAAAGTTTCCCCTCAGGGAGCACTTGAAAATTGCTGATGGTCTCGGTGGACCACTTAATTAATTAATTTTTTTGCCTGTTGTAATGTGCTGTACTAGATCCTGAATTATTTTTAATCATCTTTTTATTGCTGCTTTTATTTCTTTTACATTGTGTTATATTCCCTAGAATTAAAATTGTAATGCAGTAAAATACAATATATGAAGGAATCAATAAAAATACAATTAAAATCAAAATGAATATGTAACGTGGACATGCTGCAGACCACCTGAATGAAGCTCACAAGGCTGCTGGTGGTCTACAGATCATCCCTGCACTAAAGTGCTTTATACATATTCAATGTCTTTGTTATTTTCCAAGTTACGCGTTAAACATTATAGTGGCTTTTATTATAATTCTAGGTGGCTGTTCTTTTAATTCAGAACTTTGAAGAATGAAATAACTTTTGTAGATGGGTCTTTTGGAATGAAGAACGCTAAAAATATTTCTCAATATCATTAGAGTGTCAAGAATAGATATGTACAGATGGGGCTTGCAACAAAATGTTGCACTGTGAGGTGCTCATGTTCAGTTTCCAGCCAGCCATGCCCGCTTCCATGATACTCCATTTCCTCCCTTCAGTTTTCTGTTTCCCCCCTCAATAAGCTCCTGTCATTCTGTGGCCACTGAGTATGCTCAGTCCTCACTGGGCTGTTTTGAGTTGATCTCCCCCCTCAACATATTCAGTATTTTTGCAACCTTGGGTTACCCCCGAGCTTCCTGATACCTACTTGTGTCTCAGTGGCACTGTTTTGTCTACAGTCTTGTTGGCACCATCACCTGAGTTTATTAGCAAATGAATCCTGCTGTGAAAAATGTTTTGTTAAAAAATATACATACACACACACACACACCATACTTAGGCTGCTTCAGATGTATGAAGGGGGTTTCCTGCATTGTTTCAGTTGAACACATGTATTACTTGGCTGGTATTATGAGGTAGATTTTTGAGTCAGAGACATGAGTGTGTACCATTTTCAGGTTTTTCTAGTAATTGTGGCATCTTGAATTCGCATGTTAATTTTACATACAAGTCCCAAGCATCTGACTATAATTATTATAAAGTTGCATTAAAGTTCAATAAAACCAGCTAATTTTTTAATTGTTTGATCTCTGCTGATACAGAATTCACTCTAGTTCTATATATTATGATGGGTTTTGGCAGGTATGAGTAGAAAGCAATCATCATGGACTATATTAATTCAAAAGATTGAATTGCTTGATGACCACTTTTTATCTTGAATTTTCCAGATCTACGGAAACACTTACTCACACAAAGTGGATATCTTTTCTTTGGGGCTGATCTTGTTTGAGCTCCTTTACCCTTTCAGCACTCAAATGGAGAGAGTCAGGGTAGGTATTTCCTACTAGGAGCTATACTTCTCTCTTCCCATTGAGGAAGCGAGTTTTGGCTTAGCAATAAGGTAAAATTTGGGTGGATACAACTGAGGTGTGTGTAAATATGTCAGCACAGCAGTATAGAATAGTTGGCGTTAAATCCATAACTCCATGCCATGGGATTATAACCTTCCTGGTGAAGTGATGATATCATAGGGTACAAATAAAATACTGTTCAAGTGTCCTGGAGACACCATAGACAGGGTCATCTGTAAAAGGATGTTGCCACGTAAAATTTAAGCTATCCCAAATTATTATTACACTGATGTTCTGAAACTGAGCCCAATTTGGGGCTGGTTTTTCTTACTAGTTTTTTGTACGACAGCTGTATTTTTGAAAGCTTGTGTAATACAAAGTGAGTGGTGGTTGCAGTACCTATTTTGGGAAGCTTTCTTATCTTGTATCAGAACCAGGATAAATGTTTGTGGAATTATTCTCTCATTACATTATAAACGCTCGTCCATAATTTTCACATCTTATTAGAAATACTTTTGGGTAATGATCTCACCACCATCACCCCAAAATAAGGAACATAACAATGGACTTTTGTCCTGGTAATCACTGTTTTTTTATTTTGTGAGTGCTTCTTTTAACTTGAGAGCCTGTGTGGTGTAGTGGGTAGAGTATTGGACTAGGACCTGGGAGACCAGGGTTCGAATCTCCACACACTTCACTGGGTGACCTTGGGCCAGTCGCTGCCTCTCAGCCTCAGAGGAAGGCAATGGTAAACCCCCTCTGAATACCGCTTACCATGAAAACCCTGTTCACAGGGCCGCCATAAGTCGGGATCGACTTGAAGGCATGTAATAATAATAAGTAATATTTTAACAGGTTTGTCCACCAGAGGGAGTCAGTCTGCTGTATTATAAATGAACACAACTAGTGGAAACACCATATGTTATAAAAGAATGCTAATTTCCATGGAACCTGAAACATGTACTATTATTATAATTATCTTTATTTACACCCCGCCCTTTTTCCAAACTGGAACTCAAGGCGGCTTCCCGATAAAAAATAAGTACACATCGTTGAGAACCTCTAAAAATATAAAACATATAAACATAAAATCAGCATTAAAACAGGATTCAACTATTAAGGTGTTAAAACCAAACCCAGAGGCATTAAATCAGGGGTGGAGAACTGGATCCGGCTGGTGGGCCAGATTCAGAACTGGCCCACCCTCTGTGGGCCATATTGGCAAGTGAATGTGGCCACTCATCATATGATCTTCAGGTGATCACACTTCAAAGGAAGACTCAGAAGTGCACTCAAAAGTGAGCTCTTAGTTCTTATTGCCATAAGTCACCGCTGCAAAATAATCTAGTGCTGCTTCCTCTGTTGAAAGGGGGCCTGGATTCGGTGCTGCGTTCAGGAATGCCAGGGGTCAGCTGTACTCAGGAACTAGAGTTGGGAGCTCTTTGAGTGCAGCTGATCCCAGCAGGGTTTGCATTTGGTACTGAATTTAGATTCATTGCTGAAAGCAACCTGTGCTTGTGGCAGGGATTGGCTACACTGAGGAACTTCTGAGTGGAATCCAGCCCAGTGGGGCTTATATTTGGCAGTAAATTTTAAAAGGTGTCAGATACAAGCCATGCTTGCAGAGGAACAATCAGGAGGACAATGTAATACTTCCAGTTTGTTCATTGTGGTCGTGACTATAGGTGCCATACGCCCCACATCATATGCTATCAGGTGTAAGGCATGGGTGAAATTGGGATGCGTAGTAGGCCTAATCTGGTCCACCAGCCAGACGTTTCCTCCCTGTGCGTTGAGTAAATCTGCCAATTGTTGGGACTTTCTGCCCCTGAGGCATTAAGGCTGAAACATTTTAAGTATTTGTAGCAGTGTTTCTTAGTTTGCTTCCAGTGTTGCATTGAATCAAAAAAGTGTTGTCTGGGAGCTGTAGACTAATATGTATAACTTAACTGGAATATCTTAAAACTTTTCAGATAGAAATGTTTGTGATTTTCTACAATTTTTCCATACTGTGAAAGATTTACTATTGCAGGAGCAAGGAAATCTGTTTTACATGTGGAACGACAACATTCTGATAGTCACTCCTCTAATGGGTTTCAGTCTAAAAATCAAGATGAGATAAATAACAGAGGTAGGACTAGGCATGTGGGGCAACTTACATAGTTTAACATCTGTATGATACAGTACACTGGAAAAGGTGAGTTCTGCCTTTTGTATCTTTAGAAGTTCAGGCTAGGCTAAAGCTTGTGTGTAGCTCATAGAAAACAGTGTTTTAAGTGGCAATACAAACACCTTTTTAAAAATATTGTTACAGACATTGAGTGATGTAAGGAGTTTGACTTTCCCTGCACTTTTCATTCAGAAATACCCACAGGAGGTAAGTTTTAATTTAAATTCTCAATCTGGTGTTGTACTTTAGTCTCATGCTTTTTTTAGACTGTGTTTTCATTTACTTTAGTGTTTTTAAAACTATAAATTTCCCATGGTTATTTGCTAGGTAGTATAGCTCTCATCCCATTACCAACCTGCCCTCATTTCAATACCAACCTGATTTTTTTTAAGTCAGTTTGGTGGAGAAGAACCAGAAGTAAGATTCGCTGTGGAAAAACCTGATCAGGGAGAATAACATTTTATAATATTGAAATATGTAATGGTGGTGAATAATCTATTAGAAAATTAGTGTGAATTATTGTGGTTTCAAACTGGAGCAGTTTTTATCATGATATGTAAATTGATGCTAATAAGAGAAGTCCATAATATTTTGTAATTTAAAGTTGGAAGAAATTTCATTGTACCTTATTTCTGCCTAATTTCTAGGTCATGCTTGTTCTCCTAACACTAGTACAATGTGCCATTATTAAATTAGTTTAGCATTAAATTATTTAAGAAATGTATGTATATTCCTTCCCCCTTCTGTTTGCATATCACAATCATTCCTTTTAATACCAATTCAAATCTTCTCATGCTTATGTAGTCAAAATTGCACTACCCACACACAAGAGAGGAATTATCAGTAGACTCGGGGTAACCCTGAGGTATAAAACATCAGCAGGAAAAAAGTGGGTACATAACTGGGTGGCACAGAATATTGAGAGACTAAGAGGAAAAAACTCATTAGTGAGATGGAGTTGATGGAACAGACATATAATATCTATCTTATCTAATCTAATCATATTCTCTTTAAATATCAGCCAAATCCAATCCAAACTTCCCTCAGAACTCTGCCAACCAACTCAACAATCTCTCTCTAACCGACTCTCTCCCACCTTCCAACCGACCCCCCTTCATCACTCACAAACCTCCATTTATACCTTCAGCCACTCAGCCAATCATCATCCAGCACACTTCAGCTTCTCACCCATGTACTCCCCCTTTCTCTCTCAGTCAATTACCATACATCTCCCAATAGACCCGCACTTACCATATTTACAGATGCTAACTTACAGGAACATCACAGTTCCCTGGAGAAAATTCATTTTAAATCTCTAGTATATTGAAAGGAAAAAAGAACTCTTCAATCCTCTTAAGTGACTGGTTGATAAAATATGTAATTCATGTATTTTAAATATAAACATTGGGGTCAGAAACAACTAAAATATTTCCTCTCAAATGCTGTGCAAAAAAACCACTTTGTAAATGGTTGGAAAGAGTTTTTGCATTTCGTTTGTAGAGAGGAAATAGAGTAGAGCTGGGCACTGATGATAACTGAAAATATTTTCACCTCCTGAAATCTAATATTGCACTATTTTCCATTTAGTATGAAATGGTAAAGCACATGTTGTCTCCATGTCCCATGGAAAGACCAGAGGCTGCAGACATTATAGAAAATCCTTTATTTGAAGACTTGGAATTCCCAGCAAAACCTGTGCTCAGGCAGAGGTCACGGACAATGAGTTCATCTGGAATTAAGCATTCAAGATAGCTAAGTAAACAATTTGGCACAATTATTATGAGCACACTAAACCAATCACAGATTGGTCACTCGGCAGGAGAATCCAACATCAAGCAACTTCTCTGGAATAGCCATACTCTACGCTTTATTTTCTCATTTCAGTTTCATGCACAAAATTATTTCTGGATGAAGCTAATAGTTTCTGTTTAATTTTTTCAGTTCTCCTGAAGCAGATGACTTTCACCTCATAACTTGGCCTTCTTTAGCTGTGATCTTTGATGTTTGGATCATGTAAATATTTTCTAGGAAATTTGAAAGGATGCCTCTTATGTAAATAGAATTAAATTCTGTATTTTTATAGAACCAATTGATCTCTAACCTTGCTATACAGGTCCTGATTACATTCCTTTAAGACATGAAGATCTTAAAGCAAGCTTAAAATATAAAACCTCTACTTTTTTTGTCCCTGGAGGATGACTTGCAAAGTGAGAATAGTTTTACTGTCACTAGCCAGTTTTAGAGCAAATTGTAATTTGTTTCTACACTGTAGATGTTGTTGAAAAAACTTTAGATGAAGATGGAAGAAGATTTGGCAAAATAAATTTTGGTTGGATCCAGGTTTGAATTGCCACAATAACAAATTAAGCATTTATCCAATTTTTGTATTTCCTGAAATGTAGTTTCTACTGTAATCTTGCAAGCTTGTAATAATCAGTCTTACACATTTATTTAATAGGATGTTATTGCTTAATAACACCCTTTTCTCACTGTAAATATGTTAATTTTTATTTATAAAATGGCAAAATCAATCCATTTGGGTTGGTGGTGTACAGAATGCACTTGGAACAATTGTTAGGTGCATTTAATTACTGTGACTTCTTTCAAGTCTGATTTAATAAAATCTTTTTTATTTAGATACAGTTCTTTTTTTCTTAAAATTGTAAACCACATCATTATTTTAGTGTTCTGTCAGTGGCTGTGATTCAAAGAGCCATACTTCTGTGGCTGAATGGGGGCAGTTGTCAAATCTCTCTCTCACACACATGTATTGCATTTCTTTCCATCGCGTTGCATCCAGCTCTGGAAGGTCTCCCAAGCCATAGAAGTTGGATTGCATTGTTGGATGCAAAGGGTACAAGGGAAGGCAGTATATTCTGATTTTTGCTGCCATGTATGATTAACACAAATTATATAGTCTCTGCTGAATATCAAATTAAAGGAGTACAAAGAAACTTTCCTATTAAAACTGAGGATCTGACCAGGAAGGTCTTAATTTTGTGGATACTCATTAGACCATCAATTCTCAAAATTTACTGCACTTTCCCCTTCAAAGATAGAAGAAGACTAGCGAGGGTTAAGATGTCATGTTCTTTTTGTTAATCTCCCTACCTGTCCATCCATTCTAGTGGTGATTTAAGCTGGAGACTAAATCCTGTTGCAAACAACCTATCAAGAATGGTTGTGTCTTATTAGAAAGAGCCAAAACCCAGAGTTCTAGCATAAATGAATTCAACAGGTTCTCCACTGCATTTGGCACAGAAGGGGATACTCATCTTTTCTTACAGTACAGACTGAATCCAGCCATGGTTTGAATGACCAGTGGTCTCTTCTGTTGGCATAGTGTAGCTATTTGCTGTTAACCTGCTCTGGTTACTCTGGACAAGAGGCTACAGTAAGGACAGAAAATGGAGAAACCGATTGGTTCCCAATTGCAAAGGGTGTGAGACAGGTGTATTTTATCACCCTATTTGTTTAATCTATATGCAGAACATAATATGGAAAGAAGGATTGGACCAAGATAGAGGAGGTGTGAAAATTGGAGGGAGCAATATCAATAATTTAAGATATGCAGACGATACAATACTATTAGCAGAAACCAGTAATGATCTGAAACGAATGCTGATGAAAGTTAAATAAGAAAGCACAAAAGCAGGACTACAGCTGAACATCAAAAAGACTAAAGTAATGACAACAGAAGATTTATGTAACTTTAAAGTTGACAATGAGGACATTGAACTTGTCAAGAATTATCAATACCTCGGCACAGTCATTAACCCAAATGGAGACAATAGTCAAGAAATCAGAAGAAGGCTAGAACTGGGGAGGGCAGCTATGAGAGAACTAGAAAAGGTTCTCAAATGCAAAGATGAATCACTGAACACTAAAGTCAGGATCATTCAGACCACGGTATTTCCGATCTCTATGTATGGATGTGCAAGTTGGACAGTGAAAATAGCGGATAAGAGAAAAACTCATTTGAAATATGGTGTTGGAGGAGAGCTTTGCACATAACATGGATTGTGAGAAAGACAAGTAATTGGGTGTTAGAACAAATTAAACCAGAGCTATCACTAGAAGCTAAAATGATGAAACTGAGGTTATCATACTTTGGACACATCATGAGAAGACATGATTCACTAGAAAAGACCGTAATGCTGGGGAAAAACAGAAGGGAGCAGAAAAAGAGGAAGCCCAGACAAGAGATGGATTGATTTCCTAAAGGGAAGCCACAGACCTGAACTTACAAGATCTGAACAGGGTGGTTCATGACAGATGCTATTGGAGGTCACTGATTCACAGGATCACCGTAAGTCATAATCGACGTGAAGGCACATAACAACAACATTAACCTGCTGCAACCGTGCTTATATTTTGCAATGCAAGTTCAGCCAAAAATCAGTTTTATAACTAGGGTTCCCATGCTGGATGGTGAAAGACTTCAGTGACTACTACATTTTTGTGCGAAGACTTGCAGAGGGTGCAACAGGAAATGCAATTGTAGATTTCATGTTCATGTTTGCTATTCAGAGCTGCAGAAGGTAGATACTCTTTCACGTGTACTCTGGGGTCTTGAACTGTCTTTGTAAAAGTGGCTATTGAAACTGTATCCTCACCCAGGTCCACCTGAGATCTGTGCCTGCAGGTAAGCAGTTTCTTCAAAGGTCGCTGAAAGTCTTGATTGAGGAAAGCATAGAGCATGGAATTGATTGTAGAATTGCAATAACCTAGCCATGTGATGATCTTGAAGATGTCAACAACAATTTTGTTGGTGGAATTGGCATCTTTGGTGGCTAGCCATATATTGAAGACAAAATAGGGCAGCCAACACAATATGAAGACAGATATGAGGATGCTTATTGTGCAAGTGGCCCTGTTTTTCAGCTGCAGGTTGTTCTGGCGTTTACTGTGTGGGTGGTAATGAAGGTCAAGGGTCTGAGAAACAATGCAAGAGGTCTTGTGCCGCAATGCGCAATAGATGAAGTAGTACATGCTGAACATGACTGTGAAAGGTATGAAAAATACCAGTGCTGAAGCTATAATGGCAATGGTGACAAAGATGCATTCTTTGTTAGCGTCAAAATCTACACCAGGTATCTCATTCCAGCCTTTCATGACAGGTAAAAAGGAAATTGGGGAGGAATATACCCAGATATTGCAGGTAATTGTGATACACCTATGAATGAAAAGGAAAGAATGTTGGGACAACTTATTACACCCCACTTGCTATAACGTGAGTAGGTACTGAAGATGTGCCAATTCTTTTGATACACGCTGCAGATGAAAAATGGGATCAGGAGTGGGTGTTTAGGTCTACATATTTTTGAGTGAATGCTTTAGCTCCAGGACTGGTTAGATTCCTAAAAAGAAGTTGCTTTGTAATAACAACAACAACAACAATAATAACAATAATAATAATGCTTGGTATATGCAATTGCTTTAGAATATTCAAAGCTGTTCATGTTATCTCAGTGAAGTTGCTGTTATCATGGCCTTTATTATTGCCCAATATTGCAGATGGGAGACTGAGGCCTAGTAGCTTGTCAGAAGCCACTTACTGGTTTCTTGGCAGAAGAGAGATTTGAAGCACAGACTTGCTGAGTTGCAGCTCCCTTACTAGCTTTCGGATTCAATTTTTGGATTAAGATTTTGAAACTTTTTTTTTACTAATTCTGTAATTCGCAGACTCCCTTTCTCAATCACAGAACACGTTTAAGAGAGTATGCTGGTGGTGAAGGTGAAATATACCAATTCACCTTCAAATGTAAGAGTGCACATTATTATCCCAAAGCAATTTACAAATAGCATATAAACGTTACATATGTATTTTTTGTGACAGTTTGATTTTGAGACGGAAAGATATTAATGAAATGGCTCTTAGGTTTTTACTTCCTTCTGAGTTGCAAGAGACACAGTGACTTTTATACTGGTTAATTTTTAAAACCTGGAAAACAGGTTTCATAATGGAAGGTCTGTCGGTGTTCTGGAACAGGCTTCCACAGCTGTGCTCCAACAAGAGGGCAAAATATACTTGCCTTTGCCATGACATCCTCTTTGAATAATGATAGGGTGTTATGACAGAACAGTATTGGTCAAGGCTGATAAAACACAAGGTGACAATGGAGGCTGTGCAAAACATGACATCAAATGAGATCCAGACTGTGCAGAATTCTCTCCCAAACAGCCACATGCCTGTCACTGTGTAAACGCTACTGAAAGGAGAGACCGGAAGACGAAGTGTCTATAGCTAGGACTGCTTTGCTGTTTGTTCCCCAGCATTCAGATCCCATTTCATCCATAGCCATCCTATGTGGGGAGGTTACCGAACACAGGTACACGCATCAGGGCTTTCCAATGGCATTTTTGAGCCAGCATGTTCTCATGCCCTGTACATCATGTCTTACAATTACTTAAATGTTGAGTTTATATTTTTAAGACAATGGATTTCAAGCTGTTAGGGAACAACATTCCACGCTGACTTGTCTGCTAAGAAACTGCCTGCATACGATTTTGGGGCATGTTCTCTGGCACCCCGGGCCCTAGCCAGATTTATTAGTGCCCCACATAACCTGAGTGCATAGTAGAATATGCCTAACCCTTTCCTGAGGCTGTGCATTGGCAAAGTATATACAGCCGATTTCTTACCATGTATTATCTGCTTTTAGTGTCAATGGTGCATAGGTTGTATCTTTTCAGGGAGCAGCAATTAATGACAAGTTTAGGACAAAACCCAACCCCAGGAAACAGCTTATCTTTATCAGAGTTCTTACCTAAATGGCATCACCAAACAAGCCACAAGAAAATCTGCCATCGCTAAGGACATGATAAACATATAGGTCACGGTCTGGAGCCTCTTTTCCATCAACGGGCAGGTGAGCACGACTGTATTTCCCAGAAGAGTCACCACATCTATCAAAGTGAGAATCGGTCCAATTGCTACCTTCTGGAATCCAATTGTACCTTCTGTCTGATTTGTGCCTCCTTTTACCAAGGACAAGGTTGCTGAATATATTGGATAATAAAGATATATTTATATCCACTCTCATCTCTTCTTTTAAGGCTTAAAGCTGAGGAAACCAAGGACATTAAGCCAAGTCTGTGAAAAGGAAAAGAATGTTTTATTCTCTAACAGATGTGATTCACTTTACTAAGCAAATTAACCGTTATTAAGTTGTCTATTCATAGAAAGTATGTGCAGTGCTATCTGTTAATAGAAAATGTCTGCAATTCTGGAGATAGGATAAATGCTAAAATAATTTCTTTGGGAGTCATTCATAAGTTAAACATGTAAGAAAGCACTGAAAACGGCATGGCCAAAGAATATATGCTTAAAATTACAGCAATCTGTAGCTTTGTGTTGCACACCTTCTCACTGAGAGCCAGTTATGTCATCTGATGAGCAAGGAAATACTCATTTTTCCCATTTGTTATCAAGGTGGATGATACCTGCTTTTCTGCATCCACCTATGGCACAATGAATGCCCCACTTTGAGGACAAAATCTCCAGAACTGGGAGAGCAGCCAATATATTCACTAATTCAGTAAAAAATAACAACCAAAGATGCTACCACTGCCCCCCACCAAAAAAAAATATCAAAAAAGGCTACCCAAACTGGTGTTTCCTAGGTTGAGACATAAAAGGCAGTAGATTGGAAAGTTTTCCTGGCAATCCACAACCCCCTTCTCCCAACCCCATTGCTAGATGTGTTTGGAGTATATTGAAGAGTAACTGGCTTGATGGCATTCACACTAGCTTTTCTCTGGCATTTACTTTAGTTAGGAGTTTAGAAATGCAGCTGCCAGCCTTCACGTTGATTGAGTAGACCAGTCCAGAGACATTTTGACCATCTTCATATTCCAGAACTGGGGCAGGGGGAGTAACTCCCAAGATTTGAATGGGTGGGGGAAACGTGATTCTGTCTTGGGAATGAAATACCGCTGGCTGCGTGAGTGACAAAGAGCAATGCAAAAAATAACTACAAAACACCCTGGACCTTTGAGGATATATATATGTTTCTAAACTTTGTTTTTTGCTCTTTTCTGACTCATATTCTAGCCTTAGAAGTTGTATGTTTACAAGATCTGTGAAGTGTAGCATTTCTGACTTTAATAATATTTAGCTGACATGTCCAATATTTTTCAGTATTTGATTAAAAATGTACAGCTCTGCCCAGCTTATATTTTCAGTACACAATTCTACATATTATAGACATCTGTTTCTATATTGTACGGTATTCCTGTTATAAACTAGCTTCTTCCCCCTGTCATGTGTTTGTACAGTAGCAATCAGATGGAATTTGAAAGAAATGCTGGATTAAGTCAACAGTACACATCAAGATAAAATCAGCACTGAACAGGGAATGAAATGCAGTCACACAATGACAACAAAGGAAGCGAATGCAAGGGCACTCACCTTTCTTGTCCCTCTTCACCACTGGTATTTTTTTAAAAAAAATATTTCGGCACTAGGCTTGCCAAGGAATCCAGATTCTCCCTCAGTGGTGGTGACTATGCACCAACATCACCCCCTCTTCTCCTGCAACAGTTATAATCTGGTATTTCTCCCAGCCCTCATTTTAAAAGAAAAAGGGGGGGGGAGGAAATGCTTCATCTGCCTACACTTCCTATTCTGGCAGCAGCATCCCAGAGATCAAGGCTAGAGTAACTGGTAGGTATAAATACAGGCATCTTTTTAAGTGCCTCAGATCAGATCATCTCAAGAGGGGCTGCTTCCTTCAAAGGAACGATCCCTTGCCCAGAAAGTTTTCCTTGAATTCATTCTCTGTCTGAGTCTTGCTGTAAACCAGTGTACTGCTGAGCTGAAATGTGTCTGGCAAAAACTTGGGGGGAGGGATTGCGCAAACCTGTACCCCCCATTGCATCACCTTTTCTACCACTGTGGTGGTGTTTTGTCCTGGTGGAGGTAGTGGTGATCCTCCCAGGTGGTCCTGGAAGCTGGTGCCCATCATTTTTCTCCCCAGAAGGCCCTGGGGCAAGGCTAGAGAGCCTGTAAGGCAGGAGTCATCGACCCATCACCTGTGGCAACACAACCCTTTTCTGTGTTCACTCAAAAGTCCCATTGGTTTTCAGCACAATCCTAACCACATCTACTCAAAAGTCCTACTGAATTCAATGGGGTTACCTCCCAGGTATGTGGAATTAGCATTGCAGCTTTCCTTCCAGAAAAGCTTCATATTGGGAAGGTTATGAATATGACAAAGAAACTGCCCTCTTCCAGTAACACTTAAACTTTTTGACTCCTTAATTAGAAAAGTATAATGCTGCAGCATGTACACTTTTTAAAACTACTGTTCAGGAATTATTTGAAAGATAAATCGTATAATATGCCATTTTGCAAGTAATTAAAAAAAACCCTGCATGTACACTTTTATGCCTACCAAGATCCTGCTGTGATCTTCCATT
Source organism: Rhineura floridana (assembly GCF_030035675.1). Lineage (NCBI taxonomy): Eukaryota > Metazoa > Chordata > Lepidosauria > Squamata > Rhineuridae > Rhineura > Rhineura floridana. The sequence continues at coordinate 60,416,388 of NC_084490.1, forward strand.
GTAGTGCAATCCTATGAATGTTTACTCAGAAGCAAGTCCCAATCCTGTACAGAGAAAGTACTCTTTATGCTGCTGAAAGCTATATATTTACTGAATTCCTGATGTAAGACAAGCAGGAAAAGGACACTTGAATTTAGCTATTGCCTGGTGTCAACAAATCTTGTCAATCAGAACCCTGATGTCACTTATTGGCTAAAAACCTGAAAGGGCAGGGATTAGAGAAGCTGGTACTAACAGAAGTTGTGGGGGGAGGCATGGCTGACATTTTGGTTTATATCTTTTGAACCAGACCACTTAGAAACTTAATTTTTTTTTTAATGAAAGCTAAGAGTCTGGAGATTAAGGTGAGTGACCTGGAGACCTGGACAGGCCCCTCCAAAACCAGAATCTCCAGGTGAAAACTGGACACCTGGCAACCCTATCCCCATGTAAGAAAAAATGAAGCACATCTATTATTCTTCCTCATCCCAGGGCAAGAAGGAGATGCAGGGGAGAATTCTCTCACATGTAATGCATGCATGCAATATCTCTCACATGTGCCCCCAGCTTTGTACACACATGCATGGGTCCTTGCCGGGGGTAGCAGGACCCCCATCATCACACCTGTACCAGGCCCCATAAACTCTCTTGGTGGCTGTGCGAAGCTGACCATGGGAAGAGGTGTGTGCCAAAGGTACTCCTTGTCAAGAGCGCTATTTATCCTAGAGCCAGCCCTGCCTCCAAATTGGCCACTTGTGAATTTGTGGCTGAAACTGACTTTGAATCAGGGGCTTCTGGGCTCATAGTTTCTTCTCTTAATCTGCATTAGCTTCAGTTGCCTGTACGACAACGTCCTTGTCTCATTTAAAATACACACACGGCCTATGACTCAGCTGCCCGCTGTATGTCACTGCTGCATCATATCAAAGCAAGTGAGTGTGGAGGTGGCTTCTGGTTTCCAAGACACAGAAGAGCAGGTACCCTGATCCTGTGGCAACACAGTTCTTGCACAGTTGTAGCCTGTGACTTTCTTATAATCTGACTTGGGTCCAAACTACACAAGATATGGAAGATCTGAAACTGAAGCGCCCAACACCATCGTTTTGTTGTCCTAAAAGGCAGCCGGGTGTGTCTGTGTGTGGTTTTTGGATCAGGCTACCATGCTAGTATTTTGGGGGAGGAGGGGGAATTCAACCCAGCACCTCATGCTGATTCTTCAAAGCAAATCACAAATGTACACTTGGAGCTGCTATTAACGGCAGAGGGAAAACATTCTACAAGCACCTTATGTTTTTTCCTCTGCAGCTAGCACCTTTGAAATGCTAAGCTCTCTGTCTGGAAGCCCCCAGAATAACCCTGAAATTTAGAATGTCCTGTGTGATGCTCCTGCACTGATAAATAAATCCTCATGGTACAAACTAGCATTTTCTGTCTCACACATACAGACTGCAGATGATTCTTGGGCTCAAGAGCTTAGGTAACTGCCCCCAAATAATGTTACTTCTGTATCTCTTTCCAGTGTTTACCAACATATACCTAACCTGCAGGGACAGACATATCAGACAATTTAGGTTTCTCATAGTTTCTCATTTTGCCAGCCTTAAGTTCAGTTCCCCACATTGCAACCTCTGTCTGTGATTTATTTATTTATTTAAAAGGCCTCATGAGAATTCATCAGTGTTTTAGAGCAATTTTTTCCTACACATTTTTCTATGTAATTTTACCTGATGTACACATTTTTACAAACTAATTTGCCCTAATAGAATGCATTTTTGTGTGCTATTTTCACTAATATGCATTTTTATGCACACTTTACCCAGTTATAGGCATTTTCATATATATTACTTGGCTGGAGAACTGCATTGCAAAATTTGGAGAAGTGCACATTTTGAAGGATGGCTCTGTTTCAGTTCACGTATTGTTTCAGAAAGTGCAAATTAGGTAGGTTTGCCTTGAACTACAAACTTAATCAAATGTTTCCTCCATCCAGGGGTGTAGTAGTCCAGGGGCTCTTAGACCCCTTACCTTTTTGGGAGCAGGGTCCCAGCAGGGTCCCTATGTCTTGAGTGTCATATGAGCTGGTCAGCTTGCAAAAGGAGTATGTTAGCCACTGAGAAAAGTCTTCTAACGTGTTTCTTTGTCCTTTCCAGGAAACAATCAGTGAAAGGAGATGAGTCAGCCCCCGAGAATACTCTTTTCAGTAGCTTATTCTCTTCCTTTTCATGCTTATTGACTCCTAGGGACTTCTGTTGTTGTGGGAGAAAGCATTAAAAAAGATCTTGTTCTCAACCCAGCAGCAGAAAAAGGTGTGGCTGTATTTCTAAATTTGCCACTATGCTCCTGCCTCCATCCCTGCTAATCGGTCTGAGCCATTCACCAAGCTGTGTGCTATATTCCCTGCTTGTCCTTTCTGGCCATGGAAACAGAAATAGAAATGGACTGCCCAACTTATGACTGAAGCCCTATTCATGCATTATTCACATGTAGAGAATGAGAGCAAAATGAGGCTTCACTTTTAGCCTTGTCCTTTATGCTGCATCTTTTTCTTTCAGTAATCATAATAAATAATAATAAATTTAATTTTTGTGTCGCCTATCTGGCCGAAACCACTCTAGGCGACGTACAACATTAAATTCAACAATACATAATAATACAATACATAATAAAATACAGTGCAGTCAACAATAACCATTTTAAAAAGCAGCAGTACAGGGCCATCAATAGACAATTTTAAAACAATATAAAGAAATTAGCCCACCCCGGGGACCCCAAAGGCCTGTCCAAAGAGCCATGTTTTTAAGGCTTGGCGAAATGTATCTAGGGAAGGGGCATGGCGAAGATCGAACGGGAGGGAGTTCCAGAGAGTGGGGGCCGCCACTGAGAATGCCCTCTCTGTAGTCCCCACCAATCTAGCTGTTTTCGTTGGTGGGACGGAGAGAAGGCCCTGTGTGGCAGATCTGGTCGGGCGGCTTAGTTGGTGGTACTGGAGGTGCTCCTTCAGGTAAACTGGGCTGAGACCGTATAGGGATTTAAAGGTTAAGACCAACACCTTGAATTGGGCCCGGAAAACAACTGGAAGCCAATGTAGATGAAATAACACCGGCGTGATGTGATCACGGCGGCGGCTGTTTGTAAGCAGGCGTGCCGCCGCATTCTGCACCAGTTGTAGTTTCCGGACCGTTTTCAAGGGTAACCCCACGTAGAGCGCATTGCAGTAGTCTAATCGAGAGGTGACCAGGGCATGTACCACCAGTGGGAGCTGATGAATAGGGAGGTAGGGTTGCAACCTCCGTATGAGGTGTAGTTGATACCAAGCTGCCCGGCTCACTGCCGAAATCTGAGCCTCCATGGACAGCTTGGAATCAAGAACAACCCCGAGTCTGAGGACCTGATCCTTCAGGGGCAATTTTACCCCATTAAGATTCAGGTCAGCAACACCCAACCTTCCCCTGTCACCCACAAGTAGCACCTCGGTCTTATCAGGATTGAGCTTCACGTGGTTCTCTGACATGAGAGCCCAATGTGTGAGCTCCTGCTCACAGTCAGCTGATGAAACCAACCAGCTTCATAACACATAGTTTTGTTAGGGCTTAATCTAGCTCATTCAGTTAATGCTAAACCAAAAGAAGAAGAAAGAATTGAAACCAATGTTGCACTGCAAATTGTGGACACATCCCCCCCGCCACCCATATTAATCATGACTGCAGTATGGTCAAAGAGCTAAAGCCCCCTAATCTCCATACTAGGGTTCCAATCTGGTCATGCATAGCATTAAAAAAAGGGAAGATGCTTATTTTTGCTTTGGAAGTTATTGACATAAGCTAATGAGGAATTAGTTATGTGCATCTTTGATCCTAAGAAAAGCACCTCAAAGGCAAAGGACCAAAGTTGGAGAGATGTCAGAAATCCATGGCTGGATTCACCTTCTGCAAGGGAAGGCTCTGTTTGGAGTGGAACAACAACAAACAGGGAGGGCAGTTTAACCCCTATGCCATTTTTCTAATGAAAATTGCTACCAACCCAACAACTGCTATTTGCCTTGTTAAGGAAAACCTGTGTGTTCATGATGGTACGCCAACATAAAGGGCTAAATAGTAGGAGAGAGAAAATGGTGTGACGACAAAAGGTTAAGCTATTTTCCCCAATGTCTTGTTCCTGATCCAGGTAACTTGCCCTCTGCAGGTGCTGTTTCCCAAAAGAGACAGGAGTGACAATCAGTGCCCACTGCTATACCAGGAATGCTATAGTTGCTTTCTTACCATCACTTGCATAAGCGGCTGCTTATTGCAAAGAAAATGCATTAATACTGTTGGAAAAGCAATTTTGTAATGAATTTAAATGAGGTCTCTGCCTTTTCTCTGTTTCCCCAAATTAAGATCACTTAAGAGCACACAGATATTTGGGACGCACCCAAGGCTTACACAGTGCGGATTAATTATTATGAAAGCCTCCGTTCTTAAATATTTTAATATTATCTATAAGATCAGCATGGAAACAGTACCACTTGCAGGAAGAAAGCAGCATGTAGATTTCTAGAAATCTTACCAGCAAATGTTTAGGCCATAATGTTTTGTTATCCGCCTCTCTCCTGGGATGCAGGACCGAGGCCAATTACACAGATTTAAAAATACAAAGCAAAGAGCACTAATAACTCATTGTGAACAAACTTTATAATATCGCTGAACAGAGTGGATCTAGACTTCAGTAGGCTTCAAGGAGGCCCACTGAAATCAATGGGGTTTAGGTCTGAATTCAACCCATAGTAAGCAACGCTGATCAACAACAAACCTTTCTGGAGGGCCACTTTCTAGAGGAAGAGAGGAATGGATAGAGAAGCACCTTCTTGGCAAGCCCTGTGGCTATGAACACCACTTTGCTCTACTTCTACATTGACAACTGGGGTGGGGCTGATGGCACCTGTCAGTGGACCAGATTTGATTTGACCCAACCCCCCAATTGCTGACTCCTAGTATATCCCCAGTAAATCAAGTGCTATTAATGCCAATCAGCAGCAAGGGCTTTACTCTAAAATCCCAGGGTGGGGCCGGGAGCCAAAATCATTTTCTCTCGGGCTTGAGAGCTTCTGCTATTTATTTTGTACCCATATGTGTACCCATTACAGACTGCCAGGTTCTGTCCTCTAATCCAGTAGGTGCCATCCTTCCCAACTCATTTGACCTCACCCCATCTCATCAGTTTCCTTCCCCTCATCTATGATGAGGCACCACTCCTACTGACTCTGCTAGCAGCCCCTCTTGTCATTTCTGGCAGTAATGTTTTTGAGAGATGTCAATGAACACCTCATGCAATTAGAGAAGGGTACCCCAGCATCCTGAGTGAAATGGATTTGGGGGCACATCTCTTAGCCCAGGAGATGTAGCCATTTGGAGCAGCTAAGGCTCCAGTCCTATATACACTTACCTGGGAGGAACTCCCATCTGACTAATAGGACTTTCTTCTGTATAGGATTGTACTGGCAGAAAATGCTTATTGACCAGAGATGAAGATGAATTTTCACAGTTATGGAGTTCAGAAAATGTGAATTATTTACTAAGGACAAACGGCCCTTTGACATTCATTGGTTTGTAACCAGTTCTTTATTTTATTTATATAACAATGGCTGCAACAATAGAAAACTTAATAACATTGAAAAACATTTCTGTACATTGGTACTATGCTTTCAAAAGTTGAAAGAATACACAATTCTGCAGTATTTTGTTCTTTATAGTGCCTTCTGTCCTGTGGCTATACAATTGCACTTAGTTTCAATAGCTAAGCTGTTTGTTCTCTTGGCGATAAAAATGGAGTCTTCAAATTATTTTTGGGCACCTCAGTCACCACCATGAATGCTGGACATACAGCTTCTAATTTATCCTGCCATGATCCATTACACCTGAAGAAATAAAAACTAGTTTCCAAGTTGACAAGGCTCATTTGACAGCAACAAGAAATTGAGCCTTTAGTGTCATCAGCCTAGTCCTGTGGAATGTTCTGCCAACAGAGATTCAACAGGCCGCTTGTTTTAACTTGCAAATGTCTGCTGAAAACCTTTCTGTCTCACCAAGCTTATGCAGGCAATTAACAAAATATCTCTGTAATAGTCAGTCAATGATTTCTGATTTTAAATGTTTACTTGGTTTTTCCTGTACATATATCATGTATGATTGTTGTAAGCAGCTTTTGTTTAATGAATAGCGACAGTATACAAACATCTTTATAAATAAATAAAGCAGGTTTCCTGGTGGAGGCTTCTGAACATAATCAGCAGAGTTGATTGTCACAAGTGAGAAATGGGGAAATGGCCTGCTGCTGTCCCTGGCCTTATTTGCCACCTTCTCTCCCCAACTCCCTCACATGGCAAGTTGGGGGAATGAGGGAAATTAAAGTTGCCCATGGGCAGTAGTGTAGTGGCAAATTCAGCAGTGCAGGGTCCCTTCATGATAGTAACAGCCACGCCCCCTTCTATCTTTTTTTTTGGGGGGGGGCTGCTGGGTTGAGAATAAGATCTTTATCAATGCCTACTCCCACAACAACAGACATCCCTAGGAGCCAATAAGCATGAAAAGGGAAAGTGTTAGCTACTGAGAAGAGTCTTCTCAGTGGCTAACTCACCTCCTTTCATTCTGATGGACTCCAATCAGCAGGAAAGGGCAAGGAAGCATGTTAGGAGACTCTTCTCAGTAGCTAATTCACTCCCCTCTCGTGCTGATTGGCTCATAAGATGCTGGGGACATGGGGACCCTGCTCCCAAAAAAGTAAGGGGTCTAAGACCCTCTGATACCCTGGATGACTACACCCCTGCCCATGGGACAAGGCTGTCCTACCGGAACCCAAAGAACTCAGACTCGGTCACACCTGTGTTTTTTTCTTTTATTGTAGTAAGAAAAAGTTTCAGTTCAGTGCTCTTCATGAATATACCTACAGCTTACTCAGAATTCAGTATCCTTCTCTAGAACTACCTAAGCACAACTTTACGGCTTTAAGATGTTGACTCAGCAACTACTCCCCCCCTTTCACCAGGCTTAAGTAAGGCTGGGCAGGCACCCTGCTTGCATGCGCCCCCTGTCACTGTTGGGTGCACGCATGTAAATGGAGACTCCACCTCAACTGCGCCTGTTGAATCTCCAGCCTCATATGTCTCCTGGTGCAAGGCAAAGGTGGAGCCTCGCTAACTGTTCCGTCTTCCCCCTCCGAGAGAGGGGGGCTGTCCGCTGGCAGCCCGGGCGTGGAGATGGGGAGAGAGGAAATGTCAGACTGAAGAACAGGTGGCTGGTATGGTTGAGTCTCCACAGGGGCATCTGGAGCTGCTGGGGCTGAACCGTCAAAGTCCAGGGCGGGGGCTGAACCGTCAAAGTCCAGGGCAGGAGCTTCTCCTGAGTCCCCCTCCCTGCTCGGACCCTCCCCGGCTTGAACATCCCACTCTAAGTCCTCCTCACATGCTTCATCCTCGTCTGTCCACCAGCTCTGCACAGGGTTCACGACAAAAGCAGCAGCACCACAGACAGCTCCAAACGAGCAACGTGCTCTAATGAGGCTAAAGGTATACTGAAGCCTTTTGTACCTCTGCCACCAATCCACTTCTCTGAGACTCCACCCCCTTTGTAAGAACTACAGCCCTTAAAGGTCAACCCTCTGGCATGCAGACAAGCAATGCTTCTATGCTTTCTGGCCTCCTCCCTGGTGTGCTCTCTGGTGAGGTTCAGTGGGAGGTACCCAGTTCCTCAGGCCCAGGGGAAGGAGGCCATGAGAGATTTGGATGCTGGTGGGTCACCCATCTCTAATTTTGATTTGGAAAGACCAACATGCAAGACACAGAATTTTTGGGACAATGCTGAATGGAGAAGAGGAGGACAGCAATAGGAGAGTTTAATTTAAAAAAGAAAAGAAAAAAGTTGTTGTTAGGTGCCTCCAAGTCGACTGCGACTTATGGCGACCCTATGAATCAGCGACCTCCAAAAGCATCTGTCGTGAATCACCCTGTTCAGATCTTGTAAGTTCAGGTCTGTGGCTTCCTTTAGGGAATCAATCCATCTCTTGTTTGGCCTTCCTCTTTTTCTACTCCCTTCTGTTTTTCCCAGCATTATTATCTTTTCTAATGAATCATGTCTTCTCATTATGTGTCCAAAGTATGATAACCTCAGTTTCATCATTTTAGCTTCTAGTGGTGGACACAGATTTACACAAATAAGTGCAACAACACGCCCTACTTTGTTTTCTTGTCCAGTGTTTATTTCAAATGCACAAGAACTTGAAGAATTCTATTGATTGATTATTGATTCTAAGATATATGTACTGCACAGTAGCACTGTCCATATCAATGTACAGTTCAAACCAGGGCTCTGGCTTTACTTTGTTATAAAAAAGTATATCATAATCTAGCTATGACACACACACACACACATATACTAATATATAAATAAGCTAAATATAAACAATTGCCTGTGGTATATAAAAGGTCTTCAGGTCTCCAAGGTCCAATGCCAAAATGTCCAAGGCTGGTTTCCTATGTTGCTTGTAGAACTATAACCGGAAAGAAAAATATAGGTATATGCAGGGTGCATTTCCATAACAAATACTTTGAATTATTATAATAGCTTTGATAATGGGAATAAATGCTGAGTTCTATACAGGAAAGAAAGGAAGCTCAACTTCACCTATTGAATAATTAACATGGAATCAGTTTGCCACAACATGTGATGTCACTAGTGTAGATAGCTTTAAAATGACTTTAGACAAATTCATGAAGGATATTGGCCATGTTAGCCAAACAGAACTAGGGATGGATGAGTGAGCGGATGTGGCCTGTGTCACCTTTCTTTGGGCATTTGTTTGAACAAGCAAAACATACATGCTTAAATATAAAATAATCTGCTTGCTGTATCTCTCCACTTACAAACAAATCCAACAGACTGAAGTGCCAATCTTTAGCACAGCTGGGAGTCCCTACTACTTAGGGACCTTCTTTTCCTTGGTAACTGCTGAGACCTCTCTTGACGTAGTAATACATTTTAGCTTGGCACAGCTGGATCATCCCCAGGTAAGAAATGCCCATACCTTCTGGACACATTCCAATGGGAAATTCTCCAATGCAAGCCTCACTTAGATGTACATATGGATGAATTTGTCAATTTTGGTTCTTTCAGGTTCTCATTTTTCCAATCTTAAGTTCAGTTTTGTATGTTACGTTCATCAACACATGCATTTTTATGCACACTTCTCACATTTCTGTACACATTATTTGGTTTGGGAGCTGCATTGCAAAATTTGGATATGTGTATCTCGGAAAGGCTAGCTGCGTTTTGGTTCATGTATTGTGTCAGGAAGTATGAATTAGGCAGGCTCGCATTAAAATGCATCCGAACAGAATTTCTCCTCCATCCCTCCCAACTTAATTTAGTGGAAGACACGCAAGAACTTAACTCCTGTTAATTTCAATGAGCTTTGTGTAAAATACATTCCTGGTAGACTATGAGTACAGAAGTGGTGATCTACATCAATACGAGCTTTCCAATAAAATCCATGCATGGATATCTGAATCTTGGTTCCCATAAATCATAAAATCTCTTTTGAGTCACTTCCCACCAGCTGTTTCTAATTACCACACCTGGCCTTGAACTGAATGCACTATTGCTAGCCTAAGATCAATTGATGACAGTTATGCTGGGGATCTCTGGCCCATGGGCCAGACTTGGCTCACAAGGCTGTTTTCCTCAAACCAAGTCCACCTGCCCCTCATCTAATATCATTTGTGATGTCAGGTGTAGGGCATGTAGAGACGCAGCTGCTAGTACACAATTGGGAGCCTTGAAGTGTGCTCCTGATTGTGCATTGGCAAGGAAAATCAGGTTTTGGCTCTACGGAAGCAGCACCTGCTAAATGGGGAGCACAAGAGAGTTCCTTGCACACCTGATCATTGGGCTGCACATAATGCTTTGAAGTCTTGAGTTTGGGACTTCAAAAGACCTAGTCACCTGACATCGTTGTGAAAGAAAAAGCTTCACCCAATGACATTCTGTCTGTCAGACATTTTATTATTTGTGTATGGCTCCTGATTTGTTTTTGGGCCCTTCACCCTCCCTACAAAAGAGGGTACAAGTTTGCATATGACACAAAATATGTGCAGATATTATGCACATTTCTGCCCTCTTTTGTGGGTGGAGCAGAGAACCAAATCTACTTACAGTGTACTGACCCCCCCCCCAATCCTGTTGGCGCCACTGATGCCATGGGATCAAATTTAGAACATACCGTAATCATTATGGCTACATTTTCAAGGTGCTGTGTTCACTGCTATTGGTGTCTGTGAGGACATCCCATGAGAGAGGCGGGGTATGGGTTTTATTGCTGAACAGAAAGATGACACTGGGTTCCGAGTCTTCCAGTTCAGCTTCCTCAAGAAAATATTATAGTTGTCCATGTATTCTGACGTCCAGGGGTTCCTGTGATGGGGGGAAGGGGGGGAGAGGGAAAATAATGATTGGATAAGATTAAGTTAATATTTTTAATGTTTTTGTAAATAGTTTTGAGTTCACATTTCGGGGGGGGGAAGGCAACATATAGATAAACAAATATATCCTGAGGGTGCCGTCTTAACTGTACAGCCGTACTTTGTAGCCTTGTTTTCAGTTGTGCTCCTTGCTTGTGGAATTCCCTTTCTATGAAGAGATGCCAAAGCCCCAGTATAAGCAACATCTGGAAGTGATCTATTTAATTTCTGCATCTGTTTGGTGGCTGAGATTATGAGGCTGGAGTTTTAAGACTGGTTTGATTATTGACTAGATCAAATAGATACTGCTGATGTAATCCTGATAATGCCTCTTTGAGACATTGAGATGTGGGTGTTCTGAGTGGTGTCTTTTTTTCTCCTTTAGGCAGAGATTGTTGGTTATATTAATTTTGTTTTGGAAAAATCCTTGATTTTTACAGTGGTTGAGGCACTTTTAAATTATATTCTATAATGAGGAGACTAACAGATCAAAAACAAAAATGGATCCTGGGATCCCTAACAGTTGCAAGAAGAAATATACTTCAAGGTTGGAAGTATAACACCCACCACCAATTACTCAATGGTTTGTAGATCTCACTGCTGTTCTATATTTTAATTTATATCTTATAATTGCCCATCTCATTTGGATATCTATTTGGACATAGAGACAGTGTATATATTGAAAATACCCCCCACAAGCCATTCTGATTCTTCCCATAAGCTCATTTCAAAACAAAACCTTACAAAACCTATAGTCCTGAACTCAGAAATGCTTGCTTAAAACCCCCCTAAATTTTCATGGTGATACACAAAACTGGCAGAGAATCGAGAGGTCAAAGTGTAAAAAGAGAAAGAAAAAAAACTGACCCCTTTTGGACTTTTTTCTGTCAGAGTTCTCATAATTTGTTGAAGTTAATGAAAATCTGCCATGCTCACTGAGTACCTATAATCCTATTACTGACCTTGCCCCATACTCTGACCTTCATCTTCTGCAGTTTAAAAGTTTAAAAAATGCCTGGCTGATTTTTAATTAATTTAAGAAATTTTACATTGAACTCAATGATAATGTCAGGCATGGTCAGTAAGAACCAGCTGTCAGTGTTCTAAAAGCCAGACTCACAGCTGCTTGGCTAATCATGGGGCAACACCCATGCCAAACCTTTATTTCAGTTTTGACAGTCATGGCTTCCCCCAAAGAATCCTAGGAAGTGTGGTTTGTGAAAGGTGTTGAGAGGAGACTCCTATTTCCCTGAAAGAGTTCCAGTGGCCAGAGTGGTTTAACCGACCAGAGTGGTTTAACAGTCAGCCGCTCTGATTGAAGCACTGTGAGGGGAACAGGGCCTCTCCCAGCAACTCTGAGCACCCTTCACTAACTACACTTCCCAGGATTCTTTGGGAGAAGCCATGACTATTTAATGTGAAATAAAGGTCTGGTGTGAATGTGGCCAGGGACAGCTTTGGTTTAAATTTGGGTGGGAAGCTACATGTACCTGCTATAGATCAAAAAGATGGGGGAAACGCTGAAAAGCAATGGTACTGTTCACAATGTTTTCTTTTTGGAAAGGAAAGGGGCTTCCCCTCTTCTCAGTGCTCACCCACCCAATCTCCCCACCCCTCCCCCTCCTCCTCCCCACCCTGCCCCTCCCCAGGTTAGTTTCACCTATCCTAAACATGAAAGCACAGAAATAAATCCCATTGAACTCAAAAAGTATGCAAATTATCAAACCCACCCTCCCTTCTCCTCCCTCCTATCGCCTCCCTCTTGCCCCTTTCTTTGCCTCCCCCTTCCTTTGCCCTTCCCACCATTAAAGTATTTGTAAGCAATAGCTCTTACTCAATGTAGTAGCCATCTTCAAAGTGAAGGTTGGAGAAATTCCGGTTTGCTCGACAATATCCACTCTGGACTCTGGGCCAATATTTGTAATCTCTTTGGTAAGTACTTGCATTTGTACTGGTGATGAAATCTATGAAAAGATCAAATATTAAATCACTAAGTGAAGTTTGCACAGCTTATATGTCTTCTTTATCCTTATGAGTTTTATACATGTTTCTGAATAAAATACAGAACCCAAAAGGGGTTGTGTTTGTGGAGGGGTTCAAAATATCCTCAAGCTCTTGGCAGCTGTGTGGGTTTGATTAAATTCAACTGACCTGGTGAAAACACAGAAGATCCCAGGTGCATTTTCTTAATTTCTTTAAGTTGCATTTGATTAGCTCGCCGCTTTTCCAAGAGAAATTGTTGATAGTTGTTCCAATTCTGGCCTAGTTCTTGCATGATGCAGGGAGTCTCTATATTACCTAGAAAAGGGCAAGTCCACATTGTAAGGCAGGCAATATGTATTATAAAATTAGCTGTTCTCCATTCATGCCAAAAATGTAGACTCTCACACGGTGTTAGTCATGGGTGTTAGTCAACAAATAATCACAGTCATATTCAGATGAAAGGTTTGCTAGCCCAGTTAAATTTACTCCTATTTATTTCTTATTATTATAATTGCTTTAATTTTTGTATGGTATAGATATTATTGACATATATTGTTTGGTATGTGCTATGTTGTAAAACTACCCTGGGGTCTCTTGGCGAAGGGTGATGTATAAATTTAATAAACAAAGGAATAAACAAATTTACAGAAAATAAACTATTTCATGCCAGTTTAAACAATGGATATTTATCAATAAAGATATAAATGTAAATGTAAATGTTATTATTATTATTTTATTGTTACTCTTTATTTTTACCCCGCCCTTTTTCCAAAACTGGAACTCAGGGCGGCTTACAAATAAAAACTACACATAGGTAAAAAAACATACAAAAATATACAATTAAAATAGAATTAAACTATTCGTAACATTAAAACCATGAAACATACACTTAAAATACTAAGACAATTTAAAACATTAAGAATAGGACCATAGAACAATACAACAGACCTTATGAGGTCCTATCTTAATGTACTGCCTTCAAGTCGATTCCGACTTATGGCGACCCTGTGAATAGGGTTTTCATGAAGCTGAGAGGCAGTGACTGGCCCAAGGTCACCCAGTGAGCTTCATGGCTAGGTGGGGATTCGAACCCTGGTCTCCCAGGTTGGAGTAAAAGTTCTCTTGCACTTTTTCAGCTCTGCCAGCATCATATCACTACATATGTAGTGAGCACACAGCATGGAATTCACCTTGTTCTGAACTAAGCCAAGACCAATTAAGGCCAAGTTGTGTAAGGATTCCCCAAATGGTAACAGCAGATTTATTTTTCTGTGTTGGATACCAGAGTTTAGGCAGCAGACAAAAATGGTTTGGAGTTTAAGGCTGTTTACACATATACCTACAGACACTTTTCAAAAAGTGCCTTGCACTGCCTCGTGTTTCATTCAAACATTTTCTGTGTGCTTTTATTGAGGGTGAGAATTACTTTTGGAAAAACCTTACTGAGATGTATGGGAGGTGGCCCTTCAGCTACACCAAAAGAGCAGATTTCCCTCAAACTCCACCAAAATATAGAAGTGCATTTCCACAACAGGCTCACTACTAACTGTAAATTCTTCCCTGGTGAAAAACCTAGCTGCTTAGGGTTTTTGGGGCCGTGCCTATACGATGTTCTGCTTCTCTGATGACAATATAGTATTAAAGAACAGTAATCTGTCTGTAAGCACAGTCTGTTGTTGCAGCTCTTCCATTGGTGGAGAACTAGCAGCCAAGAAGAACTGAAGCCTGCCATTTCAAAGGACACCCTGCAACCCTCCCAACAGATCCATTCATAAAGAAGCAGCACTTCACTGTGCCAATTTACATGTTGAGCAGCCCCCAATGTTCCTTGTGAGATCTCTTCAGATGTCACATGGAACAACTTGGAGAAGTGAATTCCTGACTAAGAAGGAACTTGTTTCATTTACAATCAGTCCTGGAAGTGAAGCTCTGCCCAGGAACTCCACCTGAGATGCAAGATGAAGTGCATCATCTTCTCCTGAGATGCATTGGGAAGGGACAGTGTAGGCTGGTGGGAACTTGCTTTTAGCAAGCAGCCGGAAGAGCCGGTGCTGCATTGTACCAATGTAGATGCTTCTAAGTGTTTGAAACACAAAGGCCTCTATACAGATTTGCTAAGAAAAGATGCACAGGAAGTGTGAAGGAACACCTAGCCTTTCAAAATAAGCAAAGTTCCCTGGTTCAGTACTCTTCCTAGGAAAAACTGCCAAGGATTTTAGCAGACATTAGCTCCCCAGAACTTCTTTTCTATATCCCACTTACACCCTTCTCTTCTTCCAAGGAACTCAAAGTGACTTAAGTTCCCAGACAGTCTCCATTCCAGGTAGCTTATGGAATCAGACCTTCTCACCTTCACTTCTGCATCATTCACCTCCAGACTATTCTCTAGGACCATTTTCCATTTCTGATACTGATCTTCAATTTTACTATAAACCAGAACACTTTGGACTAGGGTTGAGGGAGAAATTTGAATCAGCTTGCATTTAAAGGCAGATCTACCTAATTCACACTTTCTGAAGCTAGATGTGAACTGAAACAGAGCCATCCTTCAAAATTCACACTGCTCCAGATTTTGCAGTGCAGTTCTTCAGCCAAGTAATGTGTACAAAAATGCATTATACTAGCTTAAAGTGTGCATATAAATTTATATCTTAGTGAAAACAATGTACAAAATGCATTATATTAGGGGAAATTGCTTTGTAAAAATCTATATATTAGGAGAAATTTGCACTAAAATGCTGGTGAATTTTCAAGAGAACTTGCAACTTGCAGAATGACGGCCATGTTAGTCTGTTGTAGCAAAAATAACAAAGAGCCTTGTGGCACTTTAAAGACCAACAAATTTTATTACGAGAGCTGGTAAAGTGGACACCGATCTATGAAAGTTTATGCCATAATAAAATTTAAAACAAGGCACTTTCTTGTCATTTCCTTCAAGGCTCATTAGACGGTAGGAAGAAAGTGAATAGGGAGAAGGCTTTCTCCCTTTCTCATAATACTAGAACTTGGGTGCTCAGGTCCTATTTGCTGGCTGTCCATAGGCATTTTGTTGGCCACGGTGAGAACAGAATGCTATATTAGATGAGCCTTTGGCTTGATCCAGTAGGGCTCTTCTTTTGTCCTTAAGACCCACGCGGCAAAGAATCACAGGGCTCTTTACCTGGCATAGTACATGAATCTGTCTGCTGAGGTAGTTTCTCCCCTTCCATTTGCTGGACTGCAACTGGCTCTAGAGGAAGATAGTAGTTCCGTTGATCTTCTTGGAACGGTAGGAACGGTGAAGCCTCCTGGCCTTTTGACAACCTCCCATCCATTCTTGTAGGATAAGGTGGTTGGACTTCTTGACAGCCAGGTCCTTCAACATATTTCACAGGTTCATGCTCAACAGGCCTTTCAAACTCCTTGGCCTTCAGCTGGGCTTCCAGTTTCAGTTTCTGCCAAAACAATTCACAGAAATAAAAGATATGACTGGGAAGATTTATGAGAATCTTGCTGCAAACCCAAGGCCCAGTGATAACAGTGAATGTCTATAAGACAGTTGTGTTGTGTACCTAGCAATGCTTTAGAGCAGGGGTGGGGAACCTGTGGCCCATCAGATATTTGTGGACCCTAAATCCCATTGACCCCAGCCAACATGGTTAATGTTCAAGGATAAGGGGAGTTGCAGTCCAACAACTACAACTTCCTGTTATATAGCCATAGCCATCCAGCTAGGGACACAGAATCTCTAAAATCCAGTAGAGCTTGACTAGAGATGTGAAAAGTAAAGGTAAAGGTGTCCCCGCACTTATAGTGCGAGTCGTTTCCGACTCTTAGGGTGACGTCTTGCGACGTTTACTAGGCAGACCGTATATATGGGGTGGGTTTGCCAGTTCCGTCCCCGGCCTTTCTTTACCCCCCAGCATATGCCGGTACTCATTTTACCAACCACAGATGGATGGAAGGCTGAGTGGACCTCGACCCCTTTTACCGGAGATTCGACTTCCTCCTTCCGTTGGAATCGAACTCCGACCGTGAGCAGAGCTTCGGCTGCATTACCGCTGCTTACCACTCTGTGCCACGGAGGGTCAGATGTGAAGGCCTGGGGGGGAAAAAAAGAAAGATTCAGGAGGGTGGGGGGAACCAGACTTTGTTTGTTTTTCATTTTTTTCTGGTTTTTTTCCCAGGCCTTCACATCTCTAGTAGCCAGTGTGGTGTAATGGTTAGAGTGTTGGACTACGACCTGGGAGACCAAGGTTCGAAACCCCACACAGCCATGAAGCACACTGGGTGACCTTGGACCAGTCACTGCCTCTCAGCCTCAGAGGAAGGCAATGGTAAACCCCCTCTGAATACTGCTTACCATGAAAACCCTATTCACAGGGTCACCATAAGTCGGGATCGACTTGAAGGCAATCCATTTCAATTTTTTCCACATCTCTAAGCCTGACTAAAAAGCTACAGCTACCACACACTGAAAACATTAGGATTGAAAAGAAAGACAGAGAGAGAAAGGAAGCCTCACTATCAAGCTGAAGAAAACAAGAGGGACTAATTCAACATGCTATGAAATTGTTTTTACCGAAGTTGTCCACAAATAAGGTTGGGGAGAAATTTGATTCAGTAATAATAAATTCCTTCAGAGTGTTGCCTATGGGAGGTAACCTATGCAGGGTTCCATTGCTTTGTGTTTGATGCCAATCTCTCTTAGGAGAGACGCCACTTCAACCATCTACCTCATGTGTAAGTATTAGGTTAGAAAGGTTGTTATTTTCATGTTGTGTATCTGAACTCTCATGTATGTACCTAAACCCCTGTTTGGGTGTATGGTCTTAAAGGATTACTTGCTGCTATATATTTGATGTGCACTTATCTATTTTAATAAAGCTACTTCTATTTAACCTGGTGTGTTCATTGAGAGAAAGGGAGGTTCTGAATTCAGCACCTTGACCATCTCAGTCACGTAACTACCGAAGAGGGAAAAAGAAGTTAAAAGCTTAATTCTACTTTGTGGGTTTTACCAGAGGTTTCCTGACAAGGAGTATAAGTTTGGCTCTTGTCTTTTTGGACCTTGGTTTACCTATTGTCTGGGCTCAGAGATCCCCTAGCTCTGAGTGGAACCAGTAAAGGAGTGGTGGCGGCCTACCTTCTACCTTGCAGGGTTGGTGTTGGAATACACAGCCTTGGCAAAGGTGAATTTGTATTTCAGTTCCAGAACAATTACCCTGAGGGTGGGAATTGGGTCTGACGCATGGTCCTTGTGCCTTGACGGCAGGGATTCATGACATGGTTCACATTAAAAGCCGAATCTATCAAATGCATACTTTCTGAAACAATATGAGAATTGAAACACAGCCATCCTACAAAATTCACACTTATCCTAGTTGCAATGAAGTTCTTCAACCAACCAAAGTTTACAAAAATGCATATACTGGGGCAAAATGTGCATAAAAATGAATATATGAGTGAAAATAACACATTATATTAGGGTAGATGGCTTGCAAAAACGTGTAGATTGCATGTTTAATTAGGATAAAAATGAAAACGAAAATGGACTGCCTTTAAGTCAATCCCGACTTATGGCGACCCTATGAATAGGATTTTCATGGTAAGCGGTATTCAGAGGTGGTTTACCATTGCCTTCCTCTGAGGCTGAGAGGCAGTGACTGGCCCAAGGTCACCCAGTGAGCTTCATGGCTGTGTGGGGATTCAAACCCTGGTCTCCCAAGTTGTAGTCCAACACTCTAACCACTACACCACACTGGCTCTCAAATTAGGATAAATTCACCATAAAATGCTGGAAAGTTTTCATTAGGATTTCTTTTAAAAAGTTTCAGATTGCTGCAGAAATGTGGAGAAGTGAATTTCAGACTTGAAAAATGGGAAACTGAGAGAACCAGAAGTGACAGATCTTCCCATCCTTCTCTGCAAGTCACTGAATGAATTTCAAGCCTGTACAGCTCACTCTGAGGAAACTGTATGTTATATTGTAAAATGCATTTAAAAAAATTGAAACACATCCAACCATTAATGTCATTATTATATTTCTATAATGCATTTGTAGGTCTATGATTCTGATCTTAAAGAGATATCTCATAACTCAAAAGTATGTTATTAAAACATGCCTAGGAACCTAGGTTCCTTCATTCCAAAAGACATAATTGTAAACTAAATAAACAATGATATTTCTCATATTTGATAACCTACTATACTATACTATTTATTTCTAGGATTTAGCAGCACATGCAATATATAGTGACATGTCTATTGCCTTAAAATACTTGTTTTAAAATCACATATCATTAAAAAATTATGATAAAGAATCCTGCTGTGAGCTTTTTTCATCTACATCTTGTTTCTTTACTTCTATTGCTAAGGATTCAAAATGCCAGATATATGAACTTTGTGGCTTCTACACTAGAGCCCTCTAGTGCCAGCAAGGCATTGCTTTTTCACAGTGAGCTGGGAAGGGGAATGAAAATGAAGGTTCCATATAAGCACTTAATACAGAGATATATTATCCAGAAATGCCATCACAAAGACCCTCCTATAATGTTCCTTTGTCCTACTCATTGAAGATTCTCAGCCACATAAAAAGCATCCTCCTTGGTAGTTTCCACCCCCTTCATTGCTTCCTGATGAACTTGGTGGAGGATTAGTGATGAAAAGCCTGTTATTTGCCCTTTGAACAGCATGTCTTAATTGCCCCAGTGTCATTTCTGTTTCCCCTATTAAAAAATATGAAATAAGTAATAATTAGAAGAAACCAGTCATCCATGCCTCTACACTGGAAGAGAAGAATCTGACATTGGGGCAACTAAGAGAGGCAACCATTAGCAGCTTTTGGATGCTAATCCCCCACCTGAATTTCACCAGGAAGCCCTAAAGCAGGTTGAACCTGCAAAAAAGAACTTGTAAATGCCTCAGCAGCACTTTGTCAGCCCATGCTAGATAGTCTGGTGCTGCAACTGTGTTTTACTGTTATAAACCAGGTCTGGCTAACCTCCCCTTTGGGGGCCTGATCTGCCCCTCCTCCAAAACATCCCAGTGATATTGGCAACAGCAAAACGGAAAAAAATTAGACACAATACTGAGGTGGGTGGAGGCTACAGCCCTGATGGGGATTCAAAGCAGCTTCTCCCCAGTCATCAGATGCTTCATTTGAGGAGCTGAGGGAGGCAGATTACCCTCCCCTCCTTTGCTGATCTGTAGGGATTGGCTGAGGAGAGGGTTGTCTGCCTATCTGTGTACGCTATGTAGAGATGAGTGAATGTGTCAATTTCGGTTTCTCATTTTCCCAGTCTTCAGTTCTCCACATTGCTACATCAGTATTTCTTTTGTTTTTTTAAGTCCTCGGGAAAATTCACCAGCTTTTTAGTGCAAATTTATCCTCCTAGACATTTTTATGCAATTTTGCCAAATATACACATTTTTGCAAAGCATTTTCACAAATATAATGCATTTTGTACATTATTTTTACTATCCATTTATATTTGCATTAAATTATGCATTTATATTTATATAGTATATGCATTTTTGCATACATTACTTGCCTGGAGAAGTTCACTACAAAATTCAGAGAAGTGCAAACTTCAAAGGATGGCTGTTTCTGTTCAAGCATTGCTTCAGAAAGTGGGAACGAGAGAAGTTCACCTTTAAATGCAAACTGAGGTTGGCGACACACACCACTGGCATGTAGCTTCTGAACAGTTGGCCAAGGATGAACAGAGTCCTCGGGCCAGAGAAGATTAGCCACCTCTGTTTAAAACAATTGCCCCAATTCAAGGTCTCACGTACAGGTGGACATACAGAAAATACTGGAATGACAATGAAGTCTGGATACTCTGAAAAAAGTGAGTGAAGAAAGGATGGTGCCAGAGAGAAGGGCTAATGTGGAAGCAACAATGATAGGCAGATATACTTGCTTCTCCTCTCCCAACTTACTGGATGCCTTCCTCATCGCTTATGTACAAACTGTTATTTTTTCTGTTCTGATAAAGAACTGTACGACCTTGAAATGGATCAGCTGCTTTGTGGATGCTTTTATTAAGGTTATTTTTATGGCGCATTTGGGCTTGCCCTCATTATGAGATGTCGGAGGGGCAGGAAAATACAGCGCAATGGTCTTACAAATCCACTGTATGTTCTGCGCTATAAGAAAATAAGGGCTGTAGCCAAAGACCTTTACATGAAAACTAATAAAGAAAATGTTGCATACCTGTGAGGCATCCATTGTGGGCGGCTGGTAGTGATAGTCGGCATATGGCTTGTAATCCATCATATACAAAGTTCTGTACATCCCCTCGTTCACGGGTGGCTGAACAGTGGGGGGAGGGGGAAAATATACTATTCAAATTATTAAGATTTCCATTGTCAGATTTCTCACTAAAGTAGCGGAACTGAGAAATGTTATAAGTTCTTGAGAGTGACACACACACACTTTCCCCTTAAATGCTTTGCAAAGAGAGAGAATATAATATCCATCAGCTATGATTCATTTCTGGGTCAATCTGAAAAGATGTGTGCATTGCTGACTGCTCTTGCCCTTCGGCTCTCTGAGAAGCAACGCAATGTACATGCAGTAGGTAAGGCATTCAGGCATTTGATTCAAATCTGTTCTATCTGTAGATGTACCCCTCTAATTAGAAGTTGCAATTTGGGAATATCTATTTTGCACATGTTATAGATTTTTTTTTACTACAAAAGCACTTCTTGAGTCAGAATATTGTCTCAATACTGTAGTGTCATGTGGCTTTCCTCTTGCAATGGCTTCTGTGCCACAGCAGCAGCCTACCAGGGGGTACTGGGAAGTCCTGGTCCAACAGCCCTGAAGTCTCCTTGTGCTTCAAAAGGAACCGGTGCCCAGGGCTGGGCCTTATAGTTGACTCAAGGGGATAGATTTCCCTGAGATGCTGGCCCTAAATCCCCTAATTCCCAGTTCAATGGAGGCTGAAACAGGATGTAAACAGAGAGAGCTGGAAATTACAAAGAATCAAAACAATTAAATCAATGTTTCAATATGTTATTTTGTAACATTTTTCTTGTTCCAACCTCTCTCTTTTTTTCTAAAAGGAATTACAGGCTTCTTTCTATTAGTTGCATTTTTATTTTTAACATAGATGCTATGTGAACCATCATGTAAATTTCATTGTTTTTTTTAGTTGATAAATTTCATGATCCTTTCTGTAAGTTTGAATTGTTGAATCCACTTGTGTTGGACGAAGTGCACGCTTCTAATTGATAATGAAATATAATTTGTTTAGTATCTTAACCCCTTAAGATTAAGGTGGGTAGGATTGTCAATTATGCCCATTTTACACAATATTTATCTATAACGTTTTCCTACCACTAAATATTGTAAAATATCTAAGTGGTTTACATAAAAACAACAAAAATACAACAATCATATTCCTAAAAACAAGATAAAAACAAGCACAGCAGTATACCACAGGTAAAATGGAGCAAGGACTAGTAAAAGGGTTTACATAACTTGGCCGTGAGAGTGCAATCTGGAAATTAAAGAATTCAGCCCACATCTTTAAATTCTTCCTTTAGCACAATATCCTTCGGGCAGCCATCCAGCAGCAGCCAAATCAGAGGCATTACTTTCTCCCACTTGGTGAAAGGGAAACTGTAAAACTCAAAACAATCCTTTAGACATACCTTTACCAGCGTGGCTGATGCTGCCTTCATTGTTGCTCTTCCACTGGTGCAGGTACATGTAAAGGCTTCCCCTTACATTCCCCCCTTCCTTGTGTGTTTACATAACTTGCAAGCAATAACCAGCCCTTTAGGAAAGATGTGCCATTTGCATGTTATATAAACATGCAAAGACAACAAACCACCTGGGCAGTAGAAACCTTTTCACATGCCCAGACTGGTGTGGAAGCAGCCATGGAGGCAGAGTCAATGGCAGAAGCAGCCATGTCAGTGGAAACATCAACATTGTGAACAACATACTTTCCTGTTATTTTAAGAGAAAGACAAGGTAAACATATCATTGCTTATGCTAAAAATTCCTGACACAAATGAGTATGTTTAAAAAAAAAACCAAAAAAACACGCATTTACATTTTTTTTATTTTCTACCATCTACTCTGAACTTAAACAATAGCTGCCAATCTTGTCAGATTTTAAATCAGGGATGTCAAACATGAATCCCTAATATGGCCAATGGCATAACTACACTCCACACAAAGTTATTGAGACATTTTCCAGCTAGTAACCAGATTCCCTTAGTATTAGCCTATTCCCTTGATACATCCTTGTATTCCCCCACCCCATCCCACCCCACCCGCCACCATGATCAAAAGCTGGGAGATGAGGTAGAGGAGAGTGGAATTCAACACAGTCCATTAAAGCAGCGACTGTGGTGAAATCTACCGGAGCTCATATTTCTTGTGTATAAAAAAAAGTTGGTGAGCCCCAAGGCGTCTGCTGCATGGGAAATGTGATCATACAGTCCATGAGAGTAGCATCCCTCTTTTAAATCCATCTAGAAAGCATTTTACCTTTAATCTCTTGGAAACTGCTAGACAATTTAATGGTCATATATAAGGAAAAGAGGTTTGTGAAGGAAAAACACAAATTCGTGCCTTACTTTTGAAAGGGAAATCCTCTGCATTATGTCTGCCATGTTGCACTGGTTCCCTGGCACAAAGAAAGATGGCAGCTGAGTCATTAAAGGATTGTCTCTCTATTGTATGACTTACCACAGTTCAAGCATACCTCATTGATGGTTTACAGAACTCTGCAGGGTTAATACCTGAACATACACTTTCTTTAACTACAGTGAAATTAGACAAGAACTCTTGGCCAAACATACACTTTCATTTCTACAAATGATAGGAGAGACTTGTCCCTTACTGCTACTGCTGCTACTGCTATATTTCCTCTGATCAAGGGACAGAAATTTGGTTAATACAGAAACAATGAAAGAGGGAAAATTTGCTCCAAGTAAAAAAACACACACAGTCCACTTAAAAATAGAACAATTAATGTTCTCCAAATGGAGCATTCCCACAGCCCCGTACACCCCTTAAAAATGTGTTCCTGGGGGATGGAAGACCCTTGAGAATATTGAAAGATATGGTGAAGAGGGAATGGTAGAAACTGCCTTCCTTTCTTTGCTATGAATGGAAGGGCAACATAGAATCCAAGCTAATGTGCTGCTTTTGTGGATGACACACTGATAGTGAGTTTCTGACTACTGTGATTACTGGTTGACCAAAGCTTTTCTGTGAACTCATATGCAACATTCTAATTTGTAACATGAAAACCATGGTGACTGCAGTTTTCAGCTAAGGCATTGGTTCCAAATAAGAGCTAAACTACATGTGACCTTAACTGCATAGTCTGCCACTGAGTGCAGGTGTTGTTGTTGTTTTAACAAACTGTCAGTGCAGAACCTGAATCCAAATCACGACCCTAATGTAAGGGTGGGCAATCCTTCCACCCCTGCGTTCCAATGTGGATCGCCCTATTTCCTGCACATGCAATTTGCATTGCAAAAAAAAGAAAAGAAAGGCACATTTGTTTCAATTGGACCCCTTTTTTGCAATGCACAGGCTGCCCAATCTGAAAAGGGACCACAGTGAGGGCCAAAATATTAAACCGGGTCCCTGCATTTGGCCAAACGAGCAAAACAACTCTGCATTCAAGCATTAGAGTCACATGTACCATATAGTCCTCCTCAGCCTTCCTCAATCTAGTGCCAGATTTTTTGAACCACAGCTCTGCCCATCTTTGACCATTGGCACTGTTGGCTGGAGCTGATGCAAATTAGACACCCCTGTTTTAGGCTGAGATGGTTTTGTCCAAGGCTGCCCTGCCCACTTCATTACTGACTGAGGATCTGAACCTAGATTGCCTATACATTCTGCATTGTGTCTGAACTGCCGCTACTTGAACTTCAATGTCCTCTAACTACAATAGTAACAAAGTAGATATTCTCCCACCATTTTCAGATTACCACTGTTCTTTCACCAAACTAATGTCTTGGCTGTTGGTAGTAAGACTGGCATTTACTACCTGAATAGCCCTCTCAAAAATCCATGTGCGAGTCCTAATGGGACAAACGTCTGCACGCCTCTGTGACAAGATGAGCTTTGGGACCTCAAAGAAGTTGACTAAAGTAGTGTGTATGCTTTCCGTAGAAAACAACATGAGAAGTTATCATGGCAGAGTGTAAATACCAGTGACCTCATATCATATGGAACTGAAGCAAGAGCACTTGGGGTGTGCTTCAGCATCAGGTTTTTATCCAGCCATTCCATCCTACGGAAGGTGGGGGACTGTTACCTCTGAGCTGGGGTCTCGGCTGTTGCTGTTCTGGCATTGTGGTGGTATTACTTGACTGGGCTTTGCTAGGCCGAGAGTACAAGGCTAGACTGTTTCCAGGGAAGCATAGGAGTGTTCCACCCTTTATGAGGTATTGGAACTTTAGAAATTCCGAAAGAACCTGATGTCCGGGAAACAAAGCAATCCTGCATTGTTCCCTCTCAATGTTTCCTTCGCATCTGGCCAGAACAGATATGGGCCACATCCAGTGTCAAAGGCAAAAGTTCTCTTCCTGTTAGTATTTGAAAGAATAGGTGAGGTTTAATTTTGAGAGAGTTGGATTTAAGGAGGTGTTTGGTATGTTATAGGTAACTGGGCCTGAGACCCAAAATGCCTTCTTTAGGTAGGGCTGAGGGCTTGCTATGCTCATTGAGATTTTTGGCTTTTTCCCTTGGAGATCTTTTTAAGTGTTAAACTCTCATGCACTGGTACAAAATATTCTTATTTCAAATGATATTTGTCATGGAACAGAGTGGTTCCAGAAACGTTCGTCTAATGCTCCCTTGGGCACGTTGAACTGACCACTTGTCTAGGTTATGCCCATATTCTGAGCTCCATGCCTGCTCCATCACCATTTTGCTGAAAGCTCACTGCTGGCTTGCATCAGAAATAGAACCCTCCCCCCTCCCCCACTGTAATTATTTTATTTATTTATAACATTTTTATACTGCCACATCCACACCATACACTTAAAGCACTATTATATTAAAGTAATATGTAATAAAGTATGACTGTTAAAGTATGGCTTCCCTCCAAGGAATCCTGGGAAGTGCAGTTTGATAAGGGTGCCGAGAGTTGTTAGGAGACCCCTATTCTCCTCACAGAGCTACAGTTCTCAGAGTTGCATGGGAAGAGGGATTTATTGTTAAATCACTCTGGGGACTGTACTTTTACGAACATAAGTCTTGAGAAATAAACAAGGTGGTATTTTTCTAATGCCCAATCACATATATTTTAGGGCTTTCCCCAGGTTTTTAGTTACTAAATGTGAGCCATGCAACTGTTCATAATGATTACATTTTAGAAACTTTACAGCTGAATTATATTTTTATACACATATTTAGTAGCAATTCACATATATATTTTACTCATACCCAATTTTGTGCCTTAGTCTACCTCTTGAGATTGGGCTTTATATTTCCTTTTGTTTGCATCACAGTGTCAAAGTGATCAAAGACAATCCCGCAACATGAGGGCAAGGTACTTGTACAGGACAATCATTTGATGTAAATTATAATAGCAATAGTAGAGTTAAAAAGCAAGGAGCAACTCGGAAGGGGACAGAAGTCTGACTCCGGTTGAAGGTGAGAGCAACACAGGTCATAGGCCTTTCTCATTGATGCTCCCTGCCAGTAGTGTAGTGGCAAATTTAGTAGTGCAGGGACCCTTCATTAGTCATGCCACACCCTGTCGCAGCCATCCCGCTTGCAGCCTCTCTCTCTCCCGCCCCACACACACACTACTTGAGCAACCCCCCTTCAGTAAGTAAGCACATCTGCTAGTGATGGGATCCGCAGCTGCCATGGATTTGCCGCTGATCCACCACAGAGAAAAAGGAGGTGGGAGAAGAGCCCCCCCCCCCAAGCCAAAGGATAGAACAGAGGCCTTGGCAACAGCCTCCCCAGCAGGGCCAGATTGCAAAGAAGGAAGAAGAGCGGGAAGAGAAGGCACCACACCACAGGGCAAGAGATAGGCTGCAGGCTGGGGTGGGAGAAAAATCTGCTTAATTCCACCTCCCTGATCATAAATAAGCCATCTGCAAAAAAAAAACAAACCCTAAAGTGACAGTGTCCCAACATGCCCTGACAGTGCTACACAACTGCTCTCTGCCCCAAAATTAGTTCAGGTGAAGGGAGAGGAAGTGAGCATGTGTGTGTGCCTATGGCACTGGCATTTCCCCATTTGAAATGGCCTCCATATCTGTCTCCAGGCCACCCCACTGGCCTGGGGAGTGATGAGCAATTGCAGCAACTAAGGAGCACAGCTGGCTACCTCACTCTCAGAGCAGTGGTGGCTCACTTCCACTTTCCCTATGATAGTGGCAAGTAATGGTAATGCTACGCATAGGCAGTTTGGAGGAGGAAGAGGAGAGAACGAAAGGTATTTTATATAAACGATGATGAAGGCTTAGACTGTTTTCTTAAATTTGCATGTATAATAATGGCACTGGTGATGATGTTTTGCTATACCATTCAGACCACAAGTCCTGCCTTCTGGCTTCTTCTATCTCCCTCCTTATGGTGCCACATGGAGCAGGTCACTTTACTGTGCTGCCTAGCAGGGCTGGCTGTGCCCACCATCACCAGTGGCAGTCAGGTAAAGACCAGCCAGTGGGGCGGGAGGAGGGGTTGCAGGTGGTGCAATGGGAGGAAGGCTGAAGAGTATATGTGTGTGGGAAATTGCAGAATGTGTGTCAGAAGGGAGATTTGGGACTTGTGCTTGTGGGCAAGTGATGAAAGTTTAGTGTTTGCATTTCTTACATGAGTGTGTTCTCTATGCTTAAACTTTCTTACATGCTGCATCCTTGACTACGTAATGCACATACATACACCACACATACCATAACCTGGGTATGTATGAGTTACAGAGCTTGGAAAAGTTACTTTTTTGAACTACAACTCCCATCAGCCCAATCCAGTGGCCATGCTGGCTGGGGCTGACAGGAGTTGTAGTTCAAAAAAGTAGCTTTCCCAAGCTCTGATGAGTTATCTGCTCTGTGAGTTCATAGAATCATAGACTAGTAGAGTTGGAAGGGGCCTATAAGGCCACTGAGTCCAACCCCCTAAGTATATTGAATTATTTGCTTTTTTTGGTCTGCTCCTCCATCATCTTTTACAACAACTTAGAAAATTGAGCAGGTGAAGCTTTTCCTGGCGTGGAGATGAAGTGGTGAGAAAAGCTTCACCTGCTAAAGTTCACCCTGCTAGGCAGTGATTAAAAACATACGAGCAAGGTCAATAAAAAGCATGGCAACCCTATGTTTCTCCAGGCTGGGTCCAAACTAATTAGCCCCTGGATTTGGTTTGTGTATGTTAAGCCACCACCTTGGTGAAGCTAAGTAGGTCTGGATCTGGTGTCTACCTGGATGGGTGACTGCTTGATATAAATGTAAATAACTCTAGTTAGTCAGTCATCATGTCAGCTAACTTAGTCTGGATCCAAACCATTTTTTAAAAAAATGTTACAATACTACCATGCATAATTTAAGATTATCAGTCATAGCCGTGAAAAAGACAGTAACGCATATTAGATTTTACTTCCAAAATATAATACATCCATGGGTGCAATTATGATTAATATATACCAAAAATTACCAGATTCCAATTTAAGGGGGAGAACCCTTTACTGCTTTCTTTCAACCTCACTTAGTATCTAAACTTTACAATCTGCAACATTTCCCATATTCTCAATCTTCATAATTTATGGAAATCCCATGGTGCTTACTTGGAAGTGAGTTCCATTTATATCAGTGGAATTTACTTCCAAGTGAACATTTAACATTACAGAACCGGATTAATCACATTTTACTGTCTGCTTTACTTAATATTACTGCTCCAACAATAATGTAATCTCTTTCAGCTGTGAATGAAACCTGGAATCCTTCCTGTTATGAGGATGTTCAAATCAACAGGAGAACTCTGCTCATATTAAAGGGATTACAACCTTCTTAATCTGGCTAATGCTGATGATGGGGAACCCTCAGGCCTAGGATTTAACTGTTCGCTCAGTTAATTAGGAACAAGCCCCTGCCTTAAAATGAAAACATCCAATATGGAAGCAGATTCTATTCCCCCTGAACCCAAGAGTACAGTTTAAATTCCCATGTCAACTTTCTTTCTTTCTTTCTAAATTATTTGAATAGCCCCAAATCACTCAGAAGCAGTAAATTCAGCACTTGTTAAAATTAAAGACTTAGTTGGTGTTAGGCACAGAGACTGCAAACTTCTCCAGGCAACCATAGCTAGATGTGTGGTGGTGGTGGTAGTGAAGCCTAAAGGTATGCTAGGAAGGGGAGGGTTGTATTGCCCCCTTAAGTACAGTCCTGCCTTCTCTCCCTACCACCCTTTTCTTGGATAGGAGAAGTTTGTATTAAGAATCCTGCCAGGACGCCAGCAATATGTAACCTTGTAAATAAATCAATTAACAGTTTCTGTGCAGAGCTCAGTGCAGTAGTCAACAGGACTGGCAGGGCTGGCATCAGATTGCAGCGGGCCCTTGAAGGCAGAAGTGACACAATGGCACTACTTCCCCAGGGCTTAAATAGGCCCAGCTGTGTCAGCACACTAGTGTATTGCACACGCACACCTGCCGTCATCCAATATGGCAGTGGTGGCATGTTGACGCCCTCCCCCCCCCAGCTTGGGTGATGGCACGCATGCACGTGCAGTGCACTGATGCGCTGATGCAGAAACTGGCACAGCCAGCCCATGCTGGCAATTGGTGGGAAGTATTGCCTGGGAGGGTGGTTCCTATTCCGTGATCTGTGCCAGCATCAGGTCACAGGGTGCATGCTTAGGACTGGGAAAAACCACAAGGTTAAATTTTTCCTTCTCCCTGTACAACTTTTAAAGATACAGAAGACCTCTTGGAGGCTGAGCCTAGTAACCAAAGGGTCTTCTGTATCTTTAAAAGATGTGCAGGGGGAAGGGAGAATTTAATCTTGTGGTTTTTCCCATTACATTGTTGCAAGAAAACCTGCACTTGGCTGAATTTTCTCTTCTTTTACAGATACAGAATCATTCTCAGGCCCTGAGTCTGGCAACCCTATGCATACTCCATGGCCCGATGCTATTGTGGAGTGGGAACTAAAATGGCCCAGCCCCAGCCACGAGGCCCTTCTAAGCCGCAGGGGCCCTCGGCCCGTTCCAAACTAGGCCACCCGCTGGTGCCAGGCCTGAGGACTGGAGGCAGTAAGTCGATTAGGTACAACAAATACATAAATGCAATTCATTTCATTTCCTTCCACATAAATGCAAGTATTAAGGGTTTTTTATTTAATAATATAATAGAACAAAATTAATTTTAATTTAAAACTACAAAATGCTTGTACAAATACAAGTGCCTTTGCACTCATTGACCAGAGCATTGGAAAGCACAGGCAGGTTTGCTGAGCAAATTGAGTAGAATCTGCCTGCATATTTTCCTTTTTCTCTGTAAGGAAATGAGCTAGAGTTTGTATAATAATTATATGTAACTAATTCCCCTCAAAAATGTTCCAGGCCCATTCCCTAAATTTTCAGCTTTTTACTTCTTTCTTTTAACCTTTAGACTTTTAAATATCACAGATATTAAAACATCTAGAGCAATGATTCCTAAACTTTTTTTCCTCACAGACCACTTGAAAACGGCTGTCTTGGCGAACCACTTCATGGTTTTTCTCCATTTTTTCTCCATGTAATGTGCTGTTCTAGATGCTACATGATTTCTCATTGCATTTTTATTGCTTCTTATTTCTTACATTTTGTAATACAGTAAAACAGAATTCCCTAACATTCAAATTGTAATATAATAAAATACAGTATCAGAAATAAAAGAAACAACAAAAATACAATTAAAAATCAATATGAATGTTCAGTGGGATGGATATACTATCTCCAGTCTTCAACCACAAATCCAGACACACTGTGGACCCACCTGAATGAAGCTTGTGAACCACTGGTGGTCCGAATGAAAGAAGACAAAGGTGAAAATCTAGGGAAAGGACCTGGAATATTCTTGAGGGTGCTTAGTCTGCGGCCTATTCCCCACCTTGTGGCAATGGCTCTTTTATGTCTCTTGGAATTTAAATTTACTTTAAGTATCTCTGGCTCAGGGATCTGCCTTGTCCTCCATACTTTTACAACTGCTTCAGCAGCCACAGTGATGTCCTGGAGAGGATACCACAGTGGACAAATATATTTGCTTTTTCTGTGTATTTGCAGAGCTCTGTTGATGATTCATTCATTACAAGACTGAAGACAACCCAAGAGGTCAGAAGTGTTAAAAACCCCACCACCTTTTTAAACAAATGTCTTTCCAGATGGAAATAATGGCAGCTTATCCTAATGGCATTTTTAAATGCTGAAAGAGAAAAAGCCAGCAATACCCCTATTCTAAGCAATAAGACCTTACAGCATGCAGAACTGTGGAGTGATCTCTACTTGTGTTATCAGGGCTTTCAGGGAGAATAATGTGAGAAGAGAAAATCTGTTTAAGTGTTGACAGATTACTTGGGTAGCATGAGGTCAACCCCCTATTACAATTTAATAACATAAACGCTTAGGGATGTGCTCATTGTGATGACTTGTGGATAAATATTTTTGCTGGCAGTTAGATCGAATTCAATTTGTTTCTTAGTTTCAAGAGGTGAGCAAGAGCATTTCTGAAAGGAGCTGTTGGGTTCTCAGCACTCTTGAAGCTTACATAGTTATCTTGCTAGCTTGAGGGCCTTTTCAGACTTTGGGCAGGATCCCACATCATGGGAAGCCATTTGGGTTGGTCTTTCACAGTCCAATCCACTTGCTGTGTAGCTTGGAAGAATTTGGTAACACGTGCCTCCGAGCATATGGTGAGTGGTGGCAACACCTGCCATTTCCAAAGATGGAGAATCATATTTTTGTATGTTTGTTCAGTTTCCAGCCAGCCATGCCCCCTTCCATGATATTCCCTTCCCTCCCTTCAGTTTTCTGTTTCCCCCTCAATAGGCTGTTGGCATTCTGTGGCTAGGGAGTATGCTCAGTCCTCACTGGGCTGTGAGTGACTGGACTGTGAAAGACCAACCCAAATGGTGTTTGCACTTTGACAAATTTGTAGGGCAGTACAATATCTCAGAGAGGAGGTCAGGTCTCCTGCTCCCCTGATGCATTCACTATAGCTGCCCAATTTCCCTGCTTTTTAAAGTTTGATAGAAATATCTGTGGGCTATAGGTATGTTCTTAAACTGCAAGGGTTTTTTTGCCTATTAGTGAATTTCTCTGCTTTTTAATCCGGGAGGTAAGAAATGGGATCCTGTGCAAGTTTCCTAAGAATGGATTGATCATTTGCATGCTTATTGAGTTCAGTGGGATTTACTCCCCTGCAATCATGCTTAGGATAGGTGAAACTGGCCACAGGGGATGGGGAGGGGAGGAGGGGCAGAGGGGAGAAGGGGGATAGGAGCAGGCAGGAGGGGGAGGGGAGGAGAAGGACAGGTTTAATCATTTGCATGTTTATTGGGTTCAGTGAGATTTACTCCCATGCAATTATGCTTAGGATAGGTACAACTGACCAGGGGGACGGAGGGAGGGCTGGAGTGGGCAGGGGAGGAGAAAGAAGGAAGAGGGGAGGGGAGGAGGAAGGGAGAGGAGAGGGGAAGGAGGGGAATAGCAGGTCTGATCATTTGCATGCTTATTCAGTTCAACGGGATTTACTCCTATGCAATCATGGTTAGGATAGGTAAAACTGACCATGGGGGAGGGGGAAGGGGAAGGAGTGGAGGGGGGCCAAAGGAAGGGGCAGGGGACGGCAGGTTTGATCATTTGCATGCTTATAGAGTTCAATGGTATTTACTCCTGTGCAATCATGCTTCAGATAGGTAAAACAGACCAGGGGGAGGAGAAAGGGTAGTGGGAGGAGGGTATTGGAAGGGGATGGGGATGGGGAGGGAAGGGATAGGAAGAAGGAGAGGGAGGATGCGTTTGATCATTTGCATACTTTTTGAATTCAATGGGATTTATTTCTGTGCAATCATGTTTGAAAATGGAAATGGACTGCCTTCAAGTCGATCCTGACTTATGGCGACCCTATGAATAGGGTTTTCATGGTAAACAGTATTCAGAGGTGGTTGTGCCATTGCCTTCACCCAGTGAGCTTCATGGCTGTGTGGGGATTCAAACCCTGGTCTCTCAGGTCATAGTCCAACACTGACCAGTGAAGAGTGCTGAGAGTTGCTAGGAGATGCCCTATTCCCCTCACAGAGCTTCAATCAGAGTGGCTGACTGTTAAACCACTTTGGCCACTGGAGCTCTGTCAGGGGAATAGGAGTCTCCTCTCAGCACCCTTCACAAACTACACTTCCCAGGATTCTCTGGGGGAAGCCATGACTGTCTCAAGTGAAATCAAAGTCTGGTGTGGGTGTGGCCCCCTGATTAGCCAAGCCCAGAAGCTGTGAGTCGGGCTTTTAGAACACTGGCAGTTGGTTCTTACTGAGCATGCCCAGCCTTATCATTGAGTTCAATGTAAAATCAGCCAGGAATTTTTTTAACTTTTAAACTGCAGAAGATGAAGGTCAGAGTATGGGGCAAGGTCAGTAATAGAATTACAGGTACTCTGTAAACATGGCTGAGTTTTAATGAATTTCAACAGATTATGAGAACTCTGACAGAAAAAAGCTCAAAAGGGCTCTGGGGGGGTTTTCCCTCTCATTTTAGACTTTGAACTCTCGATTCTCTCTGACTGTTTTGTGTATCGCCATGAAAATTTAGATGGTTGTTAAGCAAGCATTTCTGAGTTCAGGACTATAAGTTTTGTAAGGTTTTGTTTTGAAATGAGCTTATGGGAAACATCAGAATGGCATGAGGGGGTATTTCCAATTTAACATTGCGGAATGCGAAAAATCCACACTGGCTATAGTATACAGCCACTCTCATGGCTGTATAATGTACATGATAAATGTGTTTGCAATGTACACTAAACATATTAGCTACATTTTGAGGTTGTATGAATAGTCCTCCCATGGTATTCTGTTTATGTGTATGTTTTTGTACTATGCAGTGTTTTTTTTTAAATTCAGTTTTTATTTGTACATTTTGCTTTCATGCAGGTTGTTATACTTATCATACAAATATCTATGCATGCATGGTCATATATGCAGCATAGTTATTCTTCCACAACCCAGCAATGTAATTGTTATAGTAGTATCGATATTCTTCTATTATTATACAATCTTTTGTACAGTATAGAAATGTGGAGCCATTTGCTAAGATTTCTCAGTGAATGTTGGAAAAAAGATTGTTTGAGACATGCAGCAATGTGAAGTAAAAGAACCTTGCTGAAGTGACAAAGATGTCAATAATTGGGTAGAGGATGTTCCCCTACCTTTTTTGACCTTCTGAATTTGTGTGTGTGTGTGTATATAAAGGAGTAGTACTCCAATTGTTTGTCCTGTTCTGACAGTCAAAAGAATACACAAGCACACATTTTGCAGTTCTACTGTAAAATCACATAGCAATCCTGTTCCAGTTCCCATTATGGTGGAATTGTGCAGCCCTACTTCAGGTAGTGAATGCAACTGTCCTGCTGAATGTAATTCCTATTGAAGAGAATACTTAAAAGCAATAATTGTGAGTTGTCCATGAACAAAATTTGGTTATGTTCTTAATTTAATTCTTAATTTCATGTTGTTATAAAAATTAGGTCCCTCCCAACCCCGTGTAGAGAGGGTATTTTAATCTATTCATTCATTTATATGTATATTTAAATAAATAGATGTTTTAATTATGTTTTTATGGATGCTTTTACTGATATTATTATATTTTTATGTTGTATACTTTTATGCAAGTGTGGATTATAATCATTTCATAAATAAATAAATCTTGAAGACTTGGAATGGGTTAGCAGTTCACACACACACCCTGTACACTTCCACAGCAAAACAGAATCCTGTTTCGTCAAATGTCAGTGTCAAATTTCCTCCTTGCTAGATGAGCATTAGTTTCAAATGTATTGTTTACTTTATAACAAAGTAATATAGTTACTTGTTTATGCTTGATATTGGAGGGCTTTATTAATATGTTATTTAAGAGGTATTTTAAAACAAACATTTTTAGATTATACATAAATTATATGATATAATTTGATGGACTTTTTATATCTGCTGTTAATGGCCCCTCTTTCCCCCTCATGTTGGAGGGGAAACAGACTTTCTTAAAAGGGTTCCAGTCACTCATTCTAAGGTAAACATACCTGTGGCCCAGTGCTTCTTTGTATCAAGTATCCAAGGCTTTGTTAGGAGTCTAAAGACTTGATGTATCAATTCCGTCATGGTTAACTTTTGAAGTGATGACGGTTCAGGGATGTGATCTCATGTCAGCCCTAGCAGGACACTAGAAAGGATTTGAAACGGACACAAAAAGGCTGCACACTGAATTGATTATCAGCTCCTCTTGTACAGCACCTGCCCTTCTTCCTCTGCCATTCTTCTCCTTGCTTTTCTCCTGCCCTTTTTCCCCCATGAGCATCTTGGGAAGTCTAATCTCAGTTTTGTTTGGGGTATTTGGGTATTTGTTTCTCTAAGTGAAAAGTGGGCTAAAAATACCCTATTATTATTATTGTTGTTGTTGTTGTTGTAGTTGTTGTTGTTGTTGTTATTGCAATGGCCAGACTACCGATATTCAGAAACAAACTTCACAAACAAGACCTCTGATACAATAGCAGTCACTTCTGGAACGGCTTATAATTTGATAGATACAACACAAAAGAGGTGGGGGAAGGACAGTGGAGGGAAGGAATGGATATCAGTGCGATATGGCTGGAGGCTGAAGTTATATATTTAAAGCACATTATTTCCCCCAAAGAATCCTGGGAAGGGAACTGGGAGTTGTAGCTCTGTGATGGGTAAACTACAGTTCCCACAATTCTTTGGGGAAAATAATGTGCTTTAATTGTATGATGTGTATGCAGCCTTTGTCAACTGAATCAGGGCAAACAAAACAAAACAAGAGTTATCTCTGCAGTAGTAATGAATGATCAGCCTTCAAGGACTCTCACATGTTTATTTAAATAAACACCCTTATATTGTTTTGAATGAACTCCTTCAGGGACAGAAATGCGTACTCTAGATAATTTATCTCATCATATTTACTTCACTCTGATTGATTCTGCTTCCAGCTCATACACTTATTTTCTGATCAAATAGCTGAAAATCCTTGATGCTCAGGTCAGACAGTCATAATTCACTGTCCTAAGATTGGTCGCAAGAAAGAAACTGACTGGATATACTAAAAAGTGGTCAGCTGACTTGACCAATGCTATACTTAAGGCAAGAAAATCAGAGCTGTCAGAACAGCCCTCCTCCCAATTCACTATCCTGTTTATGGGTGTCAAATTGAGAGGTGCATTATGGAGATGCTTTTTGGGGCTAGAAATTTCTTAAGAGATTTATGGAGGGCTTACCTTTGCTCATCAGTGGTTGTGACCCCCCCATCTGTGTGTGGGTGGAAGGGGTGGGTTTTTTTTTTGCCATTGCTCAAGTGGTGAATAAATAATCCCGTGTTTCCAGTTTGCCACATTTCTTCACAGATCACATACCCACCCAGCTGCTTTTAACATGTCAGAAAATATGAAGCAAGCTGAAAAACCACTCAGTTTTTCCAGTGATAGAAGTTGAATGTGATCAAACCCCTGTAGGAGCTGAGAATTTAAACAATGTAATGAGCAGTATCACATAACTTGTAGTAGGCTCTGCCCTTTCTTTTCCTTTGATCTTTGCCGTCCTCACTGCAAACCCAAATCCTTCAATTTCCTTAAGATGTCTTGTTCATCTCTTTGAACTTTTTTTTGAAAGGCAGTATAAAAGTGTTATATTAAAAAAAGAGATTTAAACTTTCTGTGC
Source organism: Rhineura floridana (assembly GCF_030035675.1). Lineage (NCBI taxonomy): Eukaryota > Metazoa > Chordata > Lepidosauria > Squamata > Rhineuridae > Rhineura > Rhineura floridana. Next base: position 60,452,722 of record NC_084490.1, read on the forward strand.
TTCTCTGATTTTGGAATACGAATTCTCTAGCAGTTTTTTCCCCTACTTCATTGGTGCAATGAAGCCACTAAGAGTGGATACTTTACGCTGAGGGCTCCTTGTTTTAATTTTCACTCCAGGTATAACCTCAGCTCAAAGGTAACATATGGTGTCAGAGTAGGACAGCTTTCAGGCACCACATTGTCAGAAATGTGCCTTTTATGAATTTGGAAACAAAATATTTCAGGAACTGGATTAGACAGAAGAAGCTAATAGAGATTTAATGTTCAAATATGTGTTGGTCTATAGAGCAGAGATATCTGCAGACCATGATTCTTCATTGTAGGGTATATTTTTATTTTTATATATTGCTTTTTAGTCTTGTAATTGTGTTAAGATTACTTTTATGGAATTGTTGGTTTTAGTGAATGTTACTTTTTCTAGAGGGTATTTATGTTATATTAGCTATAGCAATGGGATCTGGCTGGTGCCAGTTCAAACCATTCAGTTGACCTAACAGGCTGCTATTGATTCAAGTTCATTATTTATCTGCTAGCTGCTGCTTTTACTGATCCTTTTTTTCCATTGCAAAACATATTCATATTAATATCAATAATTTGAAAGGATTGATAAAATTATCGTTCTTATTATTGGTATTTCAGAGGCACCTTGGCAGACAGCTGTACAGAATTCTGTTGACTTACCTATAACATTACCAATGCCTATGCACAGCCTGGAATCAGTAGTCAAAGTTCAATGGGGAGCATTGTGTCAGGTGAAGACTTATTTATTCCAGCAGGGTTTTGGAGTAGAAGTTGTTTAAGACAGGACTTCTAGATTACATTATTCTTAAATTGGTTTTAGGTATTTTTAGGTAATGTTTAATCGTTTTAATGCTGTAATGAGTTTAATTCTATTTTAAATGTAGATTTTTATATGTCCAAATTATATGTACCCATTTTTAGTTGTAAGCCGCCCTGAGTTCCAGTTTTGGAAAAAGGGCGGGGTATAAATAAAGATGATGATGATGATGATAATAATTGTGTCAAGGAATTCATAAAAATTATCCAGTCCCAAATAGCCAAGACTTTGAAAATGTGATGATGGCTACACAGAACAATATTTTTTGAAAATCTGTTCCCTTCTTGGAATGACATAGGAGGTAAGAAGTGAGAGCCACAGCCATATGTAGGATATTGCCGCATATATTCCAGTTCCCATCCTTGAGTTTTCATTTTTTTAAAATATGCCCCTTACCCACCCAGCATTGGTCTCCCATAGGAAACTGGAGAACGAGCGACTGTTTTAGGAAGAAAAAGAAAGACATTTTGTGGGAGAAACAATACGTGATTAGTGTCATGTCTAGTTTGGTCTTTAGTTGCTCAGAGTGAATTAAAGTTGTTCCTGCTTTCTGGGGTTCTGGCCAATTATGCAAACTCACTAATGTAACTGACAAACACTTGGGCATGGGACATGTCTAAACATTTTATTTAAGTTATATATTAAATGGCTTCTATTTAATTATATTGCTCTAGCTTTATTTAGTTTTATGTTGTTTTGACTTGACTGACTGTGTATTCTTAGGTCTCTGCCCACAGCCATTTGTGGCTTTGCACATGTAACCTGGTCTGAAAATGTGATGTTATCCACGTTCTATGTTTGTTTTCAGACTCCAGAGATGCCACAGGAAATAACTTCAGGAATCCATCTGTGTGTCAGCTCTACACTGCATCAGCAGTGTCAGGGGGGCTGGAAATTCCTGGGTCTTTGGCAGGGAAGGAAAGTCCTTAGCCAGCAGTCGGGTTGTAAATCTGCCAGGCCTATCTGAAGCGTACTTGCCGAGTCAGAAGTCCAGAAGCGAGGTCAGTGGAGGTCCGGGATCAATTGCCAAGGAGGTCAGTCAAAGAGATGCTGCAGGGAAACTAGGTCTACACAAAGCCACGCTTGACATTGCAGTCAGCCACAAGCTGCAGCCAAGGTGTGCCTTATAAAGAGCAGGATGGACAGCAGGTGTGAGCCCTCAGCGTTTGGGCCTTAAGGAGACAGGCCTGCCTCTCTTCTGCCTGACCTTCTGCTGTCTACGTTCTGCAGGTGAGGGGGGAGTATCCTGTTCACTGTCTGTGTCTGGCTGCAGGGCCTCTGCTGTCCCTGGGGTGCTCTGCAGCTGAGGGGCAGAAGGAGCTGGATTCTCAGGAGGCTCCTCCGTGTCTCCTGCTGCTCCTGGGTCTGCTGCTGTTACTCCCGAGTCATCCTCATCTGAGGAGTCCTCTGACGGGGCCATGACACTATGAGATTGACTCTTAAGCAGATGCTTTGACTGTGCAAGGGGATTCCATATGATTTGAGTTTGTGATGAAATCATGCTAATGGGTTGGACCTGATAATGAACACAACACAACCATTTTGTGTACATGTAGATTTCTCTGCAAAATAGGGATGCAACATTATGCTTGAATTATCACCTCTATATTTCCCACAGGTTTGTTGGAATGGTGCTATTACTGAGTTCTGCAGTGTCACTAGCTAAGGAACCAGACCCATGTGGGGTGGACTGAATGAACAGCATACGTTGGCAAACCACGCTGCTGTTCTCAGTACACTATCTCTCAAGACATTGCGATCTGACCAGTGGAAAAACAGGATGTGGTTAACTTTATGGCTGTAAACGATACTGACATCTGTAGTGGTTAAATAACTGCCTGCATATTGCCACGTAGATAATGCTGTTGTACTATGTATGTACGTGATGTTATACAATAGTTAAAGGTCATAGGCTGTTTATGGAGACAAAATAATCCACGCCTCCATGCGGAGGTAAAATAAAAGCGGAGACCAGAATTACGAGGGGGGCTCCGAAATTGAACTCTGGTCTCACCGTGTCTCACTGTGTCGTGATATCTACATCTGGTGACCCCGACGTGATTCAGAACAAACACCCTCGTACCCACTGGCAGGATCAGCCAACGGTGCACCTCAGCGTACAGCTCCCATTCGTGAGTATGGGGGGGGAATTGTCAGCTCAGCAGAAGGTTCATGCACAAGAGCTACAAAAAATTTTAAAACAGGATACCTCAGCTTTTGTAAGTCGTTCTCACATTGAATCATTGTTAAAAACAATTCAATGTCAATGTCCATGGTATCCAGAGCAAGGATCGCTACGTCAGTCAGATTGGATAAAGATAGGGAGAAAATTACATGAAGAACCAAGAGCACCTATTCACCATCTCTTATTATGGCAAAAGTGTGCTGAGGCCATTAGTCATTTAGGGATAAAAGAGACATCGCTGTTTGCCAATTCTGACCAGAAAACTCCTCTTTATCCCCAACTTTCTTTACCTACACCTGAAAAGGATATTGAGAAATTTGTAAATGCTCCTCCATATAGCCCTCCAGTCCAACAAGAACAGGTGACTGGGAAGGTTAAAGCAGCCATAGCTCAGGCTGCAGCCTCAGGATTATTATCTATGGAAGAAATGGGAGACTGGGAGGGTACAATTTCAGCTTTTCCCGTTACATATCAGCCAGATCCTAATAATGCTAATAATCGCATAGCAACTTGGACAGCTCTTCCGTTTTCTGTTATTAGAGAAATAAATAAGGCAGTAAGAGAATATGGGATTACGGCTAATTATGTACAAGGGATGTTGGAAGGAGTAGCTACTGGATATAACATGATCCCTCAAGATTGGAAGGATCTCTTTAGGATGATTTTGACTCCTTCGCAATATGTAGTTTGGGACCAAGAATTTAGACATGCTGCTATAGCAGCTGGGGATGCTAATATCATTCCCGAGCAAATTTATGGGTCAGGTAATTTTGCTACCATAGCACAACAAGGGGTATTGCCTGAAGCCGCATTTCATCGAACTGCTGAGTGTATACAGAAAGCATTTAAAAAGGTGCCTGCTGGGAAAGAACCCTTACGTTCTTTTACGAATGTACGGCAGCAAGCAACAGAGCCCTATTTTCAGTTTGTTGACCGTTTGAAAGAGGCTCTGACACGGCAGGTTGATAACCCTCAGGCACAAGGGGAATTATTGTTAAAATTAGCTTACGAGAATTCTAACACAGACTGTAAAAAGATTTTGAAAAACATTATTCATAGACCTCAATATGAATTGGGAGACATGATTCAAGCTTGTGCAGAGGTAGGTACACATGTTCATGCCATGACATTGTTAGCTGGGGCATTAAGACAGGGTAACAAACCTACAGGCAATTGTTTTAATTGTCAAAAGCCTGGTCATTTCAGAAGGGAATGTCGGGCTCCTGGCGGAGGAGCATTTAAAGGTGGGGGCACTGTTACAAACCGGCCAAAGAAGATCTGTCCGAAATGTAAAAAGGGTTATCATTGGGCTAATCAGTGTCGTTCAGCTCCCACTACCAATACCAATGTGTCTTCCCGTCCTATTGAGGGAAACTGAACTTGGGGCAGGCTTCCAGCCCCGAATCTCAAGGAAGTGTACCCACCCCTGCTACTCAAGGAAGCGCTGGAATTGATTTAATACATGCAGAGTCAAAAGATGTTCCTTTGCCTGGAGCAGTTCTTTTAATGCCTACCACACTCACTGGCCCTTTACCAGAAGGCACCGTAGGCCTTGTACTACCGCGATCCTCTGCTTCCAAGAATAATATAATGGTGGTACCTGGTGTTATTGATTCTGATTATCAGGGAATTATTTATATTCAGTATTGGAGTCACCTTCCCCTTCAGTTGAAGAAGGGAGATTCTTTTGCGCAACTATTGTTATTGCCATATCGTCTTTTCACATCGAACACTTCCTCCCAAAAACGTACTGGTGGATTCGGATCTACAAGGACGAAATCGCCGAGTGTGAGTATTTCAGGTAATCCTTTCCATCCACAGGTAGCTGCAGTACTGGCAGAAGTGACCAGGGAGAAACCGGTTCGTAAGTATTGTTTAAACAATGTTATTTTTGAAGGTATTATAGATTCTGGGGCAGATGTCACAGTAATTGCTGAACATAACTGGCCATCCTCTTGGCCAGTAGAAGTGGCCCCTTCTGTGTGGGGAGTGGGCGGAGCTCAGGATTCAAAACGGAGTAAGGATTGGATACAAGTTGTTGCTCTTGATGGTGATCGTATAGCCCACATTCGCCCTTGTATTTTGGACATTTCAGTAAATCTGTGGGGAAGGGATTTACTGGAGCAATTCCAGACCACCATTGTTATTAATGATTAGCCAACAAAAGGCAGCTCTTCCTTTACAATGGAAGACAGACATACCCATTTGGGTAGAACAATGGCCCTTACCCAAAGAAAAATTAGAAGCTCTGCACCAACTGGTAAAGGAGCAACTGGAAGCTGATCATATAGCAGAAAGTAATAGCCCTTATAACACCCCAGTGTTTGTGATTAAAAAGAAATCTGGAAAGTGGAGGCTCTTACATGATTTACGAGAAATAAATAAATTAATTGTGCCCATGGGTCCGCTACAATGTGGGACGCCTAATCCAAATTTAATTCCATATGACTATTCCTTAGCTATTATAGACCTGAAAGATTGCTTTTTCACAATACCGTTACAAGAGCAAGACGCACCGAAATTTGCGTTTACTGTTCCCGTATATAATAACTCTGGCCCTGCGCAACGATATCAATGGAAAGTGCTACCTCAGGGCATGTTAAATAGTCCAACCCTATGTCAACAGTTTGTAGACATGGCCCTGCGACCCTTTCGGGCTCAATACCCTACATTATTGGTCTACCATTATATGGATGACATCTTGGTGGCTGGGAGAACCCTCCCATCTATGTGGCAACAACACCTTACTGATCATTTGTCACAGTCAGGGTTGCAGATTGCCCCTGAAAAGGTACAACTCAAAGAACCATTTCTGTATTTAGGACATAAATTAATGCAATCCTACTCCACTCCTGTATTGCCCTGTCTTACTTTGTCAATGAAGCCAACTTATGTAGAACTACAACAATTCTTGGGTTCTATTAATTGGATTCGACCATATTGTAAACTTACCACTCAAGACATGGGGCCTTTATTTGAATGTTTAAAACAAGGACGTCAACCTGCAGATATTATTACTTTAACGGAACAGGCAAGGCAATCCCTAGAATTAGTTTCTACAACGTTAAAAGCTATTTGGGTGGATCGACAAATATTGAATAAACCACTGATTTTATTTGTTTTATTTGATGGAAGCCAACTTTTTGCTGCACTCACTCAGGAGTCAGGCTCCAATGCTACACATATAATAGAGTGGCTTTACTTAGCCCATACACCAAAGTCATCTATCACAACTTTGCCAATGCAAGCAGCAGAAATAATCCAAAAAGCACGATTACGATCAAGGCAATTATTAGGTATCGATCCGGTTGAAATTTCGTTGCCTCTTAAACTTTACACATGGGAAAATGCTGTTGCACTTTCTGATGACCTTCAATGGGCTTTAGTCTCTTATTTGGGCACAATTTCATGTCGTTCCTCATCAGATCCACGGCTTCAAATTACACAAAAAATTCCTATCCAGTTTCAATCTGTAATCAGTTTACAACCCTTACCTGCGGTCACGGTCTATACTGATGGCAGTCCAACTAGAGGGGTTGTTGCATGGCACGAGCAGGGGGTTTGGAAGACAATTTTCACCTTACCCCAAACTTCCGCTCAGAGATCTGAGTTGGCCGCTGTTAGTATGGCGCTGTTGACTTTTGCAAATCAGGAGGTTAACATTATTACCGATAGTCTTTATGTTAAGAATGTTGTACTTGCATTACCCGGTAGTTATGTCTCTCCCATGCTGGACACTAATCTACTTGCTCTTATGCTTACACTTCAAAAACTCATACATACTCGGTCTTGTCGATTTGCTATATTTCATATTCGCAGTCATCAACCTTTCCCAGGATTGTTAACAGAAGGTAATCAATATGCTGATCAGGCTCTTCGTGCCCTCCTTTGCACACCCATAGAAAGTCATGCCCTTCATCATCAAAATGCTAAAGCACTCCAGAAGCAATTCCATCTTACTGCCCAGGAAGCCTCTGCCATTATTCAACAATGTCCCCAATGCACACAGTTAACTCTATCCCCAGAACCAGGAGTGAACCCACGAGGTCTCATAGTTAACCAGTTGTGGCAAATGGATGTTACACATTTTCCTACTTTCTCCCCATGGAAGTATTTGCATGTTACAGTAGATACATATTCCGGATACATATGGGTAACTCCTCAGAAAGGGGAAAAAACTAAGAATGTTATTAATCATGTCATTCGTTCTATTGCCATCATGGGCCAACCTCAGACGATAAAAACTGATAATGGCCCTGCATATGTTTCACAGCAATTTGCACAGTTTTGCACTAAGTGGTCCATTACACATTTGTTTGGTATTCCTTATAATTCTACAGGTCAAGCTGTCGTCGAACGTACCAATCGTACCCTTAAAGAGCATTTGCTTAAACAAAAACAAAAAGGAGGAGTACCACTGGGATTGGCCACCAAAGAGGAGTGGCTGGCACAAGTGTTGTTTACCATTAATCATTTAAATTTGTCTCAATCTCCCAATACTCATTTTTCCTTTTCTACTCGAGCGCAGCGGCATTTTCAGCAGTCGGAGTCTCTACCTGCCCCGCGGGTGCAGTTTCGGCAACTACCAAATCCAGAGTGGAAAGGCCCAGTTCCGCTTATAACGTGGGGTCGAGGTTACGCGGCTGTGTCTACGCCTGACGGTCCTGTGTGGGTACCTGCTAGGTGTATCCGGCCCTGGAAAGACGATGTCCTGGCACGATAATCTTAAGAATCCCATCCCTAATTTTTCTCTGCAACTTCAGGATACTGGGATGTCTTCCAGGAAGCGTGGTCGGAATGTTCCGCAACCTCCCGTGACTTGGGGCCAAATAAAGAACTTAGCAACACAAGCAGAAAAAGCAATGGAACAAGCCGGGGTGGACAAGACAACTGAGAATACCATTCTTGCTTTAATTGCGTCTTTAAATACAAATTCTATTTTTGTACTTTGCATTTGTTGGATTTTAGGAAGCGCCGGGGCTGACAGGTTGGGGCAGGAGTTGGGGATGCGGTTTCAACACAATATCTGGGTTCAGTTAGCAAGAATGACAAATGTGAGTGACTTTTGCATGACTGAACATGTACAGGAAATGGGTATGTTGGGAACATGTTTAATACCCGTATGCAAAGCACCTGGGGATATTGGGAACATTACAGGACTTGGGCGGTTCATGAATACTTCAGAGATTAAATATCATACTGTTTCGAATTGGGGAACTCCAACCTTCCAGCTGCCTGTTAATGCTTTTCAATTATTTACATCACATGTTGCAAATTCCATTAATAATACGTGTGCTCGGATGGTTAATTGTAGTCGACATAAGGTGCAGAAGGGATGTCTAAAGGTTGGGAGACCCACATGGAATTGTACACAGCACATTAACATATCCAGTATGTACGGACACATTCCTTTACCAGGTGGATGGTTTTGGACATGTGGAGAAACCACTTTTAATTATGTTCCCGCTAATATTTCTGATACCATCTGTTGCCTGAGTCGACTGGTTCCCATTTTCCTTCATAAAAGGGAGTTGCTAGCCCAACGTAGGAAAAGAGAAGCTGTTGCCATGCCGGCTGATTGTAATGACAAGGTGGAATTGCTTAATAAAGCAGAAAGTGTATCACTAGCCATCTCCCTTGTTGGACTTCCTGCATTGGCAGTAAGTAACAGCAATCAATTACATAAATTAGCCTGTAATTATGTTAAGATGATAAATGCCACCTCTCGAGCCATTGCTTTGTTAAATGAAGAGCAGGGTATATTAAGACAAGCTATCTTGGATAATCGTGCAGCTATAGATTACCTGCTATTACAACATCAGTTGGGGTGCGAAACTATAAAGAATATGTGCTGTTTTAATTTAACTGACAACAGTTTTGAAATCAGAGCACAGGTAAAAAACTTGAAGGATCTAGCTAATAACATTTTGCAGGACGCCCCTACAACTTGGTGGCAGTGGCTTTGGAGTTGGCTGCCCACTGGATGGCTAAGTCAGATTCTTAGATATGCTATTCTTTTACTCATTTTAAGTATAGGCTTATGCTGTTTTTTACAATACCTTTTCCAGACGTGTACACCTGTTGCTCCGCGACCATTACGTAGCAATTACTTTTTGCTAAAAAATAAAAAAGGGGGAGATGTGGGGTGGACTGAATGAACAGCATACGTTGGCAAACCACGCTGCTGTTCTCAGTACACTATCTCTCAAGACATTGCGATCTGACCAGTGGAAAAACAGGATGTGGTTAACTTTATGGCTGTAAACGATACTGACATCTGTAGTGGTTAAATAACTGCCTGCATATTGCCACGTAGATAATGCTGTTGTACTATGTATGTACGTGATGTTATACAATAGTTAAAGGTCATAGGCTGTTTATGGAGACAAAATAATCCACGCCTCCATGCGGAGGTAAAATAAAAGCGGAGACCAGAATTACGAGGGGGGCTCCGAAATTGAACTCTGGTCTCACCGTGTCTCACTGTGTCGTGATATCTACAGACCCAGATCAAATTGCTGATGCTGGTGATCAAAGGACCACTGAACCAGGCTACCTGTGGAGTCCACTGAACGAGGTGCCACAGCATCAGGGCCTATGGAACTGGAGTCAGGATCCCCACTGGCGTCTTTCTCTGGGCCTGAGGCACTGAGTGCCTCCCATAGTACCATACCAGTCCAACAAAGCAAGGAGTAAATCAGATGGGAAGCCGTGGAATGCAGGAGAAATGCAAGTTTTCAGTCCAGAAGGTTGGCCCTGTAAGAGATTGTTAACACCCCCCAAAAGGTGGCAGAACCTAGAGGTGGACTCAAGTCAGAGACTCAAAAGGCCCTAGTTCACTTCTAACTAATTGCTCACGAGGAGTGTCCATGGTGCTGCAACAACCAACCCTCTGCAGGATCAGAGCAGGAAAAATAGCTTCTTACACCAGCATACCTCAATTCCCTAGTAAAAAGAGGTTGCTCTTGATGGCTCAATGTTGTGCCTCAGAATAGCTAGCTGTTCCCATTTGCTAGATATTTGTATGCTACCAAATGCACTAATGTTCCAGTCCTATTTGATGTTACAATCTTAATAACTGTAACACTACTTTGCAGTTATATTAAATATGTCTGAAGTGCTTCTCATTCATTATCTCAATAATCCTTACAATAGCCCTGTAAATCAGGCCAGTATTATTATTCCAATATTGTAGATGATAAAGAGGTTGAGGCTTATGGCCAGAAGATATGCCATGAGCAGAGCTTGGAAAAGTTACTTTTTTAAAACTACAACTCCCATCAGCCCCAACCAGCATGGCCACTGGATTGGGCTGATGGGAGTTGTAGTTCAAAAAAAGTAACTTTTCCAAGCTCTGCCTTATCTACTCATTCAAGCTCTGCATGGGTGTTAAATTTTGTAGTTTGTTGGACTAGGGGTCCTTGACGGAATTGAAGACACAGGCTTGCAGCAAAAACGTAGGCCTTTTTTGGATGACAAGTGTACGCTTGGTCAGTCTCCCTCTGAGTGAGTGGAGAACTGCAGCATGGTACTGCTTGCCTGGAGTTTTTATACACTTAAGGACAAAGAAATTAGCATTAACGATTCAGGAGTTTACACATCAGTATTCCATAGGCATGAAAGTACTACATAGGCATTGCGTCAACATTGCATAGGAATTGCATTATGTTCTAGTCAATTTGGCAAAGTTCAGAACTTCATATGCCAGTACATTTTCTTTATGAGCTGAGTACTCCCGCTACTGAGCTAAGCATTTTAGCAATTGCAATTCTTCCTATGTCTTGGAGATACTGAGATGTTCAGCACAGTGTTCTATGTTATCTTATCTTTCCAGAGTTCAAGCTGTGCCAAGCACTTCGTGCATTTCAGCTTAGCAGCCAGGAGAGACAGTACACCAAGGAAAATATTTTTAGATGACTGCTACACTATTAGAAATATTATAACCTTATAATTCCCAAATAATATATTTTTATTTGTTCTTTGAATATAAGAATTCTCCATCATTAGTAATTAACAGGTTTATTAACAGGAGAACAGGGCTGCAGCAGGATTTCATCTAGTGCAAGGAAACAGGGATGAGAGAATCTGGGAACTTGACAATATTCAAGGGAGAATATACAGTTAATTTCACCGTGCCTGAATATTTATTTGATATACATTTTCATCCTGCCCTTCAGCATATTCCAGAGAGGCTCACAAATAAATGATGATGATGAAGATGATAATAATAAAATAATATAAAAATAAACATCTAAATATAACAATAAAAACAGAGCAGGTAAAGAACAATAAATAACACAACCTCAACCGTGGTTTAAAAGCGTTTGACTGTTTAGAGTTGAGCAGTCCAGTGGACCCTTCCTTGTATGAGTAAGCCCCATAGAATACATTGGGACTTGCTTCTGAATAAGCATGTATAGGATTGCACTATAAATATATTTACAGGTTGTGTATATAATAAACATCTTTGACATTCATGCTTATATAAATATTTCTTCATACTATGTCTTGATATGTATTTGATTTCATACTATGGTTGTAAATTATTATTTACAAATTATTTCCTCTACATTTTAAGTGTGCCCTTCTTCCTGTTGGAAGTGGGCCAAGTGCAACTCCTGTTTTGTTCTTTTGTTTATGTTCCAGAAGGGAGATAGAGTTAGGGTCCTCCAGATGGCTAGGCTTGACTACCTTTACCTGTGATGCTCTGACTGGCTTCCTTCCCGTTGTTAGATGGATATGCTTAGGGAAGCTTATCTGCCCCTCCTCCTATCGCCCTTTCCTCTCTTCTCTTCTTGGACTGTTCCAGAGAGAAGAGACATCCCTTTGTCTCTGCTCTTTCTCCTGAGCCATGAGGGCAACTCCCACGTCTGGGCATTGCGCCTCCAACTTAGTTAGTTAGTTAGAACTAGGTATGCCTTTCCTATCTACTATGTATTTCTATAAATAAAGTAGCTTTTCTTATTTTCTTAAGTCTCAGTGATCTAAATGCAGGATAAAAGCCTGCTACTTAGGTAAATGCACACACTGGCACACATGCATCTCAGACCGTTAACAATCTCTGCTAGCATTTATACAAATTTACATAACACTTCCTTGAGGCGGTCATGGTCCCCCTCTGTGGTTTTCACCCTGAGGGCTGAGAAATGGTGCTTAGCCCATGGTCTCCCGGTAAACTTTGTAGCTTATTTCCATTTTAAAATTTAATTAAAATGATTTATATGCAGGCAATGTTTATGAAGTAATGCAGATCCACATAATACATTTAAAGCACATCCAACTCGCATTTAAAGCACATGATTTCCCCCCAAGAATAATGGGAAATGTAGTTTTCCCCGTCACATTTATAGTTCCCACCACCCTTAACGAACTACAGTTCCCAGGATTCTGTGAAGGGATTCACGTGCTTCAAATGTATGTTGAATGTTCTTTAAATGCATGGTGTGGATCTGCCCTATTATTCTGTGCATTCATTATTGAATAGAAAAGAACAATTTTAAAATATACTTTTTTAAACAGGGCTGTAGCTCAGTGGTAGGGCACATGCTTTGTATGCAAAGATCCAAAATCTGGAAGAGACTATTGCCTGGAATCCTGGAGAGCCAATACTAGTCCATGTCATCAGTACTGAGCTAGATGATACCAAATAGCCTGACTCAGTACAAAAGAGGAAAGAGACCCAAGGGCCACAGTGACTCCAAAATTTATTTGTGTTTTATTTACAACATTTATACACCACTTTATTGTAAAAATACTCAAAGCGGTTTATAGAAGAAATTAAAACAATAAAATTATTGGCAAAACAAAGTTAAAGACAGGTATTTAAAAACATTCAAAATAATAAAACCAACCATGAGTTAAAAACAGATAAAAAACACAATAGCTTCTACATGCCTGGATAGGCTTGCCTAAACAAAAATGTTTTTAGCAGGTGCCAAAATTAGTACAATGAAGATGCCTGCCTAATGTCAATAGGCAGGGAGTTCCTAAGTGTAGGTGCTGCCACACTAAGGGACTGATTTCTTACAAGAGCAGAACAAATGCTATGTGGCACCCGTAACATGGAAAGCATACCTTGAACATGGTCTGGTAGCAAATCAGCATCCAGTGCAGATTTCAGAGCAGAGGTATTACGTGCTGATAGGGTCTCACTCATGTCAGCAATCATGCCACAGCATTCTGCACTAACTGCAGCCCCTGGGCCAGGTTGTGCTGCATGGGGATTTTTGTGACCTGGCTGTCTGGCTGCCAGGATTTTTTTAGTTTTTATTAGGAACCCTGACTGGTTGTGGGATGCTGAGTTTTCTGTCTTACTCATAGAAATAGTGTTGTGGTTGGTATGGTATTGCATTTAGGAAATCATCACTGTCTTTTCTTTTTATTTTTCTATTTGCATTTCATTTACCTCTGACCTTACTCCCTTATGTCCATAGAAGCAACAACACAGTTCCATGTGGTCAGCTCAACCCCCTTAAATCCACTGAAGATGCACCTTGTTATTTGCATGATGGTTTGCTTCCTGCCCAATAGTCGTAAAAGAGAATTCACGTACTGGGAAGTGTGGCTTCAATAGCTGTTGTTCCCAAGCTGCTCCCTGTGACGGTAGACCAAACTATGTGTGTTTTCTTTTTGTTAGTTATTACTCACTGGAATCGGGTCGGCTGTCAAAGTGAGTTTAGGAGCAGCCCACAGTGTAGACAGTAAAGATTAGAGTATTTTCTTAACTCTTACTAATTTCTCAAACCTCTCTCTGCAGCGAAGGGTCAAGTCTTTAAACAAGTTTGGAGCAGCAACGTTGAAAGGCAGACTGGGCATTCCAGGCAGGGGGTTGCCAACCCTGCTTGGATATGGCAGAGGATCCCTAGTCAAGCCTTACCAACAGCACAATCTTAACCATATCTACTCAGAAGTAAGTCCTGTTGAGTTCTATGGGGTTTAGTCCCTTAGTAAGTGTGTTTAGAATTGTACCTTTCAGGGGTATCCATCTTTACTCCTGAGTGCTCCCATCTAACATCTCCACAACACTCAGCTGTCTTCCTACAACAGCCTTTTGGTGACTGGCCTGGCCTGAGGGCACTTAAACTCTTCTTGCCAGAATTAAGTAGGCTATATAAAATGTTCCTCACCCAGGCTCTCTAAGCAGGTGAGAAGGAATGATCCTGTAACTTCAGCTGGAGCTGTAAGTGCCCTTATTTAGCTAAGATTTCTATCTTAATTTCAAGATTTTTTTTGTTTGAGTGGTATACTCCAAGCAACTGTGTTTGATGCTTAATATATCTTGCTTAATGACATCACTGGGGCCCGCCCCATGACTTGACTAGAGCCCGCCCCTGAAATCACAGGGCTTGGGATGCTTCTGACCTGGGATCCCTAACACTGAACGGACCCTGCACTTCTGAATTGACTACTATACTACTGGAAATACACTGATGCTTCACAAAAGAAGATTCACAAGAGCAAGATGCAGATGCTGGGCTGCCTGAAATTGTTCAACATAAGTGCTGAACTTGAGACTTCAGCAACACAACTGCTTGAATTAGGTTTGGATCAACAACACTGTGATAATTATTTTGACAACAGAGAAAAAGGAGAAACTCAGACGTTTCATGGTGGCACACATGACAGTCATTCTCTTAGGACCTCTGTAAGTGTTAATTCTGTGAATGAAATGTTATGCCTGACTTGCTTTCATACCTTTAAGGAACCCCAAATAACTCTCTTGCCCAGGGCCCCCCAAACCCTAGGGCCACCACAGGGCCTCCAGCAGAGGGCCTCCAGTGAAGACCTCTGTGCCCAAGCAAGCTGATGTGTGAGTAGGCGATCCTTCAGGTACCCAGGCCTTAAGCCACATAGAATTCTAAAAGGTAGACCCCAGCACTCTTTGATTGTGCTCATCATAAATAGTCTGAAAGCCAGTGAAGCTATGGAAAGATATGTTTGATACTTGGTCCCATTTAGTAGTTTGGCAGCTATATTCTCAATCTCCTAGATTTTCTGAGGAATCTTTGAAGGCAGCCCTGTGCACAACACATCACAGTAGTCTATTCTGGAAATTACTGGAATGTGGCTAACTGTGATCTAGGCTATCTCTATCCAGGAGTCACAGCTGCTGCATCAGTCTCAGCTGATGAAAGGCACTCCATGCCAGTGATTGCACTGGCCTCTAGCAACAAAGCCAGATCAACAAGAACCCCTAAACTGTGCATTTGTCATTTAATCATTTAGAAGGAGTGCTGCCTCATCTAGAACACTACCTCCCTACACAGAAAAACATTCACTACCCCTCGTCTAACCTATTACTGATGCCTGATGCTAATTTAGCATCTTTATTACCCTACCTGCATCAAATGTTAAAAGGAGAGAGTTAGGTATCATCAACATACTGATGATACTTCACTCCAAATCCCAAGATGACCTCACTCAACAGTTTCAAGTAAATATTTTTTACAAAAAACAGAGAGTACAAGATGGAACCCTGAGAAACCACTAGTGTTAATGCCACGGCTGGACCATTCAGAAGTCCCCCAGCATCAGCTTTGCAGGTTTGAACAGAAACTGTCCTGTTCACTCCTATGGATGACCTATGCCAGAAAAACAGCGGGAGTGCAATCCTGCAGATTCTTCTAGACTTTCCGTACTATTGAGCATGGTATCCTTCCGAATGCACTATCTTGGATGTGGATCAGAGGCATGAATGTGATTTGGTGGATCTGTGCCAAGCCCAGCTGTGAAACTGGTTTGAAATGGATCCAGATAATTATTCTCATTCAAGTGTGCCTAATTTTAAGGCAATTACTTGCTCAAGCACCTTGCCCAAGAAACAGATATTTGCAACTAGGTAACAGCTGTTGTAACCCTTGGGATCCAAGGATGGTTGTAATCCTCAAGGCCCAAGAAGTCATCTCAGAACTGCTCCTTTAGGGCAGGTTGGATTGCCCCATTCGTGCTGTGTAGCATTTAGTAACTTCTGGACTTAGCTTGATTTTGCTGGATGTTATAAGCCAAAAAGGACCATGGGTTGAGCAGGCAAGTGGTAGGCCTTACTTTTGTCCACATCCTCAGGATGCAGTAACTGAACTTCATCCCATAAAACAAGACTACAGTAGATGCTTCTCTGAACATGACTGAACTGCAAAACCAGAGGTGTCCAAGTTGATAAGACTACAAGTCAGGTAGTTTGAAAAATGTGTACAAAATTGCTTAGGGCCTTTGTGTGAAATTCTGTTGTCTCACCAAGGGCCTTTTTGGTCTTGGTTCTCCGACGATGGAATGCCCTTCCTGGTGAAGTGCATCTGTTTCCCTCACTTCTGGCTTTCAGGAGAAATTTAAAGACATTTCTGTTTACCCAGGCATTTGAGGGCTGATATAGATTAGCCATGGCAACCTTACATTAGTAACTGAGGGTATGCAATTGTTTTTTAAAATATTTTAGATGATGTTTTATATATTTTAGATGGGTTTGTTTTAAATATGCTTTATTTTACTTTCAATTATATTTTAACATTTTGATGGTTGCTAAAGGATGGTTGCTCCTTTGGAAAGAAGGGTGGGATACAGATGTAATAAATAAATAAATAAAAATAAATAATATCATAATCTGTTATTGCATTTGCCTGTCATACTGTTTTTTAATGTAATCTCTAGCAATGTGTCTGTTTGCATTAGTGAAGCGTTTAATAAACTAGTAAGTATTGCACAGGCCAAACATAACATTACTTCAGCTTGGCATACTCTTGCTGTCATCTTTTGAAATAAGGCCTAACCACTTGACAGATGGTAAACTAGACGTATGCAATACTGCCCTTATAACCAAACCTCTCCAAATAAATGTTCGAAAACTTTTAAGAAGGTAGACTCTGTGTGATTGTTGCTCTGAGCTTTATTTGTTGTACGAACAAAAAATGACATCATGGGGAAGTAAGAAACCCTTCTCAGGTTACCCTACAAACTGATGGAGGCTTCTGAAAGGATTACAGGCCAAGAGCCTTCCTAAGTACTGGGATGCTGTTACAGCGAAATCAAAGGTAACCTGGCAAGTAACTGTCAACAGGTGAGGAAAGAAACAGGCCAAAGAAAGAGTTCTGCATCAGGATTAAATCCAAGCTTATTTCAGCTGAAGGGATCAAGTTAAAAAAAAAACCCAAACAAAAAACTATCCCTGCTAGTTTATTTACAGTTTTGGTAGGACAGCTGCTGAAGTGTTTAGAGGAAGAAGGATGGGACACACTGACCCAGAGTTATAGATCCTCGCTGACAGACTGAGATGGTTGAAGTGACACCAGGGAAAAGGTGTGGAACCCTGGGTGTCCCTTATAACTGAAACATGGCACTTGCAGTTATAAACTAGAATACCTTAATTTAAAAAAAGACTCAATCCCTGTTAGTCTAGATCAAAGAGCATTACTCACTTATAACTCATGTTCATATAATTGATTCATAAGACTGGCAAAACATCACTTATGTCTGAACATTTTAAGCATAGGTTTGGATGCTGCAGCAAAAAAAAATAAAAATTAAGAGTCCTGGTGGCTGCTCGCATCTGCATTCAGCTTTCCTCATTCCCCTCATTGACCCCAGGTGTTTTTTTAAAAGTTGCTCATGAAGCATCCCCTGCAGCTGTCTTCTTGCTTAAGTCCAGTCCCAGTTTAAGGAAGGTGCCTACACGAGCTACCATGGATTCCTAACAGGCAAATGCAGAGGTTTGTTTAATTTTTGACATGTCCAATGTCACTTCTAAATCAGCACTCAGTGATGCTAAGTTACATTCATGCGATATGCGTCAGGTGCCAGGGAGCTTGAACTGAGAGCCCTGTGGACCAGGTTATGAGCTTGGCAGTCATGTGATCTAGCTAGGAATGCCAGTCTTGTTTCATTTCCTGATACACAATACTAAGAAGAGCTGTCATGGCTACTTTAAATCAGTCTTCACAGTGCTATTTCCATGTAGTGGTGAGTCATTTGTCTGGAGCAACTCATTATAGACAGAGAAACTGTCCTGTTTCACTGAGACACAATAGACCTGCACATTTACTTGGTTTTAAGGAGGAAATAAGACATGACAGCAGTGTCTAAGCATTATTACCCATGAGCTTGTGTGACAGAGCTATAAAATGGAACAGGTGTGATCCAAAGGATCCTAGCCACGATTTCCTCCAAAACTACCTCTTCCTAATCACACTTGCTTGGCTGGGCTTGCTGCAGGTCTCAGAGCTGGGATGGGAGAAAAGTGACTTAGGTGGAGGAAGGATTTATCACCTCTCTTTTGCCCTCTATTCCTCCATGTGAAATTGGCCCCATATCCTGTATTACAACTGTGTGGCAAATATGCATTTTGGCACATGGGTCTGCCACTGTCACATCTACTTACGGTCTAAGAGGACAACCAATGTTGTTACACTGAGAGCTGAATACGTAGCAGTTGAAGCAAAGAAGGGAGAAATTCTGTTCAGTTTGTATTTTAACATGAACCTACCCAATTCACATTTCCTGAACTGAAACTCAGTTACCCTTCAAAATACACAGTTCTCTGAATGTTGTGGTGCAGTTCTCCAAACAAGTAATGAATACAAATATGCAAATATTGTGGGAAAGCATCCATAAAAATGCATATATTCATGAAAATATTAAAAATACACTGTAGTAGGGAAAATTGCTTCCAAAAACTTGTATATTAGGATAACTGCTCACAAACATGTTGATGAATTTTCATGAGGACTTTTTTTGGGGACCAAAGCTAACACAGGAAATAGTGCATGCGCTCCTTCACGTTGTGGCTAAATTGAGGCTGTGTAAGACAAGGTCAGATACTCCAGTGACCCACCCTGGCCCTAACCTGGCTACTGAAGAACTGAAACATCTCCTTTATTCCACGTACTGCTTGTAAACACATCTTGCTCCACTCTGCATTGCTTTTTTCATCTGCACCAATAGCGAGAATCTGCAAGAGATTTCAGCCACAGCCTTGGTGAGGAAGTCCTGCCCTTCGAGAGAGACTAATATCTGCCTGTTTTGGCAGCCATTTCTGGATTGGGGTTATTTACCCTGAGACCTGCCATGGACCAGAAATTCAGCAGCAGAGTGGCAGCTAGAATTTAGTTGGAGCCATTGTGACTGTAGTGGTTAGAGTGTTGGACGAGGAACGACGGACTGGGAGATACCACGTTCAAAGCCCCATTCGCCCATGATTGGACCAGTCACTATCTCTTAGTGTAACCTACCTCATAGGATTGTTGTGAGGATAAAATAGGGGAGGGAATAATATTTGCCACTTTGAGCTGATTGGAAGAATGGTAAATATAAATAAATAAAGTCCAGGGGTAGGGGAGAAGGAAGAGGCTTATGTACACCCCCCCAATTTATGTGTTAGCCACTGGGAACCCGGAGAGTCATTGGCAGCCTAGGCAATAAAGTCCTGCCCGGTAAGGGACCCTATAATTTTGATAGTATTGCAAATATGTGATAAGCTACCTCTGGAAGTTCACTTACTAAGAGAGAAGATCTCAAATAATAAAATCAGTCAACTTTTTTTTCTGTAGGGAGCTTTGGAGAGAATGGGGGATGGTGAACCATATGGCTGTTATCATCCCCTATGGCCAAGTCCTGAAGATGCCACTCTGTAAGTCCACACCCTCTTGTGCTTCTTGGTAGGTATCAGAGAAGTATTTATCTTTGGGGAGTGCCAGGATGGATTGGGCTCCGGAGACTCCCATTGCTGAGTTCTTGAGTAGATTATATGTATGGACTGGCTCAGAGCTGTGCCTGTAGGTAAAATTAGGTTGCTGGTTATTATTTTTAACTGGCCCCACTCCTAAACCTTTTTTCAGGAGCCTAATCAGATGAAGCTCTTCCTGGCATGAAGATTAAGTACTGGAGAAAGCCTCACCTGCTTAATTTATACATATCAGATTGTGCAGGGCCACAAAAAAAAGTTAAGAACCCTAGGTAGAAACAATCAGTGGCAGATATGTATTAGAATATACATACACATACACCCATCTTGGCTCTAAACTGGTTATCCAAAGGGGGCAAAGCAGAAAAATCTGTAATCAAATGAAGTAAGGATAACAAGCACTTGGTTGAAATTGGAGACAAGCCGTTCTTCAGGAACACCATTATTTGTCAAGACAATCTCTTGAGCTAATCTTCTCTTCTGGGGATGTTCACCCTTCAGGAAAAAAAGCCAATTAGGATATCAGAGATCATGATCAGCTGATATAGACTATTTGTTGTGAGCGCTGGAGGTGAAGAGACAGTTGCAAGGTTTTCAATTATAGAATGGCCTAAACTTTGGTTCAGTAGCTCAGTATCAGCAGAGCCCATTGTTTGATCTTCTAGAAATTATCCATTTTAACAGATTAAAGGATTTGCTTCTATTTCACCCCACCTACAAATTCTGGGTGGTAACAGACAGAAATGGGACATTGCAGCATCTAATTAAAAAGAAATAACCTCACAGAAAAAAAGCAACTGAGGCATCAACTTCACTTCTGGGGAAATTCACATTGATTGTTACCCTTTGATGCTGTTTAATTGCTTCCCCTCTTGCTCCCCTTTACACCATAGATCAAACCATCTGCTCTTCTCCCACTCTCACCCTTCAGCCTTTTATATTAAAACGACTTCAAACCTTCAGCGTGTGAAATCGTAAACATAAAATCTCTTGTTATGTGCCTTCAAGTTGATTATGACTTATGGTGACCCTATGAATCAGTGACCTCCAAGAGCATCTGTCATGAACCACCCTGTTCAGATCTTGTAAGTTCAGGTCTGTGGCTTCCTTTATGGAATCAATCCATCTCTTGTTTGGCCTTCCTCTTTTTCTACTCCCTTCTGTTTTTCCCAGCATTATTTTTTCAAGTGAATCATGTCTTATTATGTGTCCAAAGTATGATAACCTTAGTTTCATCATTTTAGCTTCTAGTGATAGTTCCGGTTTAATTTGTTCAAATGCCTTTTTTTTTCTTCACAGTCCAATGGTATCTGCAAAGCTCTCTTCCAACACCACATTTCAAATGAGTTGATTTTTCTCTTATCTGCTTTTTTCACTGTCCAACTTCCACATCCATACATAAAGATCGGGAATACCATGGTCTGAATGATCCTGACTTTAGTGTTTAGTGATACTTTGCATTTGAGGACCTTTTCTAGTTCTCTCATAGCTGCCTTCCACAGTCCTAGCCTTCTTCTGATTTCTTGACTATTGTCTCCATTTTGGTTAATTACTGTGCCAAGGTATTGATAATCCTTGACAAGTTCAGTGTCCTTGTTGTCAACTTTAAAGTTACATAAATCTTCTGTTATAACTTTAGTCTTTTTGACATTCAGCTGTAGTCCTACTTTTGTGCTTTCCTCTTTAAATTTCATAAGCATTCGTTTCAAATCATTACTGGTTTCTGCTAGTAGTATGGTATCGTCTACATATTTTAAATTATTGATATTTCTCTCTCTAATTTTCATACCTCCTTCATCGTGGTCCAGTTCTGCTTTCCATATGATATGTTTTGCGTATAGATTAAGCAAACAGGGTGATAAAATACACCCCTGTCTCACACCCTTTCCGATAGGGAACCAATCGGGTTCTCCACATTCCATCCTTACAGTAGCCTCTTGTGCAGAGTACAGGTTGCACATCAGGACAATCAGATGCTGTGGTACTCCCATTTCTTTTAAAGCATTCCATAGTTTTTCATGATCTACACAGTCAAAGGCTTTATAAGGCTATATAAAGCACAGGTTGATTTTCTTCTGAAATTCCTTGGTCCTTCTGAAATTCCTTGGTCTGTTCCATTATCCAACGTATGTTTGCGATATGATCTCTTGTGCTTCTTCCCTTTCTAAATCCAGCTTGGATGTCTGGCATTTCTTGCTCCATATATGGTAAGAGCCTTTGTTGTAGAATCTTGAGTATTACTTTACTTGCATAGGATATTAAGGCAATAGTTTGATAATTACTGCATTCCCTGGGACCCCCTTTCTTTGGAATTGGGATATATACTGAACACTTCCAGTCTGTGGGCCATTGTTTAGTTTTCCATATTTGTTGACATTTTTTGTCAAAATTTGGACAGATACAGTCCTAGTAGCTTGTAGCAATTCTATTAGTATGCCCTCTGTTCCTGGTGATTTGTTTCTTCCAAATATTTTAAGAGCAGCTTTCACCTCACATTCTAAAATTTCTGGTTCTTCATCATACATTCACCATGTTAAGGTGTGCATTCTAAAGGGGGATAAAATCTCTACTCTGCTGAAAACTCCTGACTTTCATGAGGGTACAGATTATCCTCACCACCTGCCCATGGCACACTTATTTGAACCTATTTGTTAGCTGGTTTAGAGTTTTGATTTTTCCCAAGTTCTCTCACACATCATAGTTTTCCCCTCTACCTAGAAATAAGTGTAGAGTGGATTTCAAGTACATGTGATCATGACAAGAAAAGGCATTGCCATTTTCATGGTTCTGTGGGCAACATTAGATCACACAATTCATGGTGGTCACATGTGAATTAAGTATTTTAGGGATGGAGGACTTGTGACCCACCAGATGATGTTGGACTACAACTCTCATCATCCTCAGTTAGCACATCTAATGCTGAGGGATGATGAGAGCAGTAGTCAAACAATATTTGGAGGGCCAAAGGTCCTTGATCCCCAAAGTAGTTCCTGGTTCAAATCTTACAACTACCATAAACATATGAGATGGTCATAAATGCTGCCTCTCAGTCCCCCATCAGCAAATGGGTATAATGCTGATGTACCTTACATGATTGTTGTAAAGACTCCTCAGGTAAGGTGAATGTAAACACTTTGAACAAAACGCTATATAAATGCTAAGCACTATTACTATTATTACCAGGTGCCCACCTGTACATTTTTTTCTGGTACTTTCTGTTTTTAACGAAAGGCTGGAAAAACATGCATTATTTGGCTTTTTTAAATTGATCTTACACTGTGTTAAGTAGGAAGGAGAGCAATCCAGCTGAAAGTAAGTACTTTCAAGTCTAATGCCCTGGCTCCAGGTATATGAAGAGAATATAAAGTGAAGGAATATTTAATCAAATTGATATCAATTGCCTGAGACTGCAGGCAAAAATGTATTATTAAAAATAAAATAAACACTACTTACTAGTACACTTTGAGGAAGCAAGCAGACAGATTCATAGATCTAAATCATCCAGCACTCTACCTGTGTTCAGCTTAGAAACTTAAGATTTGTTTAACCATACACACCTCAGATGTTTTAAGCATACACTTGAAAATATACAGTGCCTTGCAAAAGTAACATGTTTCAGTTTTTAATGTTTCTTAGAAACATTTCCCAACATAAAACCAATGTCACATTACAATAATTGATTTTGAGTTTTAGTGTTTCAAAATAAAATATCATACAGAACGAAATTACAACATACCCTTTGTAATTCAGTAATATGGGAGCATTGGTCAGGGGCCTGATTACTTTTGCAAGGCATGGTAAAATATAAGAGAAATCATAGGGGAGGAACTTGAGTTTACAATAATTACGGATTCCTTTGATGACTCCCTTTGTTATAAAATGTATTTATCACAGACCTACCACCACAGATTAACTTTGGTATCACCCAATGCCATCACAGATGCAAAGTTTTACAATGGCATCAGTCCACGCATTTAAGTGCCACTTATCAAGAGCTGAATAGCCATGTATCAAATGATGTGTGAATCAGCTAGTGCTCATCCTTATGCAAAGCCCATTGTAGTTTTAATGGCAAGGTGTGTGTAATATGTGAAAAGGCCCATTTATCATTTATTTTAGACAGAAAATGCATATTGGTTTCCACAAAAACATCCTTTCCTATCCAAACGGCGATACAAACACTTGTCTGGTTTATGTCCTTTTTATTTACACTCTGTCAGCTGGTCTAACACAGTGGGGAGGAGAGCCTCGCTGGGAGTCCAGAGTCCGTGAGTTCAAATCCCTGCTCACGTCTTCTCGGTGTCAAAGGCCAGCTAAAGATCACCCCCACAGTGAGTGGCTCAGGGGTTAGTCCCAAGGAGCCCAGTTGCCCCCCAGCTGGCAGTTGTGGACAAGGAAGGGGCTGGCTTGTGCAGCTGTGGCAAGCTGAGCAGGCCCTAGCCAGCTGGGGAGGACTAGCCTCAGAGGGAGACAATGGTCAGCCCCCTCTGAATACCACTTACCAAAACCCCATTCATACGGTAGCCATAAAGCGGGATCGACTTGAAGGCAGTTCATTTCCATTTCAACCAAGTTGTAATAAGCGACAAATACCTGTAGGGGGCTCAAAGTGATGGGAACAAACGCTGAAGCCAACTTTGCTGAATTAAAGCTATGGAATGGAAGGAGACCGTCTCTCTTCCACCTTCATCCCGATCACCAGATGATAACAAGAGTTTATGAATGAACAGTAATATACGCACGTACTTCCCTAGCATCAAATCTATCGACCGAATTTTCAAACAATATACTTCCGCGCTCTGGAGTCTGTGAAAAAAGGCACTAGTTGGTTTTTTGCATTTAAAAAAGTTAGCTGTAGCCTGTTTGTTTTTTAGCACGATCTTTTACTTTGAGCATCATTTTTATTTTATTTTATTTTAATTTGGCCAAGGTAGCATAAAGGGCCACGCTATAAAGGAAAACATTTTCCTGCTAAATCCTTAGGGGGACTTATAAATAATAACTGTTTCCATTTAAGTTAATAAAGGAAGAAGGGGCCCGATCCAGCCACCGGCAAATATTTTTTAAAAGCCTCCTGGCTTTTAAGAGGAGAAACATACAATGAAGGCAGCGATAGGCCCAACTATTAAAGTGTTTAGGATTTCTTTAACTTTGGCTGGATCGTGCCTCGGATTTCCCTCCCGTTCACTGCATTAAAGTTGTTCATATTTAAACACCATTGGAGAAAGGAGATTTGCCAGTAAATCTCGGTGATTTAAATAGAAATTACTTTTCGTATAACTGTGCCCGGATTCCAGAATTAGTTTACTAATAAACTCGGCTGTTAGGAAGGCGCTTCCCCTTCTCTGGAAATGTTTTCATCCCACAACTGTAGGAATGAAAGAGATCCTGATCCTTTTTCATAACCGATTTTCTCCCTTTCTGGATCTGCAGGGAAGGTGCCTTCAAAATCGATGTTCAGATCATTTGCAGGGCGGCTTCTTAAAGTCTCACCTTGAAGATTTTGCATGCATTTTCATGAGAGTAGCCCGCAAAATAAAAACGGGAATGTTAAACTGCGTGGGTCGAAAGCCATTTATCTTCAAAAGCTTGCCACAAACATCAAATTATCCAATAGCCCTGCAAGGCGTTGCAGGAGGGGGGAATCGAAAGCATCATCACGCCGCAGTCAACCACATCCTAGTGCTTTGAGAGGGAGAAAGAACAGGATCCTTAAATCCCGACTGTTAAAATCAATCAATACCAGGATAAGGCGCTTAAATTTGGCTGGGTCACCCCTTCAGTATGCACCAATAAAAGAGCAGAGGAAAATAATGATCAACTACATTTATCATAAATTGTTGGGAGGGGATTCTGTAATAAAGGCAATCCCGGACCAGGGTCTCCTGTGGTGATCAGGAACTAAAGCTCAGTTCTGTGCATGATTTCTTGGAAAGGTTCCCCATTATGTGTACTGGGAATTACTCTCTTGTAAGTGCGTAGTGTATCGAATTGTATCCTAAGAAACGGCCTCTTTTGATAGTGATCTCAGAGTGCAGTGAAAATATCGTAAAAGCATAGCTATGTCTTACAGTCATTTAGCAAATAAGGAAAATTGAAATGGTTATCAACATTTTTTATTCGTATTTTAAAAAATCTGTTCAAGGAATCAGCATGTTTTACCCCCAGCGCGTTACAATTTCATCAAGCATTTTTTTTTAAAAAAAGGCAATTTCTATGCACACCTGTTAACGTACAATCTATCCGCGAGTGTAACTGAAGGCAGCGAAAAGCAAGTTTAAAAAACCACGCACGTTTCTTGGATAGCCAGCCGAGGATGCGTTATTTAATTTATTATTGATGATGAATGACTCATGTGTACCTTCATGGATGAATTCTGATCAAAACTGTCCTCTTCACGTGCTTATTTCTTGAGAAGATATCCCAATATATTTTGTCCAGATTCTAATCTATTTTCGTGTGTCATATAAAAGACAGACATCTGGAAAAGCTTTAGAGTTAAATATTTGGTGGCTTCTACGTATCAAGGGATGGGAACTAAAGAACGGGACGGACCAAAATAAGGAAGAAATGTCACAAGTTCAACCAACGAATTGTTTCCCGCAGGCTCAGGCAGTTTGAATTGCGCAGCCCACCCTTGAAAACAGCATGGAGGAATGTCAAAAAGATTCGAGAATCGAGGGGGTTATTGTTATTATTAGAAGGTGATCAGAGCATGGAAATGGAAAACTGACTCAGGGTTTGAAATAAAATGAAGGGAAGCTGGGGGAGGGGGGGAAGACCTGGTTTTGTTTCATCTTTTGCCCAGAAGAAGTTCCTGCACCTATCCTATTTTCCAGGCAGGATGGTGGGTTCGGCTTCCGAGGCATTTCAGTGTGTGAACCTGCCATTTAGACATTGGTCGCTTAAAGTGTTCTTGTCAAACTGAATGGATTCTGAAACGCCTGCAAAAGCACCTTTATTTGGACCAAAGTCCCAATGATACAAGCTTCCAAGTAGTTTAACTACGTGAGTTCGTAAGACTTCTCGAAAGAGCAAATTTCTGGGTTTTTTTAATATTAGTTTTAAATTCTGTCTTCGCCTCCCAGGGTTTTTGCAAGGGCAAAACTCAACAGAGGAGGGTGTCTGCAGCAGCATCAACGTTGGAAGCCTGAGATATGGTTAAACTGCAGTCCTCTTGGGAGTAAATCCCATAGAAATCAGGACGATTAACTTCCGAGCAAAGACGCAGGATCTCGGGCCAAA